>NC_058132.1:492564527-492710649 GCF_016433145.1 Gracilinanus agilis
TCTAGCTCTGTTCTCCAGATCTCTGGTTGAATCAATGAGGTGTTTCATATTCTCCTCAAATTTTTCATTTTTTAAATTTTGTTTTATATATTCTTGCTGCCTTGTGAAGTCATTTGCTTCTAATTGTTGAGTTCTATTTTTTAAAGACTGAATTTCATCCCTGCCTTTTTGGTCATCCTCCTTCTGGTCTGATTTTCTTTTTAGATCATCTTTTGCCTTCTTTGATTCATTTTTCAATTCTGGTCAATTCTGGATTGTAAGACTTCCCTGTTGCCTGTGTTCAACTTCCCGAGTCCAACACCAGCAAGGCTCTCTCTCCAGGCGGGTGCTCCCACCCAGAGATTTCAGGAGCTGTTGGAGACTCTACACAGTACATGTGGGAGAGGTCCTGGGATTCCCATTCTATACCCTCAGACCCAACAGTTCAAGATTTCAAGCCATTTTCTTGGTGTGCCTCTTTAGCTGTCCAGCAATAGGGTCCCCCTGCACTTTCCCTTTGTTAGATTTGGTCCTCTTTCTTCTCGAAGCTCATTGTTTTCTATCTCCTGTGGAAGGGTGAGGAGGTTTTAAGATTTGCTCCATCTAATCAGCCATCTTCCCAGAAATCCCAATTCTATCCATTTAACTTGGAAGACTTTCCTTCTTATTAAAGGAAATAGGATATAAAGCAGTTCATGTTCTGACAGTGGAATAAAGGAGACATATGTTTATTTATGGCTATGTATGTATGTTTTACTGTTTGTTTCTTTTAGAAGGAGAGATGAGACCTGAAATGAAGGTGACTCCAACAGAATTGAGCCTCTCTGTGGAAGAAATGGGCCAACAAAGATTCATAAGTGATGCTCCTAATAAATTAGCTTGGAGAGAATTTGGTGTTGAATCTCAAAATTCGTCCCTTATGGAACATCAAAGAATGCACACTGAGGAAAAATCTAGTGAATATAATCAGTGTGGAAAGACTTTTATGTACAGGACCAGTCTTGCTGTACATCAGAGAATCCACAGTGGGAAGAAACCTTATGAATGCAGTCAATGTGGAAAGACATTCAATCAGAGGTCCAGTCTTGCTGTACATCAGAGAATCCACACTGGGGAGAAACCTTATGAATGCAATCAGTGTGGAAAGACATTCAGGGATGGCTCTAATCTTGCTGTACATCAGAGAATCCACACTGGAAAGAAACCATATGAATGCAAGCAATGTGGAAAGGCATTCAGACTGAGATTCGATCTTGCTAAACATCAAAGAATCCACACTGGGGAGAAGCCTTATGAATGCAATCAGTGTGGAAAGACATTCAGTCAGAGTTCTGGTCTTGCTGTACATCAGAGAATCCACACTGGAGAGAAACCTTATGAATGCAATCAGTGTGGAAAGACATTCAATCGGAGAGCCAGTCTTGCTGTACATCAGGGAATCCACACTGGGGAGAAACCTTATGAATGCAAGCAATGTGGAAAGACATTCAGATTGATATTGGATCTTGCTAAACATCTGAGAATCCACACTGGGGAAAAACCTTATGAATGCAAACAGTGTGGAAAGACATTCAATCAGAGATTCAATCTTGCTGTACATCAGAGAATCCACACTGGGGAGAAGCCTTATGAATGCAATCAGTGTGGAAAGACATTCAATCGGAGATCCAGTCTTGCTGTACATCAGAGAATCCACACTGGAGAGAAACCTTATGAATGCAATCAGTGTGGAAAGACATTCAATCGGAGGTCCAGTTTTGCTAAACATCAGAAAATCCACACTGGGCAGAAACCTTATGAATGCAGTCAGTGTGGAAAGACATTCAGGGAGAGCTCCCATCTTGCTGTACATCAGAGAATCCACACTGGGCACAAACCTTATGAATGCAATCAGTGTGGAAAGACATTCAATTTCAGCTCCCATCTTGCTGTACATCAGAGAATACACACTGGGGAGAAACCTTATGAATGCAATCAGTGTGGAAAGGCATTCAGTCAGAGCTCCCATCTTGTTGTACATCAGAGAATCCACACTGGAGAGAAACCCTATGGATGCAGGCAATGTGGAAAAACATTCAGGAACAGCTCCAAACTTGCTGGACATCAGAGAATTCATGCTGTGAAGAAAAGTTAAGTCAACCAATGTGAAAAAACAATCACAATGAGTTACAGTATTGCTCATCATCAGAGAATCCAGTGGTGTGGTGAACGTTTATCACAGCAATGCAAAAACTCCAAGCTAATAGGTTTATTGAGAGGAGGCCAAACTCTGATTAAGGCTGAAACCTGCTTTGCATCAGGACCAGAGACCCAAAGCCTTAAGAGTTGTAGTATCATTTCTGCTATGCAAAATGGAGAGCAGAATGATTGACATGTAGCGGTTTGGAATTTGGAATGAACCGAAGATTGTCATGAGCCAGCAAAGGAAAAACAGTTACTGAGGAGGGTATATGAGGATCTTTAAAACTGAAAGAGGGGTCTCACTTTGGAGAAGGGCTTTGGTGGGAGGTTGTTGTTGGTTGGTTAGACCAAAAGTCAATTTAGGTTACCAGCAGCCATTACTGATCAATAACTTAGTTCCAATCCTGTGAATCTATACTATACATCCTAATAATTAATCATCTAAAAAGAAGAAGCATCAATACCATGAAACAGCCTAGTTCAGGTTAAAAGCAGCCTGGCCTGGCCATGTTGCAACAAAGAAAGCTAAACCTCTTTAGCTGTTCATCTCAAACCCTGATTACTTTCAATCTGATATCACCTGATTATCTGTAGCTTTAGCTAAGTTTTCCCTTTGTACGTCTTTCCTTCAGTTCCCTGTTCTTTTCCCTAAGTTTGTTATCATTAAAGTCTGAAACTTATTTAGGTGAATATCATTTTTACCCTAAGGATTATCAACATATCCTAAGGTATCTGAAGGAAGAGGAATTATTCAATCTATAAATTAAGCCACAGTCGATAAAGCATTTATCATTACTTTAAGCCAGGATAAGTGGATAGAAGAACTGCGAATTTTAAACTACAGCTTACTCATTAATCTACTTATTACTGGGACATTGTTATATTGGAGTTGAGTGTAGCAGGTCCATTTCAAATAAACCTGAGCGGTCCTTAGTGTTTCACCATCACAACTAAAGGGTGACACTTAAGGATTTCCATAGCCACTCAGCTTCATCTCCCAAAACCATCAGGGAGTGGGATGCATATTCCTTCACCATTGTAACAGGAGAGTCTTTTCTATAGAAACTGATGACATCCTGTACTAAAAGGCAGACTGAATATAGAATTGTTTCACATGGACAGATTGTGCAAGTGCCGATGATATCCTATCCTAAAAGACAGTCTGAATACAGAATTTTCATATGGACAGATCACACAAGTACTGAATAAGCCAGAAAGTATTAATAATTCTATGGGTGGTAACTGTCTAATATTATTACTGACCTTTTCAGTAAAGAGTTAGGATTCAATGTTTTTTCCCCACTAACAACCAGGAGTCAACATTTAGATGAATGCATGTATGACTGACATTTGCACCAGAGATAAGTTTGGACCCAAGGGCAGACCTCTACTTACAATAGGATTTGGTGGGCTTGTTTGGCACTTTTTTGATTTTAGTCTTAAGGTCAAAAAGCTTGTCAAAAAGATTTGATACCTTCCTTAAACTGTATTTTCTTAGCTAATGTTTGATGCAAACTATATTATCTGTGTTATAATCATAAAAGCTAATACTATTGTAATCATACGAGGGCGTTAGGAGATTTCACACGCACATTGGTAAGAAGCTTTATGGTAAGAAACAGTCAAACTGGAAAGATATTCAGTCAGAGCTTTAGTCTTCCTTTGTAAAATTAGAATTTTGCTCCCCAGGACTCTCTTTCCCAGCCTCCCATGTTCCTTCTCACATTACGTGCTAATGTAGGGAGGATATATTTCTGTGTAGCTCCACCCTCTTGCTCTTTTCCCTGGAATGTGGGGGGGGGGGGAGGGGTTTGAGTGCCAGGCAGGAGAATTTCACTCACGTGGCTTTTACTTTTGTACTTTTGTTCTTTTATTTCTTCTGCTTCAAGTGATTTTTAATAAGCTTTATAAAATATAATACTTTGAATTATTGGATATTAATTTACAAATAAGAAACCATATGAATGCAAGCAATGTCAAAAGACATTCAGTCAGACCTCCCATCTTCCTTTACATCATAGAATCCATGCTGCTGAGGAACTTTATGAATATAATCAATGTTAAAAGACATTCATAGTGTGCTCCAGGCTTGATGTACATCAGAGAATCAACACTGGGGATAAACCTTATGAATGCAAGCCATATGGAAAGGCATTCGCATGGAGTTACAGTCTTGCTCTCCATCAGAGAAACCATAGACTTTCACATAGAGCTCTCATCTTGCTGAAAATCAGACAATTCATTCTAGTATGTCATAAGCTGTACTAAGATTAGATCTAAATGTCTATATGACTTAGACCTAAAGTGTGATGCCATAAGCAAATTAAAGTGGGAGCATAGAATAATTTTGCCTTTTAGATCAATTTATTAATTTGGGAAGAATTTTTAAGCAAGTAAGAAATATCATAACTGAGTATTTTTATTGTATTAAATTCAAATCTATACAAACAAAATCAATGCAAACAAGGTTAAAAAGGGTAACAACAAGTTATTTGTTTTAAAACAATATGTCCAATTAATTACTTCAGTTTTTAAACAGTCTAACCACACTCTGAAATACCTTAATTCATCATTTCATGGCATCTAGATCTAAAGAGGATTTAATTTAGTAAAAGAGTTTGGGTATACAAATCATTTTTAATTAGCATCATTTCATATACAGTGTTTTCCCCAAAATTCCCATAAAGGAAAAATGAAAAGATTACAAATGATATCATCAATTTGAAATATGAAATAGAACACTTGAAAGTCAAATGATTTGAATTATCTTACATGGAAAATCACCATGCATCTATCAGCTTGACAGTCTGGGCTGATTACACTCATAGACAAGTGTAGCTTAGTCACTTACATATCAAATTTTGAGCATCTTTTGCATTAAGGTCTGTGCTACCAATACAAGGTCAAATATAATTATATTAATAGGAAAACACATGTGAATTTAAGTGATAATACATCATAATTTATTTTAAGACAGTCCCATTCAATCTAGATTCAAAGTTATAAATGGTACCCTACAGAATCCTTTCTTAAGAGATATTTGCTGCCAGCTCCTCAAATGACAGGGACCTCTACTTTCAGTTAGTCTGGCTGCCCAGGTTTTATGAAGGAGGGTCTGAGTCCTGGGGATAAAGGAGGGAAAGAGGCAGATGTTGAAGAGATGGGGAAAGTGGAGCCCCAGAGAGGACCATGTTGGTGGGTAGTAGCCCAGGGGGAATTTAAGCCCTGGGGAAGAATTTGGAGGTCTAAGGAAGAAGCAGGCCTGGGACTCAGACAGAAACATTCTTAAGAGTTTTAGGGACAAGGAGAAACTTCTCAGAAAGATATATTACCTGAAAAGACTGAATCCAAGAGGTCAAGGTGAACATGGAGAACATATTAAAAGCAGTGGAGATAACTAAGGAAAGGCAGAGTTAGAAGATGGAGGATCTAAACCAAGAATCAGCCAAGAGGCCAGAATCATGGGTTCAGTGACAGAGTAGAGTGGAGTTGTTGTGGGAGAAACACACCCAAGTTTGTAGCAGGATCTCGGCCCAGGAATATGAGGCCCAAACTCAGGTTCATTCAAAAAGAAAAGAATTTTATTTGAAAAAGAAGTAATTTATGATGGTACAATAACTGGTGGAATAGACTGGGGGCTGATCAGGTAGCCTTAGGGCTGATGGACAAGCCTAGGGGATAGTAGAGTCGTCTCTTAGGAGCTGATAATATGGAGTGCTGTAGAGTGGCAGCTTCATGTATAAAGTAGCAGCCCCAGCTATAGAATAGCAGCTTCCCAACTCTTGTGAATGAGGGTTGGCATGTTTGTTAGGGTCAGGGAGCCTGTCATCTCCCATTCCAGAGAAAACTTTACCTTTCCTGAAAACCCTGAAGGCAGCCATGGCCAAATTCAAATGGAGGTGTGTTTTGGGGTTTGATGTTGTAAGGAATAAGGAGCATGCACAAATTTGTGGGATACCTCTGGAATTCCAGATTCCCCAAAGTGCATGTCCCTTGTTCCCTATTGTCCACCTTGTCATCATTGGTCAGTGTGGGAGAAGTCTCCCTGCCCTTCTGGAATAAGAATATGGCAGAAGAGTAAGAGGGGAGTGATACATTAGAGGACAATTATAGGTCATGAATTATATCTTACAGTTCTAAGAATAATATGAGCATTTTAGTTCTCATATTTAGTACAATAATTAGGCACAAAGCTGATGCCCAGTATAGAATATTAAAAATCCAGTTCATAGAACAGGTAATTGATCAATCTTCATTTCATGTTTGACTAATGCATAAATAACAGGTTTTGCAGTTGATGTTTTACCAGTGCTAACTAGTGAAAACTGCCAGATTTCAGCCTGAGGGTCCCTTTCCTATTACCTCTCAATGCCTGCTATCAGCACATATCAAAATAAGCAGAAAAAGTCTGGAAGGGGGTTGAGAAATTCCCTGTGAGGAAGGGCAGAGCTTGGCAAGTAGAGGCAGGCAGAATCTTAAGGTTCTGACCCAGGAAGAAAGGGCCCATACTGGGTCTTCAGGGGCTCGGCAGAATGGGACTTCTTAGGTGTGGAAACACCCACCCAGAGTAGGCTTGTTATAAGCAGGACCCTTAGGAGGTGAGATCACTCTGTCTTTTGGAAACCAACTCTTCAGGTGCAGTTCCCAGGTAGCTGTAGGCCAGAAACCCAGAAGGCACCAGACATCTGCTGGCTCCCCTTTCTTTGGGTTTCATTCCCTACTTCTCACCTCATGGAGAGCATCTTCTGTGACTATCAGGAACATGGCTTTCCTAGAACTAGCTACTATCCACACTCACATTCCCATCCCAAAGGCCACAGGGAACCATCCCCAATTTTACCACTGAGTCACACTTTCCCTTCACACATCCCCTCTGCCAGCTCAGATGTCCTGTATCTCTACTATCAGCTCTTGGTTAGAGGTTTGTTATACTGCCTTCATCACAGGCCACTTGTGAATTCCTAATTAATGAAATTATGAAATAGGGATGGGCCTGCCTCATTCTTTGGGTACTCAGTAGTAAGGATCAGGATTGGTATTCAGAAGGTGGCAGCAATCATTTTAATAAGACCAAGAGATAAGCAGAGAAATGTGGAAAGGGATATGGAGGCAGAGGTGTGCCTCTTAGATGAGAGAATGTGATAATGAAGGGAGTCTAAATGGAGAAGAAGATGAGGAAGGGGCAAGCAGAGAGTATCCCTCACAGAACCATAGACTAGAGTTAGAATTACTAAGAGGCTTAGACCCCAAGGAGATGAGAGAGGGCTGGGGGCAGGAGTTTGGGTCTCATTTGTATACTTTTTGTGGGGAAAAAAGGGAAGAGAACAGACCAGATCCTCTCTGTGCCACCTTGGGAGGAGCTCACTGACATCCAAATCATCTCCAAGTTATTGGTAAAACTTCAAAGTCATCGTCCACAAGCCATGAAGCTCTTTTGGGGTTGTCTTGTCTGGAGCTCATGATTCCTGACTGGTTGGGATCTGGGACTTATAGATCAACGGGTGAGCTCCTGGCTTCTGTGCCAAGCCACACTGAATGGTTTTCTGATGTCTGGCATCCCATTAAACAAGATGAAGCAATTTCTTGTGCTTCTTGGATCTCGGTCTGAACCTGGAATTCTGCTGAATGAAAAGAAGCACCCCCAGCACCTGGGAAACACTGACTGGCTTTGGAAAGGAGCTTTGGCTGAAGCTTTGATCTTGGTTCCTCCCGTAGTCAGCCTCCAATCAGCAGCCCAAAGAGCAGCACCTCCAAGGCAGGACAGATGAGCCTTCAAAGCTGAGCTGGTGAATGAGCTCTCTGGGAGAGAAGTCTGGGGACAGCTCCCATTTTTAGGTGGAGTTGAGGTTGGGTTCAGTTTTGTATTGTGGGGAATCAACCCTAACTTGTCCAGTTGGTAAAATCCAGGCACTCAGTCTTCTGGGTTTATCTCTCTGGGGACCAAGCAAACAAGGTCAAGTATGAGTGACCACCCCCTACACATGCTGGATTCTCCTAAGTATAAGGATGAATCCTGTCTTTGCTCTCCCTCTGCTTGCTTGTCACACACAGACACACAGAAACACACAATCAGAGAGAGACACACACACAGACACATACAGACATAAACACACACATAGACACCCTCATACAGAGACATACATAAACATAAACATACATACAGACACACACAGACATAAACGCACACAGAGACACAGACACACACAGATACTGTAATGGTGGGGCATCAGGGATGTTATTATTATTATTATTAAAATGTAACCTAAATGGTTTGTGGGTTCACTCTGGGTTGAAGGAGAGACAGGACCAACCAGGATAGGGAGACCAGGGTTTACTGCCAAGCTGTTAACTGACACAGGAATGGCAATTAGGTCAACAGTCACTCAGCCCACCTAGGCCAGGGTCTATGGAAGCAGCAGGCAAAAAGGTAAAAGTATATAAGTTTAATTGAGGGGAACAAAAATAAAGGATGGGAATAAGGGATCCTACACTTGAAACCTAAGGGCAAACCACAGGGGCAAGGGGGGACTTGACTACACTCTCCTATTGACCTAAGCCAGGCAGGGCCCAAAGGAAGCAGTTCTGAAGTCACAGGGAAAGCTCCTCCAAACATGGTTCCAGCCAGGTTTGGTCAGCTCAGCTAAAGGGCCTGAGGATGGTTTTCAATTGGGGTCTCACGATAATCCAAGGATGGTCACAGGATGCCAAGAGCCAACTCCACCAGGTGATCCAAGGTACCCAGGTAGGGACAGTGAGATTGAAATACTGTCCACCAGATCACAAACCACTTCCCCACTTGGTGCAGCTCTGCAGGTCTGTTGTGCACTGCTGAAAGCCTTCACCTCTCAGGATCCCAGGGAATCTGGATGCAGTTTTTCCCTAACTCTGAGATCTCCCAGGGTTAGCAACAATTATGTCACCAACCACTAATGGAGTCTCTCTCAGAGCACAAGCCCCACTTCCTGCTCCTTCATTCCATCTTGGAATCCTCCAGTCCTTCCTGCTGGGTCCAACACTAAACTAAATTAATTGCTAAATAACCCTCACAACAATACACACACAGACATAAACATGTACACACAGAGAAACATACACAAAGATACACACATGGACAGACACACACATACTCACACACACAGACACACAAACACACATACAGATGTACCATCTCTTCTTCTTGTTTCTTTTGACCAAGATATACAAAAGCCATGAAGAAAATGACTTTCTAAAAGGCACACTTGGTTATATGGAAACTGAAACTGCTTTCACAGTTTACCTCAGCTTTATTAATAGACCAAAGCACATAGTAAAAGGAAATACTTCACAGGATTTATGTGAGGATTAAATGAGATCCCATTTTTTAAAGTTCTTTGTATATAGCACTTGGTCAGTAGATGGAGCAATGTAATTTTTTGTTTCCATCCTGTTTTGATCCATTCACATTAGGACACTCCTATATTACTGAGTTTAATTTTAAGAACAAATGTGTAGAAAGGATATAAAAGAACCTGAAGATTGTCTGGAGGAAAGACATTAGCAGAGTGCTTGGCACATAGGAGAAGCTATAGAAATACTAATTATAACCCTTGCATTCTCCTGTGCTTCACTCATTTTTGTTCTCTCACATATTAATCAAATTTTAAGAACAAGTGGGTTAAAAACACATTGAAAATCTGAAGATGGCCTGGAAGAGGGAAATGGATAGGAAATCAAGAAAACTCTTTTAACAATTCTTCTTCCCCAGGAAAATGGGAGGTGCCTTAGAATTCAATACATTCCTTTCAATGAAGATTTTTTAGATCAATTTGAAATAACCATTTTTGGAGTTTATTGAGGAAGGATTGGTTTTTCTGTTGTAGGTTGGACTAGAGGGGCCCTGAGATGCCTTTGAGTTCTAAGATTCCAGAATTCTGTCATTGTGGTATCCAAGGCTTCCAGGGTTCTCAAACCACAGTTGTGGCTAGTGAGGTCCTTTTCTCTCAATTGGACCAGACACTTACTTGGCTGTGTGACTCCTACCTAGTTAAGTAAAGTCTTTTTGCCTCACTTTTATTAACTGTCAGAAGAATGCAGTAAAATCAGATTCATGACAGGATTTTAGGGAGGCTCAAATGAGACATTTGTTAAAGACTTTGTTACAGTGTTCACTATATAGTAGGATGTACAGAAATACTCTTTCCCTTCTATCCTCTTTTACTCCAAGCATTTCAGGCCACTCCTTTGTTATATATTGGAGTTTTAAGGATAAAAATGTTGAAAAGGTATCCAAAATAGAAAATCTAGAGATTATCTTAAGGAGGGAAATGGTAATTTAACCAGCTTCATGAGGATATAGCATTTAAGGATTCATTGAATGATCCTGGCCTGTCGAAAATAGATTAGAGATTTTGGAGAAAATGTCATAGAAATCTTTATCTGGTTGAAAGTTTGGCACATAGGAGAGAGTTTGATTGTGTTTGGGTTCCATGGGTAGAAAGAAGGGGCAATGAGAGAGAGAACCTGCAAAGAATCAAAGGATATGAAGTCAGAGAAAATCTTTTACATTTATTTTCTTCAATATGTGGATAAGCTATTAGGATAGAGTTGATTCCCACTCACTGAATATTTTTTTTTTTGAAAGGCAGACAATCTTTATTATCTTTCAGCTACAGAAACAGTATCAAGCAAATTCCTTAAAACATGATTTCACAAGGGATATGTTCCTATGATTATTTTTTTAAGAAACATGAGATTCACTAACATCACTCAATTACATTAGCATTTTGATCACTCTAGTACAATCTTCAAGTTCAAGAAAAATAGCATCAAAGTAATAATTGAGATAAATTTTGATGTACCAAAAATGGTACACTACTGCATTTAAAATGAACTTATCTTTTTTGAATATGTATGTGTTACATATCTAAAATACAAACATGCAAATATTACCACCTTATGCCCCATTAACATTTACTAATTATCACTAAGCTTTTCTTCAAAAGTTCAATGTATTAGTTTTACTCTATAGATTTACTCAGTATTAAGACTATTTGCATTTATAACTTTATTTTCTTGCTTAGACAGCAGATTGACTTCGCATTTGGTAGCCCAGCTGTGTGTATACTAATTTAAAGTCTTTATTTCTCAATATATTTTCTACATATCATAAGCCCTGAGTTATTATACAACTTGCTAATGAATATACACTTTACATTTATAACTTACTCTATGTATTTTAAACTTCATATAGGTGAGTCACAAATGTCAGTTAATAATCAAAACAATAAATACAACTTGCCAGTTATGAAACTAAGAACAAAATTAAAAGTGCATATTTATTCTAACCAACTCTCTTTAAATATTTCTTTAAATCATGTCTACAATAGAAAATAAAATCTACTTATAGTAACAACATGATTTAAATGACTTCTGCATGGCTTCTGCTCATTTTATTTTCCTCTCAAAATTAATTAACTACCATTGTCTTAAATACTCTAAATTGCAAACCAAATGCTTTAATCCACATATCCACAACCCAAATTATATATATGCTACAGTTTTTAAACTGGGTGGAAGGCACCAGCAATGTGGTAATTAAACAGAATGCTGCACATAGTGGGTAATCAACATATATTTGTTGAACACAGAATAATTTGAAAGACAATTATTGTTGAATTAGTACATATTGTTATTCTACAGTGAATTTTATTAGGCTAGAGAAATCAATTCACCCATATTGTTCAATTATGAACTCTGGATTTTGGAATTAAAGGCAACAAATTATTAAATAATTACTTGGGGGGAAAACAAGTTAATTCTAGTTACTATATAATAGTACTTGGTAAAAAGAGAAACATAGAATACTTAGCTATCTTGTTTATATAACCAAAAGAGGCACTGATAATTATTGAACTAAGAATTTGGGTAAATTTATACAGACTTGGCAGGTAAAATGTTATTTTTCCGAAACAATAGAACTTTACTATCCCAATCTTAATTTCTCCATTTCTCTGGATACATAGTGTTAATGGAAAGCTGGTGCAAATATAAATACAATATTTAAATCTAATGTCTTATTTTTCTGGGTTTGATGTTTTTCTAACTATGCAAATGTTTAATTAAAGTATGCTATGAGTTATAAGATTAGTTAGTTATAAGGTTTACTTTTGACTGTTCTGAAGCCAATTGCACACTTTCACTTCTAGTGCAATAATAAGGTAATTAAATAATACTAAGAATAGTTTTATCAAGAACATTTTGATAATTTCTTATATTAAAGGCGCTGGTATAACATTTCCATTTAGCTACAGGATAATAGCAATGGCAAAAACATTGACAATACAGTTCATAGTTTAATTCTCCCATCTTATGGTACAGGTTCCATCAGATGTGGTATCCCAAAAACATGAACTGGCTGTGTGTAAACCAGATCCACTCTTCTGCATCACTGCACAAGTAACAATATATTTATGTGTCTTCCCTAACTTTACCAAATGGGTTAAAGATTGTTCCACTATAGCTGCAATCCACTGGTTGACATTATTCTGATTATAATCCACACCACCCAATATAGCATCTATACACTCTTTAACAATATTGTGTGCTTCATCAGCATTGAAGCCAATCTCATCATGGTGGGGCTGGTATTCCTCCATGGCGGCGGCTGCTCTTCCTGAGGGCGGGGTCGTCTCACTGAATATTTTTGAGCCAATGTAATGTAAGCACTTGTTGAGTGTTTTGAGGAAAGATCGATTTCTCTCTAATTGGTGAGACTATAGTCTCACTGATGAAAATTAGAATTCTAAGATTCAAGGATTCTGTCATTTTGGAATCCTAGATACCCCAAATTCTCAAACAGTTGTAATGATTCCTGAGGTATATTGCACTTCTTTAAAGCATAAATTTCATGTGTTAGAGGAAGTCACTTGAATTGTTTGACTCAGTTTCCTTAAATGTCAGGAAGATAAAATAAAAACAGGTAATTCATAGGATTTTGATCAAGATCAAATGAGATATTTCTTAATGCCCTGAGCACAATACTTTATATATATATAAATGAAGAGCTATAGAAATATTTATTCCATGGTTCTTTGTTCCATTTTATTTAAGTAATTTCTACATTATGGAGTTCAGTTTTTAGAAATATATGATAGAAAGGACATTGAAAAATTGAATATTATCTGGAGGAGTGAATTCATTATGGTCAACCAGAAACATAGCATTTAAATATCAGTTGGAAGGTCCTTGTCCCCTGAGGCTAGGGTGAAAAAGAAAGGAGAAACTATGGTAGAGGTTTATGTGACTGAATGATTGGAAAGTATGACATGGTAAGAATATGTTTAATATCAATGGATAAATCTATGAACACTGAGGTTGACAGGTAAAAGAGTCAAATATTATGAAGTCAAGAAGAACTCATTAAGAATTCTTCTGATTTCCAAGCCTTCTTGATGAAAAGACCAGATCTAAAGAGAAACTTTGATGTCCAAGCACAAAATGGAAGAGAAGCCTAAAAAGGTAAATAAGAAAGAGAAAATTTAAGGGATTTCTAAAGATCCTACAACATGTATTTAAATCTACATGGAAAGGTGATGTGTTTGTAATCCTTAAAATTTTTTATCACTTAGAGAAGTTGGAAGGAGTAAACATAGGCTGTGAGAGTAAGCTGATTTTAATGATATGATATGATAAAAAGCAGAGGTGAAAATGAGGATTGCACTGAGAGAAAAGTGTAGGCAGAGGTGGAATAGGGTAAATTTTCTCACTTAAAGAGCTATGAAAAACTATTACAGAGGAGGGGAGGATAGAGTAGTGACAGGCAATGCTTAGACCTTACTCTCACTGTAATTGGCTCAGAGAGGGAATAACAAGCATGCTCATTAGGGGATAGAATCTTCTCTTACCCTATAGAGAATACCCTATAGAGGAGGGGAACAAGCTAAGGAGGTGGGCAGGAGTAATAGAAGGGAGGGGGGAAAGGAGGGGGAAGGAAGGGGACTGAGGCTGATGATCAAAAGCCAAATACCTCTCAGGAGGAAGAAAGTGAAAGGAGAAAGAGCAGGATGAAAAGATGAAAATAAGAGGGGAATACACAGCTGATAATTGTAACTGTGATTGTGAAGGAGATAAACTCATCCATGAAATGGAAAGGGAAAACAGAATGGATTAAAAACCAGAATCCTATGATATGTTGTCTACAAGAAACACTTTTGAGGCAGGGATATATACAGAGAGTAAAAGTCAGGGACAGGAGCAGAATTTATTGTACATTATCTGAAGTAAAAAACAAACAAACAAACAAAAACCATGAATAGCAATCATGATGTCAGACAAAGCTAAAGCAAAAATAGGTCTGATTAGGAGAGAAAAAGAAGGAAATTACATACTGATACAATTTAATGAGGACAATGAAGTAATAATATCAGTATTTAATATATATGCACCAAATGGGATAGCATCCAAATTTGGGGGTAGTGGGGACACAACAGGAGGTCTCTAAAAGGACACTGCCAAAGGGCACATCATTAGGGGCTTGAAATAGTTCTGAGCCTCTTTTCCCACAACCACTTCCAGTTGTTCTTTTTGACTCCAAGGTACATTGACTTCTGCAGGCTGAGCTATTCCCTTTCACTAGCCTGGGGTGCAGACCAGTTCCCCATTCTGGATCATGTAATGCAAAGATGCAATAAAGGCTTTTGCCCTTGCAAAAGTTAACTGAAAACTTCTGGCAGTTAGGAGCTTTCGAATCCTATGAGGAATCAGTTGGCACCTGAGGCTTGAGGAGAGCAGAAGGTCCAACTGAAACTTTGCCTTTGGCTTTCAGTTTTGCTTTTGGCCTGTGCTTTGTCTTTGGAGAATTTGAACCTAGCTAATTTCTCTGAACCTCTCCCTGACCTTCTCCATATTATTCCCATTACCTTTCCTGATTTCCTGTGGGCTCTGGGAGGAAAGGTGGCTTTTGGGTTTTTAGTGGATAGACTTTGTGAGTTCAGTTTCCCCATAGGCAAGTAGGACATCCTTGATTCAAACCATCCCTTATTTATTGATTTAGCATACTCTCTACTTTAAAAGCAGCCAAATTTTCCCTGGCCGAGAGAGCAGGTTCTCTCTCAGTCAAACCCATTATTCTCATTTATTTCTTGAGGGAACTGGAGGCATCCATCTTGGGAGGAAGTAGTTGCCCAACACTTCCTCCTGAATCCCTTCAGATTCAGTGTCAGGGAGGAGCCTTTTGACTCCTCCCTTGAGAGACTTGAGAAACTGACATGAAAGCCCTCCTTGTGTCTATAGAGAAACCTTTCCTGCCTGGAAGCATTCAGCCTATTTTCCCCAGTATCCTCTGTCTCTAGCTTGAGTGTCTAGTCAGTGTTAGCTGCCTGTACCCTTACCATACAAATACTGCCTTGTTCATTCCTCCCTAAACTTAGCTATCCCTTTCATTCCTCTCCTATTGTCTCAATCACCTTTTACTCCTCCCCATTCAGCAAGGAAAAGAGACTTTAGTGTCAAATTTATTCACAACAATCACCTATACTAAGATGGAAACTGTCCTGAGGCTGAAAGGTAAGTACACTGTTCCCTGAGGTGAGGTGTGGAAGGAGAGAAGAAAGAGGCTCCTCAGGTTAATTGGCCTGGTCTTTAGGTAGAGGAAGAAGGCAACAGAAGCTGCAGAGAAGGCCTCTGAGTGGGAGAGGAACCCTAAGAAGCCTTGGTTTTCAGGTGTCCTCATGAAGATCCCCCTCATGAAGAAGGATGGCACCATCCTCATAAAGATGGGCATGTTTAGGTGACAAAAAGCTCATTAGGAGAAAACAAGAGATGGTAATCCTGAGTAAATCTGATTTATGGACTGGAGGAAGAGCATATTTTCTCAAGTATAGAGTTCGTGATCTTCAGGGGAAACTGGATGGAGATGGGGATAAAGTGCTGACTTTTTTATGAAGAGTGCAAAGCATCAACTTTTATGAAATAAGGGGAAAATCCTTTATTCTTTTCTATTAGTCATATGGCCATCCTCAGGTTACAGTCAATTCCTCTTTAACTGGAGAACTTAATTTCAAGACAAGAGAAACCCTTGTTAGCTGTATTGAAAGAAGATTGACTACTCTGTTATAGGCTGAGGGGTCTATCATTAGAGGGGCACTGAGGTCTCTTTGAATGATGAGGTTCAATGATTCTGTTATTTTTGTATAACAGGAAACCAATTTTCTTGAACAAATGAAGTGGCTCCTGACGTCTTGCTCTCATTTTACCAGATGCTTGATGGGTGACCTTGAAGTAATCACTTAAAAAGTTTACCTCAATTTCCTTATCCGTCAAAAGGGTGCAGTAAAAGCAACTACTATATAGGATATTTGTATAGAGCAAATTCAATAATATTTGTTAGAGCTCTTAGCACAGGGGTTGATACATAATAGATATTATAAAAATACTTATTCCCTCCCATTCACCTTTACTCCACTCACAGTAGGTCAGTTCTAAATTATAGAGTTGAGTTTTACAAACAAGAGATTTATTAGGACTTTGAAATCTGAAGATTGTCTAGAGGAGAGAAATCATGAGAGTCAGCTGTGTCCATAAGGACAAGGCATTTAAAGATCAATAGGAAAATTCTGGATCATGGAGGCTAGAGTGTAGAAGACAGGAAATAATGTGATGGAGATCTTTATTTTGTTGAAAGGTTGGCATGTAACAGAGGGAGAGGCTGTTTGGTCTTGGTGAGCAGAAATAGAAGCAATGAGGAGAGGCTACAGAGTCTAAGGATATGAATTTAAAGAAAACTCTTGGCAATTATTTTTCTCCAATATATGGATGGGCTGCCTCAGGATGTAGTTGATTCCTTCTCACTGGAGAATATTATCCAATGTAAGATAACCACTTCTTGACTGAAATGAGAGGATTGCTTTTTCTGATATAGGTTGGACAGAGGTGACACACTGAGTTGTTTTTGAATTCTAAGATTCTATAATCCTGTCATATTGGTGTATCCTAGGTACCCAACCTTCTTTGACGACAGGAGGTCTTTTACTCTCATTTTAATCTGAGGTTTAATCTCCTATTTAAACAGATATATAATCAGAGGTCTTGGATAGTTCAGAGTCTCTTTTCCTCCATCCCTTAAGGACTCAGTCCTTTTGTCTCCAGGTAGCATTGAGTGATGGCACATCATAATGAAAGGCTGGGAGAATAAAGGCAGGCAAAACATAAAGGGAGTAATCTTTGGGACAGGAAGTTTTTCCTTTTCCTCTTAGAGTTGAGATCATGGCAAGGGTTGGAGCTGTCAGGAAGAGAGTGCTGACCCAGATTACCATTGATCCCACACACCCCTGGGCCCACAAGTAGGAGAATCAGACACAGAGTGAAGAAGTATAGGCAAAGCCCTTGCATGGAGGGGCACACAGGTAAGAAATGTGTGGAAATTGCCCACACCTGGAGGGTGACCCACCCTCTGCGTCTCCAAGAGAGTCCTTGTCTTCTTGTGGTCTCATGGTCCCATTCTCTCTAGGCCTGCTCCCACCCTGGTCTCTCTTGGTGCTTGTTCCCTCCAGGTGTGGTGTTCTTGGTTGGATGTGTGGGAGCTGCCTGTGGTGTTTGCCAGGTGTGTGGATCTGGCATGTAGTGCTTGCTGGGTGTAGTTCCCTGCTGCTCTGCAGTGGTCATTGTTCTGTGTCCCTCCATTGGTCCTGTGGTTCTGCTGATCAGAATTCACCCACCCCTAGCTCCATAGTTTCAGATAATTGTGCTGTATTTCCTCCAGAATCTGGGGTGGAGACCTGTCTGTAAAGTATTGTTACTTTGGTGTTCATAGAAGCTGGATTCATCTTTGCTTTAGATTTTAGCAGGGACTTCTGAAGCATCTATGCAAGCAGCTGAGGGAGCAATTTCTTGAGGAGACCCATCCTTGTCAGAAGACTTCTGAAGATGGACCTTGTTGGATATGGGGATAAGTCACCCAAATGTGGGAAAGTCTAATGTTTAGTCTGTGTGAGCAATGGCTTTGGTGCTAGTTTTCTGTTTATATCTGTTGCTCCAGTCTTTGCCCCAGTCCTGGCTTCTGCACTTCTGCCTTAGGGACTGACCCTCCTCTCTTTGTTTATCTCTGATCCCTCATGTTACCTGTTCCTTTGATCCTTCACTATCAGCTAGATGGTGACCCCCTTCCCCACATTCTGGGCCTTCTCCTAGGTTTTGGGCTATGTACTCTCAGCTTCCTGGACACATAATTCCTTAATTCAGCTTGGGGAGGTGGTAGCCAAGGCAGGTGCTTCTGATTTTTGGGTGTGCAAGAGGCACCCCAGAGTGAAGAGAATTCCCAGGCTCTGGCCATGGTCTCTGTGCCTCAAAGCCCCCCAGATACCTGATCTCTCTGGGAGACATCATCCATCCGCTCCTGTTCTGGCTACTCGCCTTTGGGACACTACAGAGAAGGTCCCTTGTTTTCTCACAGGACAGCCTTTCACTGAATACCAACAGGTCCCGTGAGCAGGTCAATGCTCATGGAGGATGGATAGGCTGACCTCAGCTCCTTCCCGTGGAGGTGCTTTAATGAGGCTTGAAACACTGACCCCTTTCCCTTGGATATGAGTCACACACTGTAGAAACTGTACTGAGAATCCTGCCATGTTCAGTAATGGAAGGACTGCGTGCTCCTCCATTTGCACATAGTGCTATCCTAATTTTGCCATCCAAAACCTGGGGAATAGTTTTAAGAACTTTTCTACCCCAACAACCCCTCCTAGACCCCCAGGCTCATGTCCATATTGGACTCTCTAACCCAGGCTGACCTTAAACCAAGCAGGCTTGCACCCTGCAATGATTTTCCTGAAGGGCGGATCAATGTGACTCAAGTGCTGAAATCCACAGACAGATCTATTTGTGCCCCTTCAGGATAGAGATCTATTTGGGGCCACCACATGTCACCTCTGGCATCTCAGGCACAGCTTCCCTCTTAGGGCCCTCGGTGGTCACCTGAAGAGTCTTACCTGTCTGTGGTCCTAACCCCATCCTGTCTCTCCCCACCCCTACATTAACTTTGGGGAATGCACTTTGGGGTTCCTTGACCCCCGGGTATCTTTATACTTGTACTGCAGACACCCTGAGCCAACTCTTCTCTGGCTCTTGCTCCTCCTGCACTTGGTGGTGATATGCCCTGCTTAGCCCTTTCTTTGCTATCATCCTGGAAGTCACAGGTGCCCTGATAGGAGGTCCCTGTGTCTGTGATACTGTCACCTCTCTGTTTGCTTCTAGGCTAAAAGCTGTCATGGAAGTCACCCCGATGCCACTGAAAGCCTTAAGAGCTCTGCAACCTGGACCTCTGGACCAAGAATGCTGCCACTTTTTCTCCTTCTCCCTAGGAGGAAGGGCCAGTTCTACGTCCCTTGCCAGCCTCGAAGAAGTTACAGAAGACTGACCATCGCCCCCTTTCCCTTAGAAATTCAAGGGGGGGGGAGAAGTAGTATGCACCAGGGTTCCCCAATGGACCCCAAATCCCGAGAGACGTCACAGGTCAAATATTAGATGAGGAATTCACCTTGTAGGGCTGGAATCTGAACACACATGGGATCCTCTACCTCTAAGATTTGGATGTGTTTACACTAGCCTTAAGATAAGGGTCTGAGCATGAGGGGATACCTCATCTCTACAAGTCTACCACATTAGGCTGCTCCAGATAATTTAGCCACCTTTACAATCCCAACATCTCAATCATCACTTCAGATCCCAAACATCCCTAGGTTTCTCAAGATGGGTAACATGATGAGGATGCCACGAAGGATGTGTACTTGTACTAGATCCCCTCTATGATCAGGTGTCATAAATGATGTGTGCTTCTGTTTAAGCCCCCAGAGTCAAAGGCAGCTATTCTGCGACCTATTCTTCCCCTGTGTGCCCCACTTGTTTGTCCTCATTGTTCATTCCCCTCCCCATCCTTCCCTTCCAAGTGTAAGGATGGGTGATGGGACAAAAAGACCCAGAAGAAGGCCGTTGGTGACAGTTGGACCAGAGAGGGAATTCTAGGTAATTCTCCAGAAGGAAGAAGGAAGAGGAGGACTTCCGGAGGAGGATTGAAAGAAGGAGGAGGAGAATATCTCAGCCCAAATCCAGTCCTGAGGGCTTCCTGAGGATCTTTCTTTGGACACTGAAACCCCAATTCCCTGGTCAAAGGCATCCCGTTGCTTCTCACCCAGCAAGACCATCCAGTCAATTAAGTGTCTGGACTCCATTTTGGGAGTGATCTCTTAGGCTCCTTCCCCCATTACCCAACATTGCTGAGAGACCCTTTTAGGTCTAACTTTCACTTATAGAAAAGGATAGAAATAGAAACCGAAGGGGAAGGGATAAGGGGGTAGACACTTAGGAGGGGGGACCCCAAAGGTTCCCACCCGACAGACCCCATAGAAATAGAGAAGAAGGCACCCCAAAATCCCTCCACCCTTCACCCCTTTCCCTACTTCCTATATTGATATTAATAAAAGACATTCATTAGTCAGACAGTGTTCCAGAGTGCCTGAGAGACAATGAGGGGAGGGGAATCACAGCTTGGTCTGGCTGCCTCCATCTTGAAGCCAGACCACCTGCTCTGAAGTTGACTGACCTCAGAGGAAGCTTACATGAACCCCTCCCTCATTCAGAATCAGATTGGGGTCCCCCATACCTCCTTTTATAGGGAAGCCTCATCCCCAACTCCTGTGGGGTGGCATGACCATCCAGGTCACCCAGTTTAGGGGTGATACCCCCTCAAAGTCTCAGCAGTGCATATTTGGCAGGAGGGGAGAGCTAGAAGAGAGTCTTTCCTCATAGACTCTTTCTCCCCTCTATTTAACATTCTTTACTGGCTCTCTTTTTTCTTATACAAGTTACTTAGACCCCATCCCTTTAGGATATAAAAAATCCTGAATTTTTCTCTCTTCAGGAAGGTAGTTGGTCCTGCACGCTGCCTCCTAAGCATTCCACCTAAATAAATCTCTCTTTAAAGGATTTCCACTTCCCTGGACCAAGGGTTAATCTCCTAATCTCCCCCCCTCCAATATCTTTTTTTTTTTTTTTTTTAAACCCTTACCTTCCGTCTTGGAGTCAATTCTGTGTATTGGTTCCAAGGCAGAAGAGTGGTAAGGGTAGGCAATGGGGGTCAAGTGACTTGCCCAGGGTCACACAGCTGAGAAGTGGCCGAGGCCAGATTTGAACCTAGGACCTCCCGTCTCTAGGCCTGACTCTCATTCCACTGAGCTACGCAGCTGCCCCCCCCCCCAATATCTTTTCAGTTAAATTGTACAGTAACAAGAGTCTGAGGGAAAAATAATAATCATGATTCAATGTGTTTTTTGACTTTGTCATAAGTCTGTGTTGTGAGTTTTGTGTGGGCACTGGGGAGGGTTTTTGGGAAAGAAAAACCTCCAAGTGATTTTGAGGTAACTCTGTCTGTCTCTCCTCCATTTCTCCAGAAAAATGAAGGCTCTGACAGACCAGAGAATGTGTTGGAATTAATTGATGTTGGGAATCAAAATGATATGAGTAGCCAGCCAATTGATTGGTCTACTACTTGCTAACTGCTTAATGAAAATGAGGGTTTAATGTACGGTAATGTATAATATTTAGAAAATTCTGTACAAGGTTTACAAATAAAAATGTGGAAATGTTATTTTGGTGTATGTCTTATTGAAGTAAGCATCCAGTGAAAATGTAATGACAACTAGGAATGAGAGGTTTTAAATTTGTAGATTTGAGATGGAACATGTATAAACAATTTGGAATATTGCTAAAATAATTTCTGTATTTGTGACTAAATGTGTCATATGTTGGTTATTGCCAAAATATGTACTTTGTGGAATAATAACTGTTAAAATGTAAATGTGTGTTTAAATGTGACCATGTGTTTAAGTGCAATTTGTTAGAATTTGATTCTGTTTACTCACAAATGATTTATTATTTATATTGTAAATTAATGTTTGAGGTGAATTGGATATGAAAATGTGCTGTTATGATTAAAAATGATAAAGACTGATATAATAAGAGAAATTAGTAGTTTAATTACGGCCATGCTGATAGAGATAAAATCATTAGACCATGCGCCTGCAAGAATTCACATTGCCTCAGCCATTTTTACCTCTCGTATCTTCCAGCGCCTGGTCCCTAAGAGAGCGACTTCCTCCTGACCCCGGAGACTTATCCCCTCTCTTACATCATCATACTTCCTGTTTGCCATGAGGAATCATGGGAAATGTAGTTTCAAAGTCCCTCACATGTCCATAGGTGTCTGCTAGACACTTCCCTGAATTTAAAACAAACAGTGCAAAAGAAATGTGTATTAACTATGTGGATAATGCAGTTGTTAATAAGATGGATAATCTGGGCTCTTTTGAGCCACTAATAGCAGGGACAAAAGATATCTGGTAGAGTGAATGTCTGGAGACTAGAAAGTTTAAGCAAGTAACTGTTTCATCTCCCTCTTACCAAGAAGGAGGGACAAGTTGTATAACCCTGAGTGTTCTCAGAGAAGTGGAGGAATGTAAGATATTTTAAGTTAGATCTGTAGTAGAGTAAAAGTTAAAGAGCAGATAGTTCATTTGTAAATTTGTAAGGT
Source organism: Gracilinanus agilis (assembly GCF_016433145.1). Lineage (NCBI taxonomy): Eukaryota > Metazoa > Chordata > Mammalia > Didelphimorphia > Didelphidae > Gracilinanus > Gracilinanus agilis. The sequence continues at coordinate 492,587,245 of NC_058132.1, forward strand.
ATTAAGAAATCTTTAGAGTGAGCAAGTGATCAGTCCTGTAGAACAAAAGACCTGTTTGAGGTAGGGAATTTTAAGAGAGTGGAATAAGATAACTGAGAAGTTGAATTTCTCTGAGCTATGAAGAAAGGATGATTCAAACTGCCACTTCCTGGCTAACTTGATTAAACCCAGTAAATATATCTAATGGTAATTACCACACACTAACCCAGCCCTCGAAGATGAGCAAGGACTTGAGAAAGTGGGTAACACCTAGGTAGAGTAATGGCAGTTAAAATCAGTTGATTTGAGTACCCGTCTCCAGCCTGCTGGGAATTAATATAAGTTATCTACCTAAATTAGGGTTCTTGTTAGGGGATAAGGAGATTAGACAAGAAACAATAGCAACTGTTTATTGAGGGTAAAGGATTTAGGAAGGAGGGTAACAGGTTTCCTTAATTGGGGTAATTAATAACATATTAAGACAAGGGAATGGAGTTCTGCACTAATCTTTCATTAACAACAACAACAAAGCAGGATAGGGGTTTTGAAATCTCACTTCTGGTTCCCAGACTCCTCTAGCGTTGTTTCTCTGGTGTCCCAGGGTCTCAGTTGATATTCAGCCAATAGATCCAGTGGGGTAAAACGGTGAACTGGTACAAAATGAACGTCCACCCTCCAAACTGCAAATCTAAGCTCTAGTCTGTTCTTCCACAAAGATGATGGTATCTTGATGATGCTTTCTCAGGGAGATCAAAACACACAGGCTCCTTCTTCAATGGTAACCATCTGACAGTTCCAAGTTCTGTATCATTCCCCTGCTCCATTCCAAGCTTTTAGAATGTTCAGCTCCTGGCACCCTGCTTTGCAAACTTTATCTACCCTTAAAAATGCTATTTCCTTATTACAGCTATTTTTACAGATTATTTTATTTATTTATATTATTTTATTTTTTACAGGTGAGAATTTGCCATTTCAGGTAAAAGCTGTTGGGATCTCAGCTAATGCTATTCTGAATTCAGGAATAAGTGTTTAATGACTGATCCACCTTTTCAAGAGAGAATGACAAGATACTCAGGGGACAAGTGAAAATCCTATGACTGATGACTGATAGAAAGGCACAGGCTCAACTCAGATGGGCCTCTCCAGACTAAAGGAAGGATGATGATCCCTGAGTTATGGCATGAGCCATTAATAGCTTTGTGTCCTTTTAACCATGAAGGAGAGTATAATCTTTTCTGCTTTTTTCCTTTCTTGCCAAATTCCCATAATCAGAACAAAATGCAAATTATAAAATGAAAGGTTCCATTCCCCCAAGCAACCAAATAGTTGAAGATTATCAAAGTGTTAGGGAACTTCCTTTAAGAAGTGAGTGGGGTTTGTTAATCAATGACCTGTATTTACAGCCTTAACTTACTACATCTGAAGTTTGCATCTTAGGCTTAGAAATATGACCCAGGGCTTTCTGAATTTCCTCCAGTACCTGGGGTAGAGAATCCTCCCTGTAAAGTATTGTTACTTATGTTTTTATAGAAGTTGGACTAATATATGCTTTGCAAAAGTATTTTTAGCAGGAACATCACAAAAGAGCTCTATAAGCAACTTGGGAATCAGATTTCCTGAGGGGGCCGATTCCTGTCAGAAGATGATTTCCGAAGATAGGGTTTGTTGGCTGTAGGGTAAGCTACCCAAATGCTAATGGTTAATCAATGTTATCAATTGCTATTGTATTAAATTTTTCTGTTAATATCTGTTGCTCTAGTTTCTGGGGAGTCCTGGTTTCTACACTTCTGCCTTAGGGACTGACCCTTGTGTTCCATCTACCAATTAGGGGAAACAGATGCTTGGAGTCGGCCTTCAGATTTCCAAGCCTTCAGGTCCCCAGTTACTAGAATCCAAGTATTCACTAACAACATACCCTGAGGACCCCTGTGTCCACAGCCCTTGTCCCCCAACCTTTCTCTCTCAGGGACAGATCTACAACCATTACCTTCTTTGAAGAAGCTTTAGAAGATGGATTATTGCCTCTCACCCCTTGAATTTATTTTTTTTTAAACTTTGAATATTTTCCCATAGTTAAATATTTCATGTTCTTTCCCTCTCCCCCCAACCCTCCCCACCTCCCCCCTTAGCCGACACACAATTCCACTGGGTTTTACATATATCATTGATTAAGACCTAATTCCATATTATTGATAGTTGGACTAGAGCAACTGTCGGCAACCTTTTTGGCCGTGAGAGCCATAAATGCCTGCAGAAGGAAAAGGATGGAGGTGGAAGGTGCTGGAATATGGGGCGGGGGCTGAAGGGCCCCCTGGGCACATCCTGGGGCTCTGCTGGGACTGGTGGGTCAGGAGGTGGAGCCATATATGGCTCAAGAGCCATACGTTGCTGACCCCTGGACTAGAGTTATTGTTTAGCATCTACCTCAATAAAATCCCCAACAGCCCATGTGTTGAAGTAGTTGTTTTTCTTCTGTTGTGTTATTGGAAATTTGAGGTTCATTCAGCCTTAATATTCAGGTCAATGATATAAACTTCCTGTGGACGTTTAGAGGACTTGATAACTACATTTCCCATGAGTCCTCTTATGTAGAAAGTGTGATTGCATAGACAGAGGTATAAGACTCCTGATGTGATTGGGAGACATGCTCTTTTCTATGGAGCAGCCAGGTGGGCAGAAGGCAATGGCAGGTGATTTGGATGAGATATTAGCAGGCAGGTGGACTTCTTAATTACCAATATGGCTTTTAAATAAACTATTAAATATTTTGAATATATCCATCTATATCAATATTATTCATAAGACTGTGTTTCTTCTCCCACAGTTCTTCCTATGAATGTGGCTAGTTTTCTTTCTCATAAGTCCCTCAGCATTGCTCTGGATTCTTGCATTGCTGCTAGTACAGAAGTCCATTACTTTCAATTTTACCACAGTTTATCAGGCTCTGTGTACAATGTTCTCCTGGATCTTCTTTCACCCTGCATCTATTCCTGGAGGTCATTCCAGTTCACATGGAATTCCTTAACTGGAGATTTTTAATCAAAGCTGAGATGGTCCCTTTTTAGCAGCACTGCAGAAAGATGGATGTTATAGGTTGGACTAGAGTAGGGATGATGAACCTATGGCTCAGGGGCCTAAGATGGCAGGCAGAGGGAGATTTGTGGTATTATAGCAATCTTTGGGAAGAAGATGGAGACCAACTTGAGTGACAGACCATCAGTTATACAATTTAGAATTTACCCAGATGGCATGAGCCAGGGGCAAAGACAGTTGCTCCCACTGCTATAAAAACCCATGAGCTGATCCCTTCAGGGTCTCACTCTTGAGAAGGTCCTGGGTGGTGAGGGTGGGTAGGCCTATAGACCTTCAACTCCAGCATCTGTGCCTTATTGTCTCTAGTAATCAATTCACCTGTTGCTGAAAAGGGCTGAGAGATACACATCAAACATCTATCAAGAAAAAGAAGATCATAAGCCCTCCTTTCACCTGGTCTAGGCCATGGCCAGGTCTGACCAGGGTCTGTGAGGGAGAAGAACCTTTCTAGCCAGCTGCCAACTGATTAGTGATTGATCAGCTTACTCCAGCTCCCATAGATTAGCAAAGCCATCCCCAACACCACTTTCCTTATCCTGGATCCTACCCCTTTGATTTTAGTAGTATTAAACCTTTGAACATATTTAAGTGAGGACTGGTGTCATTCTAAAGGACAATCTAATAGATACCTTTAAGGGGAAGGGGAATAGTTGTGTAAATCACAGTCAACCCCTTTAATACAGTCTTATCAATTATTAACCTCATTATAAACCTTATCTATCAACTCAACCACAAGCCAAGTAAGCAGAGGAGCTGTGTGGATCAATATACAGCTTCTCACTCACTTTGGCTTGGGCACTGTTTGTGGGGTCAAGTGCTTCACTGAGCTGAATGTTTATAAGCCCTGGTGGTTACCAGCACGCCCTGGTGGTTACCAGCACACCTTGGTGGTTATTCATGCATCCCATTCCTCACTCAGCTTAGATCCATTTACCATCTAAAGATCTTGGGCCATTTGACATAATAAGCAAAGAAGGAGTTCTACCAAATTCCTTTTATGATACAAATATGGTTCTGATCCCAAAGCCAGATAGATCAAAAACAGAGAAAGAAAACTACAGACCAATCTCCTTAATGAACATAGATGCAAAAATCTTAAACAGAATACTAGCAAAAAGACTCCAGCAAGTGATCACAAGGGTTATTTATTATGACCAGGTGGGATTTATACAAGGAATGCAAAGATGGTTCAACATCAGGAAAACCATTCATATAATTGACCATATCAACAAGCAAACCAACAAAAACCACATGATTATCTCAATAGATGCTGAAAAAGCCTTTGACAAAATACAACATCCATTCCTATTGAAAACACTAGAAAGTATAGGACTAGAAGGACCTTTCCTAAAAATAATAGTATATATCTAAAACCATCAACCAGCATCATATGCAATAGGGATAAATTAGAAGCCTTCCTAAAAAGATCAGGCGTGAAACAAGGATGCCCACTATCACCTCTATTATTTAACATAGTACTAGAAACACTAGCAGTAGCAATTAGAGAAGAAAAAGAAATTGAAGGTATTAAAATGGGCAATGAGGAGACCTTAAGCTATCACTCTTTGCTGATGATATGATGGTCTACTTTAAAAATCCTAGAGAATCAACTAAAAAGCTAGTAGAAATAATCAACAACTTTAGCAAAGTTGCAGGATACAAAATAAATGCACATAAATCATCAGAATTTCTATATATCTCCAACACGTCACAGCAGCAAGAGGTAGAAAGAGAAATGTCATTTAAAATCACCTTAGACAATATAAAATACTTAGGAATCTATCTACCAAAACAAACACAGAAAATTTATGAACACAACTACAAAACACTTTCCAAAGAATTAAAACTAGATCTAAACAATTGGAAAAACATTGATTGCTCATGGATAGGATGAGCTAACATAATAAAAATGATCATTCTACCCAAATTAATTTACCTATTTAGTGCCATACCTATCAAACTACCAAAAAACTTTTTCACTGAATTAGAAAAAACTATAACAAAGTTCATTTGGAAGAACAAAAGTTCAAGAATATCAAGAGAAATAATGAAAAAAAATGTGAAGGAAAGTGGCCTAGCAGTACCAGATATTAAACTATACTACAAAGCATCGGGCATCAAAACAATATGGTGCTGGCTAAAAGACAGAAGGGAGAATCAGTGGAATAGACTTGGGGTAAGTGACATCAGCAAGACTGTCTATGATAAACCCAAAGAGCCCAATTTTTCGGACAAAAATCCACTATTTGACAAAAACTGTTGGGAAAATTGGAAAACAATATGGGAGAAATTAGGCTTAGATCAACATTTCACACCCTACACCAAGATAAATTCAGAATGGTTGAATGACTTGAATATAAAGAAAGAAACTATAAGAAATTTAGGTGAACGTAGAATAGTATATCTGTCAGATCTATGGGAAAGGGAAACTTTTAAAACCAAGTAAGACCAGCTGTGTGACCCTGGGCAAGTCACTTGACCCCCATTGCCCACCCTTGCCACTCTTCCACCTAGGAGCCAATACACAGAAGTTAAGGGTTAAAAAAAAAACAAGTAAGAGTTAGAAAAAATTACAAAATGTAAAATAAATAATTTTGATTATATCAAACTAAAAAGCTTTTGTACAAACAAAAACAATGCAACCAAAATCAAAAGGAAAACAAAAAAATCTTTATAACAAAAAACTCTGACAGGGGTCTAATTACTCAAATATACAAGGAGCTAAATCAATTGTATAAAAAAATCAAGCCATTCCCCAATTGATAAATGGGCAAGGGGCATGAATAGGCAATTTTCAGATAAAGAAATCAAAAGTATCAATAAGCACATGAGAAAGTGTTCTAAATCTCTAATAATTAGAGAAATGCAAATCAAAACAACTCTGAGTTACCACCTCACACCTAGCAGATTGGCTAAAATGACAGCAGGGGAGAGTAATGAATGTTGGAGGGGATGTGGCAAAATTGGGACATTAATGCATTGCTGGTGGAGTTGTAAACTGATCCAACCATTCTGGATGGCAATTTGGAACTATGCTCAAAGGGCTATAAAAGAATGCCTGCCCTTTGATCCAGCCATGCCATTGCTGGCTTTGTACCCCAAAGAGATCATAGATAAAACAGACTTATACGAAAATGTTTATAGCCGTGCTTTTTGTGGTGGCAAAAACCTGGAAAATGAAGGGATGCCCTCCAACTGGGGAATGGCTAAACAAATTATGGTATATGTTGTTGATGGAATACTATTGTACTCAAAGGAATAATAAAATGGAGGAATTCCATGTGAACTGGAAAGACCTCCAGGAATTGATGCAGAGTGAAAGGAGCAGAGCTAGGAGAACATTGTACACAGAGACTGATACACTGTGGTAAAATCGAATGTAATGGACTTCTGTACTGGCAGCAATGCAATGACCCAGGACAATTCTGAGGGATTTATGGAAAAGAACACTACCCACATTCAGAGGAAGAACTGCAGGAGTGGAAACACAGAAGAAAAATAACTGCTTGAACACCTGGGTTGATACGGGCATGGTTGGGGATGTAGACTCTAAAAGACCACACCAATGCAACTATCAATAATATGTAAATAAGTCTTGATTGATCATACATGTTAAAACCAGTGGAAATGCATGTTGGATATGGGGGGGGGTTAAGGGGAAAGTAAAAACAAGAATCATGTAATCATGGAAAATTTTTCTAAAAAAATAAAATATTAAAAAGAAAATAAAGATCTTGGGCCAACTTATCAGGCCCAATTTATGGAAGCACCACACCACCCTGTATAACAGTGGTCCTGTGGCCACCTTCTCCCCCCCCTCCCCCAATGCCTTACTAGACAGTCAGAAGGATGCGGAGTAGCTGCCCCCCTCCCCCTCTCCATCATTTCTGATGACATTTTTTCATATCACCCACCCCTCTGCCCAGCAGCCCATATCAGAAATGCAGAATACAGACCAGATTTTTTTCTCTTTCCTTTTCTCAGAGACTGGAGACTGGAGGAGTCAGAGTTTACTTTTTGATGCTGAATCCAGCTCAAAGTTAGAAAGTGTGTATGTTGTTAAGGAAGTAACTCAGAAAGCTCTGAGCTCTCAATAATACATTAGAGCATAGGTTGTAGGCTGTCCTAGCACTTTGCAAGTATCTGTGACCATTAGAATGTGAAGAGAAGCAATTTAGAACTGAAATTTGTCAAGGTCAACTTTAACTCCTTGCAAAAGTTAATAGCTACTGCAATGTAAAAAGCCTGTTTAAGTCAGTCCTTCTCACTGCTGCTGACTACTCTATCTCCCTAGTAGCCTCAGAAAAAGTACACCTAAGAGATTCTTATGCTTACTTAGGACATATAACAGGGGGAAAAAAATTAGACCCCACCAAATTTCTATTAGTACAGAACATATGAAAAATCTTAGTCATTCTCCTTAAGGCATATAAGTCCCGAAGCTGAACAGGCTTTACAATTAGTGCTAATGCTCAGGTATGTCATCTTGAAATCTGGAGACCCCAAGTTTGCCTTTGTCACTTCAGGATTCCCCTGAGGGAGGTCTCAGACTTTGCCATTTCAGATTGAAAAACAGACCTAAAGTAACTGATAATACCAGCTTACATGGGGCTGGAAGACCTAAGCAAATACTAATTACCCTTTTAGACTTAGAACTTTCTCCCATTGTAGGAGAGATCCATTCCCAACAAGACCAACACCTGGCCAGGGAGCATCCTCTTAGGATCTACTGTAAGTAGGGCACTCCCTGTTAGCCCAGCCTCTGGCTATGGTTCCTTTCCCAAGCCTGTTTGATTCCTGTCAGTAAAGTTTGGACTTCTTGGTTCCTTGTAGTCCTGGTAATGTCAATCAATCATACTTCCCTGTCCTCAGTTCCCCAAAAGGTATATAAATTGCCCAAGATCTGTTGTTTTTTGGAGTATCATCTAGCCCAGTGCATGCTCCCAGAGTCCCTGGGGTGTAGGCCCTGTGAGGTTTCTGGTGTTGGGCTCTGTGATAGCGGCCCATTATTGGACCTTTCCCTCTCCTGAGTAGAGACTTGGTTCTTCTAACTACTTTAAGTAGTTCTGTGTTTTTTTCCAAGTTAACACAGCAGTGGGTGTGTATTAAGATGATAAAATTAAAAGACTTAACAGGAAGGGAAATATCTAGTCTATGTACCAGTTAACTTGGAAAAAACACAGAACTCTTTAAGTAGTGAAGTAAAGTAAATGATTAAAACTAAAACCAGTCAACCGACTGACTCCCACCTTGCATACCTGTCTGATATGCAATGCCCTGTTCTCCTTAAGTCTAGGCACCAGACCAAAACACTGAGTCCTTTCATCTCTAGGGTAAAGTCTTGTTCCTTCCTGAGCACTGAACTGAAACCCTGAGTCCTTTCACAGGTACCTGATCAAAGCTTCAAAAATGTATTTAAACTCCACTCTGATTATGCTGCTTTGGAGCTCCTTGACTGAGCTCCCCTAGCTAGCTAGGAATAAAGACTTCTTGTTTGTATTGCATTGTCTTTGTGTGTTCCTTCAGTGGTCATAGAAACGGACCCTAACAGTAGTCAGAAAAAACATGATGGCTCTGAGGAAAAATAGAATTTGGGGAACTTATATACTTTTGGAGAACTGAGGGACAGAGAAATATGATTGACATTTCCGTGGTTACAAGGAAAGGGGAAGCCTAAGACAGGATTATCAGGGGGAGGCAGATGCTTTACAATGGATACAAAAGGGAAAGGTCCAGCCAAAGGCTAGGCTACCTGGGAGAGGACTTTGATACAATGGAGAAACTACCAGGACAAAAGGGTACTGAACATTTCATTTGGGTCTACTAGTTCCAACTAATTAGGTCTATTAAGTCCTAAAGGTCTATTATTCAGTCTGCAATGGATAAGTCAGAAACCTTCCTGAGGAGAATTCTCAGGGGAACAGGGGCAAAGTTGGGGTTTTCAGATTTCAAGTTCACAGCTATAATCTATCAGAATCATAGTCCACTGGAAGAAATGCATCTTTCATCAACTGCTCATAAGTCCATTACCCCATAATATCAACTAGTGGCAAAATTAATAACTTAGGAAAGAAAGAGAGCCATACAATTATATGTGGCATAGCTGAACTCCTTCACCTGAGAGAAGTTCATGATTTCTTTTGATACTTTTTTGCTACAGTCCTAACATCCTTAAATCCTCCTTTTCCTTCTCATTGGCTAAGAAGCAAGAATTCATGGTCTTCCTGTAAGCAACTTATATGTCTCCTTGGCATTGTTAACTTGGAAAAACGCAGAACTACTGAAGTAGTCAGAAAAACCATGTCTTTAATCAGGAAAGGAACAGGTCCAATGTTTCAGCCACATCCAGAGGCCAGAGCCAAAAAAATTTTACAGGGTCTATACCCTGGGACTCTGAGGACAATATACCTGGGAGAAATCAACATGCAAGATGATAGATGGCTCTGAGGAACAAAATAATTTGGGGAACTTATAAGCCTTTTGGGGAACCCAGGTGAGGAATATAGCTGTTTGACTTTACAATGGCTACAAAGAAGTGAGGAGTCCTAGAAAGGATTATCTGGGAGACAGTGATGCTTTACAATTAATGGACTCAAAAGGGAAAGGTCCAGCCAAGGGCTGGGCTATCTTAGAAAATACTTTGACAAAAAGGGAACTAGCAGGACAAAAAAGGGCACTGAACACTGACTGAGTCTGCTAGCTCCACCTAAAGTCCTTCAAGGTTTATCTTAGTCTGAAACTTGTGAAGTTGGGATGTCCCTCCAGGAGAAATTCTCATGTGACCACTTGGGGATCTCAAGATCTCAAGATCGGGGTTTCTAGATTCCAAGTTGACAGCATTTTACCAATCCTGTTGCATACATCCCAGATACAGGAAATGGAGGAAAACTCCTCTGAGAAGCATGAAAATTCATATTCATGTCCTTATTAAGCTCCTTTTGTTCCCTACCTAAATGTGACCTTTGGGGTCAGGCTTGGAATAAGACCTGCCACTTCCTAACCCTGGAGCCTTGGGCAAGTAATTTCTCTCTCTGGGCCTCAGTCTTCTTTCTCACATGAGAGGCTTGTATAGTGTGTTAACTTGGAAATAACACACACTACTAAAGTGGTCAGAAAAACCAAGTCTTTCCTCAGGAAAGGGATAGTCCACATTTGGCCCTTTACTCAGAGCCTGGGTGCCCCACTTTTACAGGGTCTACACCCAGAGACTCTGGGGAGGTTACCCCAGAAGTGGCAGCCCCCTGGATGATGACTCTGAAGGACAAAGAACTTGGGGAACTTATATACATTTTGGAGAACCAAGGGGCAGGGAAATAGGATTGATTGGCATCACCATGGCTACCCACAAAGTGGGAGTGTTCCAGCTAGCTGACAGGCTTGGGAAAGGAAGGGGAGCCAGAGGCTGGGGTAAGGGGAATGGCCTACCTACAAGGGACACTGAAGAGGGGGCTCCCTTCCCAGGGATGGGTGTGGGGCTTCTTGGGAAAGGCTCTCTGATACACTGGCAGAAGCTACTGAGACAAAGGAGATTTTAGCATTGGATTAACATTTCTGAACCATACCTAGCCAAGTCCATTAAAAAGGTCTCTTGTTCAGTCTGAAACTGCTAGTCTGAGACTCCCTTCAAGCTGGATTCTCAAGGGAGGAGAAGCTTTGGGGTCCCCATCTTTCAAGCTGACTAAACTTGGGGTTCATCAGATCTTTCTAGGCTACAAGTCTGGCGATTGTAGATCCTAAGTGGAGAGTGGGGATGAGCTGGCCTTCCCTCCCTCTATCTTGGGGCCTGTGATCCTGTGCAGGGCTTGAAAAGACAAGGAGGATGGCTTCTGGGGGAGCCCTTCCTGGCTCTGGAGCTGGTCCTGCCATTTGGACAGAAGGATCTCACACTGCTGCTTCCATGAACTGTCTGGGAAAGTCTTGCCACACACTTAGCAACTCAGCACCAAAAGGCAAATCCCCTCAGATCCTGGTCAGTGGGAAAGTGGTGAGTTTACTTTCAAGCCCAGGCTTCTAGAGGAGGGCAAGTATAGACAAGCCCTGCAATCAGAGGGGGCAGAGGTTAGCAAACACACCCACATCAGGGAACTGGCCTAAGAATCCTTCAAAGCCCCCATAGCCTTGCTCCAATCTCAGGCTGTTACCTGGGTTTCAGCCTTCTGCGAAAAGGTTATTTAGAAGACCAGGAATGACCAGGAGAGGGAGCTTTGCCTGGCTAGTGAGGCCATCTGCTGCTCCCATCCCCCAAGTCCCTGTTCAGACCATCTCTGCAAATGTGGCTAGAGACAGTGGACCAAGAGGGCCAGGGCTTTCTCCTTTCTAATGCCTGTGGCTCTTTTCTCGCATCTGCCTGCAGACCCCACAGCCCTCCCACTCTAGATCTCACTCGGGAATCTGGCTCCGGAGACTCTCGGGAGCCTGGACACGCCCAGGGTATTTCTTTGCCCCCTCCTTTTCTGCAAGAAGGTGGGGGGGAGGAGAAGAGAATAATTTTGCGTGTCCCAAACTGTTTTATAGCCAAAAAGAGCTTGGAACTCGGGACCCCTGAACCCCCGGGATCCTTTTCTTTCATCTTGAAAGCAAGAAGACAGTGCCCTAAACTGGGCGAGCAAAAGGAAGAGTAGCACTGAGAGCAACATTTCCTACCTGGTTCCCAGGGAGGACTAAAGGAGGAGGGGGCTGGGATTAGGGGATGAGGCGGGAGGCGGAGCTCAGACTGCTGACAGGGAAGAGAGAAGGTGGGCAGGGTCAGCCCCCAAGGAGAGGGCGGAGCCGTCCAGCCCACGAACTACCAGCAGCGCAGAGGACTCTGGGAAATAGGAAGTCAGGAGCGCGCTCTGTCCAAACCTCCTTCCTCCCATTCTAAAGATTTGTGTGGCTACCAAGCTCCTGCTCCTACAACTGACTGAATGGCTAATTACTTTATGACATCCTGTGACTGGGACAGCGGGGAAAGGATCAACGATCACAGGGGGACAAGAGGCCCAAAGTGGGGAGCATCCAGAGGTAGAGGGCGTAGGTAATGGCGGGAGAAGGGATGGGAACCGCAGAGGGCATTACTTAACTCGCTTCCCCTCGGGTTAGAGCTGGCAGCCCCTGGCAGTGTGGATCCCTGTGTGTGTGTGTGTGTGTGTGTGTGTGTGTGTGTGTGTCTGTCTGTCTGTCTGTCTGTCTGTCTGTGTCTGTGTGTTTGTCTGGAGAGGTTGAAGTCTCCTCCTTGTGAGGGACTTTCCCCTTTATTGGGGGAAAGACCAGCTCCCGCGGGGGCCTCGTTGAGGCTCACTCATGGACACATTCATATCAGCCGAAAGTCGGGAGCCCCTCGCGGCTCTGGAGTTAGACAGCGCTGGATGAGGTCCGGAAAGGACCTGGGTAGGGCAGGAGCTGATCCGGGACTAGCAGCGCTCAGATGACAAGCTGTTGGCCGGCTGCGACTTTCGTTAACATGAGATACAATGTGTCCATGGGGCTGCTCTGGTCTCTGGGAGGGTTTGGCTGTAGCTGCCTGCTTCCCCTTTGGGGTCTGGTTTCCTGCTAAAACGTCCAGACTGGGGACGGAACAAGATACAATTTTCACACTCCATGGAAGGACCCAGGAATCCTACCTCCCTGCTTCTAGGACCCAGACCCCCCAGGCTCCTGCTCCCCTGCAGCGCCCCCTCCTCTTCTTTCAAATCGTCCAGCCCAATGAAAGGCAGCAGAATGGCAGGCATGATTCTAGCTCTGAGCCTCTGCTTTCCCCTGCTCATCCCTGGCAGCCTCAGACCTTTTGAAGTGTATTTAGCCTCATCCCCTTTTGTCTTGGTGGGGAGGCAGGAACATTTCTTTATCCCCACCTTAGTTGGTGACTCCCTCATTGCAATCCTTCCACTGGAATGAAAGCTCTTTGTTCCCACTTGGGCAGTCCTCTGTTTCAGGTTACCCCAAGCTCCCTCTGTTCTGGCTAAATAGGAAATACTAACCAGAGAGAGGAAACTAGAATTGAGAGGAACTGAGGAAGGCTTCTTGGAGGAGGGGAGATTCTAGTTTGGACTTTAGGGAAGCCAGAAAGGTCATTGGTGTGAGCTGGGGAGAGAGAGCATTCTGCCTGCCCATGGGGGACAGCCAGAGAAAATGCCTGTGGCCTGAGAGCAGCTAGGAAAGGGTGGGGTGCTGGGGGTGGTGAAGAGGGAGGGGGTGGGGGTTCCTGTTCATGGAACTACCAGGAGGCTAATCTGGCCAGGTTCCAGAGTATGTTTCAGGGAGGAAGGTGGAAGAAGCCTGGTAGGGTAGGAGAGGGATGGGTCCTAAAGGGCTTTGGATGCCAGACAGCACTGGGGCTTTGATCCTACAAAAAATGGAGAAGTTTACTCAGCAGTGGGGCCAATGAGAGGCCCTGCACCTTAGCAAAGTCACTTCAGGGGCTGAAATGAGGGCAGGAATGAAGAGGGAATAAGAAGACCCTCACAGAAGTGAGCTGCCAAAATCAGGAAGTCCTGGTCTGCAGATTCCCTGTCTTTCTTTGCTGGATGGGAAATCTCTCATTTTCCTTGCAGCTTACTCACACTGCCTTCTGGAGGTCACAGGTAGGCCTTATCCCAGCTTGCCCCTCCACTCCCCCCCCAAATTAGGTCACACTTTTCAAATCTACAGACTTTGACCAATGTAAGGGTTAAAAATTAAGGTTTGTGAATGGAAATTCTTGGTTCTCTTTGAGTTCACTAGTGTGAAAAGGGAATCCTTTATTCTCTTTGCCTAGTTGGAGGTAACACTTTGGTTCACAATAACTTTGAATCAACCTAAGCTTGAACTAGGTAGAGGAGCTCACAAACCACTTAATGAATTCATACCCTACCTAGTGCTAGGTGAGAAGCCAGCAAGATACTTGGAGAGTTCCACCCTTTTTTCTAACTCAGTCAGAAGAGTTCACCCCCTGAGAAACTGTGAACCCTTTCAATGAGTAGTCACTGCTCCAGGAGGTGCAAAATGGTTCCCACAAACACTGCCCCCTGAGCAGTGCTAGACTATTTGGAAGCTGTGATTGGCCCCTGTGAAGAGGGGCAGGAACAGGAAACCACCATAAAACCCACAAAATCCTTTTGGTTGGGGCAGTCTGGTGAAGATGAGGCTCCTGCAGAGTGTCTTCTGGAGATAGTCTTTTGAGGGAACTTCACTGGAGACTAGGGCTTGGATCATGGCTTCAACTTAGATTCTGTATCCTGAACTACTTTGTTGGGTGAGGGCTGACTACATTCCTAGTTTCCTAAGACACCAGCTTCCATCTTGGAGGAGGCCTTGTAGCCCTTCTTCCTGGCTGAGGACTAATATAGGTATTTTCTCTAATCTCTCTCACATTTCTCTACATTATTGTTTCCCCTCTAATTTGAAAATAAACTTCTGACTTGAGTTATAACTTTTGTGACCATGTTATTTCATATAATTTAAGTCCAAACACTAAATTTAATCTACATTTCTGGAAACCATAAAGGTTGTGACAAGTACCCTCAAATTTCCCTCACTTTTCTTAAATTTTCCTTTAATTTTCCTTGATACTGCTAATAGGCTCCTAGGGGATATTGGTTTGGGAAGCTGCGGCTTTTGTATTCCCCTAGGTAGCTGGTGCAGGAACACCCACTCAGTCACCATAGTTTGATGGTATAAGTCCCTTTCTAAATATAAAAGTGCCCAGGAAGGACGCTTATGGGTTTGTGGATGGGTAACCCTTTCAGGTCTGACCTGGGGTTGGATTATTAATATTATTGCGCTCTATTTGCCTATTATATTATTAGTATGTTAGTATAGTATATTATAATATATATTATATTATTTTAGCCCATCATCTGACTGCTTTGCTCCCTCCCCAAGGGTTGTGATGTAATGACCACTCAGAAAGGTAGTTAAATAAACATCTATAGATGCTAAATAGGGAAAGGAATAATCAGGAAAGGATTGGGGAGAGGAGACTCTGTCACTATAGCTATGATCAATAATCCCTCAGGACTGTAGGCAGTTGTTTCAGTAGGCTGGAGCTAGTGGTTTCACACTCCTCTGGTTCATCTTGGCCACCACCAAACCAGGGAGGGCAAATTACTGGGTACAGATATTGTGATTTCTCTCAGCTTCCCTGTTCTCAGTTTGTGATGTCAGCCTGCACAGCTTTTAGGAAATAATTACCCTTCACCTCCCTCTGCTTCTTCTCCTTCTCTCCTCCCAGTTACCAGCAGGGCCCAGATACCTAAATATCTAATGATGATCAAATGTCTAAATATCTAGGGAGATACAGAGAGGATCAATGGTCAAAGCTCAAAGACCTCAAGCCCTCTGAGCCTCTAGGACCAAAAGACCCCTCCTAGTTAACAGTTAGGCTATTCATATCCTCAGGCCAACTGCCTTTCCTCCTGTCCTCATGGCATCCGGGAACATTCTGATGTCTTCCAACTGTCTCCCTTGTCAATCAAGGTGAAACTCAGAGTTTGAATATAACACTAGTTGATTACTTTGTGAGAGATAAAACATTCTATAAAAAAAGGGAAGAAACTTAAAAATCATCCAGAAAAAAATCTCTCCATACTTCCTCATTATTGGAGCCAATTCAATTTCTGTCCCACACTACCCTATACAATCTTGTTCCTCCTACTCAACTCATCCATCCCCTTGCCCCATGTCTCTGTATCAGTCCCTCCCCCCTCCCCAATTAATTCCTCTGCCCACACCTCCCTCTGCCTCTCCTGCCCCTTTCAGTGGAAGAGTTCACAAGTCATTTACCAAAAGACTCCACAGACACTGGCCCCTGGACAGTGCCAGACAAATTTGGGAGCTGTGATTGGTTCCCGTGAAGTGGGGGAGAGACAGGAAGTGACATGGAAAAGGGACTTTAAAAGATGAGACTGGGAAGAATTTTCAATCATTTTGCCTTGAGGGTCAGCTTCTAGGACTTCTACTCATTCTGTGATGATGAACCTGGCTGAAGGGAGACTCTTGGAGGCAGTCACTTTGTCCTGGACTTGTCCTTGGCTCAAGCTTTCTGGACTGGAGAGCTTGTTGGGAGAGTGACCAAGCTGAAGGAGGAGGCTTGTGTTGGTGGACTTCTGGCTGAAGATGCCACCTGGACTTCCACATGGAGACGGGAATATAAGGGAGCCATTGCTGGGGCTGAGCTGGACTTCCCCAGAGGAGCACTTAGAGTGCTAGGCTACACATCTCTCTGCCTTCTTCCTACATTTCCCACTTTACTATCTCTGCCTCGTTGGAAGTAAAAGCTACTAACAGTCATTTTGACTTAAGGGCTAATATTTTATAATTGACAACAACAAACTTACTTTTATACCTCTTATATTTGTCAACCCCATTTAATTTGAACCAATTTTTAAATCTTACATACAAGATTGTAAATTCTTTCCTTTCCCCCTTTATCTTCCCCATGTTAAGAGAGTTTTCTTAATTTCTCCTTTTTTCTCTTTAAGAGGCAAGGGAGCAAAAATATTTCTGAGTGAGAGCCCCCCTGCTGTGCAGACTGTTAGTGGATGGCAGTTAGAAGGGTATGGCTGGCAGTTGGTAGGTGAGTTGCAGGCAGTTGAAAAGAAGCTTATGTGTCTGGGTTCCCTGGAGAGCAGAGCTGTCTGTCTGTCTCTGACGTGTGTGAAGAGAAAGGGGTTTAAGGAGGGGGAAGGTGATGGATGCTTATTGATTAACTTAGATAGGTAGTTAATGAGTATATTATTAGAAAGACAGAGTAGGTAGATAGGCTGCACTGAGCCGGGCCTGGTAGAAGACACTGCCCTGGAAGATAGATAGATTTTGTTTATTTAGGACTAGGATCTTAGGCATAGGTATAAGAGTTCTCTCACTTTCCTCCTTTTTAGTTCCTATCCAAACTTTCCTCAAAATAAACTAAGTGTTTTGTGTTTTACCAAACTGTTCTCCTGACTTTTGTTCAAACTTCTACCAAAAAAGTTTAACCCTTCACACCCTGCCCCCCGTGCTTTGGAGCTGATTCTCTAGCAGACCCCAAACACTGGGCTCCCTGTCTCCACTTTCCCTTCAAGGATGCCGAGTCTAAGTAATATCACAGAATCCTCCCCAGCTCCGCCTTAGACTTCAGGATGTCCTTACCTTGTTTTTCCAGCCTCAGTTGTCCAGCTGAAACACTTCTATCACTCAAGCTCTCTGACTTCCTGGCCATGACCCATGTGAAAACCATCTTGTTTCCTCGTCCCTCCATGTGCTCCCGTTACTCATACTTACTGATATCCTGCTCTCACTTTTGTCCAAGCCATCCAGCCCCGCTTCCCTGCAAGGGTTCTGAAGCCTGTTTTTTTGTCCACTCTCAGATTTCCACTCCTCATTTCCTGGCAGTTCCCTTCCAGAGCAAATTCCCCTCCCACCACACACATACCCCAACCTTCTGTAGATCAATGAGTTAGTCTGTTATCTAGCTAAAGGGTTACTTCGGGCATCTTGGTGGCATAGTGGGAAAGAGGAACTTTATACAGTGGAGTTACTTGAGCTATTTGTTGCCTCTACAGAGATCCTGGAGTCAGGGAGAATGGCCTTTGAGAGGGACAGATTTACAGCTCAGGTGAGTGTATGTCATCCACAGATTTGACCAACATCAGCCAATGAGGGAATTTCATTCATTATAAAGGATTTACTATGAAGATGGCAACACCTTCCTTAGAGATAATTTCTTCCATGAAATAGACTTGAAACAGGATGCAGTAGGAACAAGACTTTCCTGCTCTCCTACTGTATTTTCTAATGATTTCACTGGCACTTTGGTGTCTCAGACATTAATACTACCACAAAATTACTGGCCTGCTATGTTTGATTTCTCCTTCTTTAAAATGACTGACAAGGACAACCATTTCACTCAGTCTTCATTGCCTCAGGATTGTGTCTTTGTTCTCTTTCAGATGACCTATTAACACACAACACACACACACACACATGAATCCCCCTTTTGCTTTCTCTTCTTTTACTTTGTCAGTCATCAGTAGTCATAGGCTGAATAACACACCCAGATATGGACACTATTGATTTCAAATCCATTCCAGAGTGTGACTCACACAGCTGCCTCTATCCTACTGAGCTTCCTTGCCCAAAGAGTCAGAGGGGTTTGAGGTAAGACCAAAAATGGCCTAAAGACTTTCAGAAATAGGACCTTTTTTTTTAAAGAATAGCTTCAAGTATTCAAAGACCTTTAGCAATTCTATTTGTACTTTACTCAGACTTTATTCATCCTTATAACATATCCACTTCATCATGTTCAACAGAAAATTTTTTCTCCTGTATTATATATTTTTTATTTTGTTCTCTAATAATTCTGTTCAATCTAAAGCTTCTTCTCTGAGGAAGAAGTTTATGTGGACTCAAGATTAATCCTTCTCCCCATCCAGTGAGAGATTCCAAGACTAAAATGGTTACTAAAAAAAAATAGTCTCATAAAACATTGTCTTAGGGGGCAGCTAGGTAGCTCAGTAGATTGAGAACCAGACCTAGGGATGGGAGTTCCTAGGTTCAAATCTGACCTCAGACACTTCCTAGCTGTGTGACCCTGGATAATGCACTTAATCCCCACTGTCTAGCCCTTACAGTTCTTCTACCTTGGAGCCAATTCACAGTATTGACATTTGTCCATAAATGACAAGTTTCCATAGTCTAAAGCTTTTGGGTATGCATTAATATTATAGTGTTAGGGTCCAAGTGTATGATTGCCCAAGGAACAGACAGAGACAATGCAATCCAAGCAAAGGGAAGTCTTTATTTCTAGCGTGTGCTAGGGGAGCTCAGCCAAGGAGCTCCAAGGTGAGGTAATCAGGATGGAGTTTATTTATGTTTCAGGGTTTCGGTTTAATACTTATGAGAAAACAGGACTTCACTTTGAAGACAGGGTCTCGGTCTAGTGCTTACAGGGCTTTGCTTTGAAGATGAGGAAAACAGGACTTTTTCCCCAAAGATGGTGGGGTGCAGACATACTTGGGGACCTTGTAATTCCTGGAACTTTGCCAGGAACATTCTGTAGTTACACAACAAACAGGTATACAGGGTGGGGGTCAGTTGACCAGTTTTAGTTTTAATCATTTACTTTACTTCATTAGCAAATATATTTTAAACTTATATTACTGCAGAATCAAAATGATTAATATTGATTATATGTACTTTTAGTACAAGAAATAAAAAAATGAAAAAAATGAAATATTCTATTAGAAAATTTAAAGAAAATAGCACAATAAAAATTCAGCAATTCATTGTGTTCCCAAAAATGATGTCCCCTTTTCTATGGACTATTATCTCCAATGCATGTAATATTAAAAAAAAAACACCTATGAACTCATGAATACTTGTCATAAGTTCTACAGATGTACCAAATCTTTCAACCTTGGCTGAGGTATTTTTAACAAAGTCTATCATTCTAAAATATGATAGAGGAGCCCAGAAAAAAAAAACAAACCACAGACCTCTTTACTATTGATGAAAACCCTTTTTTGGGTCTAAAATATCACCAAGAATCAAGATCATTTTGGTCAGGAAGCAGAGTGAAAGTAAGCTGCAGAGTTAAAAAAAAAACCATGCAGAAAGGTATTTAGGCTGCCTGTGAGATGCTCCCTCTTAGGAGCCATTCAGGGCTACTATGCCCTAGGAACATCTTCCCAGCTCCCCTAGTATGAGACTGTTAATATATCTCATCCATTACATTTTTGCAAATGAGGAGGTGAGGAATATATAATAAATCACTTCAGCTACTTACCTTACCTCTTGTTACAAGGAACTCAGAGGCAAACAAATGATCAGAGGTAGTGGATGCTCCTAAATATCTAAAAATTACTTCTGAAAGTCCCTTAAAATCAATTTAAATCATGAGGTCATTAAATTCTCCAAAGGTTGTATACAGATTGTAACCAGGTTGTGTAGTATACAGAATTGGGGTGATATAGTTTTTAATACTTATGAGAAAACAGGACTTCACTTTGAAGACAGGGTCTTGATCTGGTGCTTACAGGGCTTTGCTTTGAAGAAGAGGAAAACAGGACTTTTTCCCCAAAGATGGTGGGGTGCAGACATACTTGGGCAAATTTATTTACACATACCTAAGAGATCTGAAACACCATCCCATTTTATTTTTAGACACATGTAGTGAGGAACCATCATACCATTCAACTGATAACATCTATGAGGTTCCAGATGATATTCCAGATTATGTGTGGGCTAAAAATTCAAATGAGGTGGGCAGGATATTGTCAGCGGAACCAGTAAAGATAGAGGTGAAAGAAGGCTTACCTCCAAGAATTCCTCAGTTCAGATTTAGTCAAGAAGCAATAGAAGGAGTGAAACCCATCATAGAGAGTTTATTGGAGCAAGGCATATTAAAATATGGATTTTCGCAATACAATACACCAATCATGCCAATAAAGAAAGCAAAATTATCTCCTGATGGAAAGACTCAATGGCATTTAGTTCAAGATGAAAGAGCAATAAATGACCATGTGCAAAAGACCTATGCTGTGCTACCAAGTCCATCGCAAATCATTGCAGCAATTCCACCTGAAGCTGCTTGGTTTACTGTTCTGGACTTGAGCTCTGCGTACTTCTCTGTTCCCCTGCACAGAGACAGCAGCTATGGCTTTTAAACAACTAGGCATACCACAAATCACTGAATCTAACTTAGAGCTGTAGTAAGCACCTGGTCTAAGTCTATTTCCAAATGTTTGTGTGAGAACACTGGAGGCTATCCCTTTGTCTTCATGCACATATAGTAGGAATGGTTTGTCATGATCAGGGATACCTAGGGCTGGAGCTGACAGAGTAAGTGATTTCAATTTCTCTAATGCATGGATATGTTCTTTATTCAGCTTTAAGGGTTCTGGAACTTCCTTCTTGGTTAGCTCTATCAGAGGTCTTGCAATGTAAGCATAACCTGGAATCCAGTTTCTGCAGAAGCTCGTTATTCCTATGATTGCCCTGAGTTGCTTTTTGGTCTTAGGCAAACTCAAATTTTGTATATCTTATGTTCTCTTTTTGGAAATTCTTCTGGAGCCTTTCTCTAGGATGAATCCTAAATAATTTACTTTTTCCTTCACGAATTGAAGTTTCGATTTGGAAATTTTATGGCCCCTTTTGCCTAGCTCTTTGATCAAG
The DNA here is from genome assembly GCF_016433145.1 of Gracilinanus agilis. Lineage (NCBI taxonomy): Eukaryota > Metazoa > Chordata > Mammalia > Didelphimorphia > Didelphidae > Gracilinanus > Gracilinanus agilis. Next base: position 492,608,428 of record NC_058132.1, read on the forward strand.
TGTACGCTATCAGTGTAACAGACTTCAGCAGATGGTGACATTAGCAGGATGTCATCAACATAATGTACCATTTTGCTGTCAAGGAATGTTATTGACTCAAGGTTTCTCTGCAGAATTTGGCAAAAGAGTGAAGCTGAATCTGCAAATTCCTGGGGCAAATGCGTCCAGAAGACAGATTTTCCCTCCCAGGAGAAAGCGAACAGCTTCTGGCTGTCTCTGTGGAGGGGAACAGAGAAGTACGCAGAGCTCAGGTCCAGAACAGTAAACCAAGCAGCTTCAGGTGGAATTGCTGCAATGATTTGCGATGGACTTGGTACCACAGCATAGGTCTTTTGCACATGGTCATTTATTGCTCTCAGATCTTGAACTAAACGCCATTGAGTCTTTCCATCAGGAGATAATTTTGCTCTCTTTATTGGCATGATTGGTGTATTGTATTGCGAAAATCCATATTTTAATATGCCTTGCTCCAATAAACTCTCTATGATGGGTTTCACTCCTTCTATTGCTTCTTGACTAAGTCTGAACTGAGGAATTCTTGGAGGTAAGCCTTCTTTCACCTCTATCTTTACTGGTTCCGCTGACAATATCCTGCCCACCTCATTTGAATTTTTAGCCCACACATAATCTGGAATATCATCTGGAACCTCATAGATGTTATCAGTTGATTGGTATGATGGTTCCTCACTACATGTGTCTAAAAATAAAATGGGATGGTGTTTCAGAGATCTCTTAGGTATGTGTAAATAAATTTGCCCATCCGCTTGACATTGGATGGTTGCAGCCAATTTGCATAGAAGATCTCTTCCCACGAGGTTTGAAGGACATGATGGCATCAATAGGAAGGTGTGTTCAAGAGTCAGAGGTCCAAATTTTAACATTTTAACTTTTAGCTTTGGGACTTGTTGTGCTACCCCAGAAGCTCCTCTTACTCTTAAACTGCCTTGAAATTGACATCCTTCAGGTGGTTCTCTTAGTACGGAACAAGTTGCCCCCGTGTCCAGTAATCCCTCATAGTATACTCCCCCGATTTCTAAAGTAACTAAGGGTTCTCCACTGTCATTGGACTTCACTGGCACTAAGGGTAATAAAGAATCCTCAGTATTTTGTGTACACTTGTCATTGATTCTTTGTTGCGTATGGTCTTTTGTCTCTAAACCCAAACTTCCTATAGCACCATTAGGCAAGTTCAGTTTAGAATCCGGATTACAGAAAGCAGGCTTAAAGAGCATACTCTCATTGAGAGCTTGTAAGTCATTGTCACTATTGCAAATTCCATGTTGGCTTTCATTAAGGGCTTCAGAAATGGAAGTTTGATTTGTTCTATCTTCCACTCTGCTCTTTAAAGAATTGTCAAGCCTCAAATCAGCAATCTCTCCTTCAGTAGTCTCCGGGATTGTATGATAATTAGATTGTGTTCCCTTCAACACTTCAGGTTCAATTATTGATTCAAAAGCTGACTGTTGTTCCCTATTTTGCTCTACTGTTTTTGTGACTGACATTAGATGATTTTTATTTTTATCAATCACAGTAACAGTCTCGATGTTATGTTCAGCCACACTGATTGTAGAAGAAGGCAACTATTCCCTATCTCTTCCTCAAAGTTTAGGATGAAATTCTGTAGCTAAGGGGTTGAGAAAGGTGGATTTTGACTTTCCTACACAGCTGCTATCATCTTTTAAATCAGTGGGTCGTTTCTTTAAAATCAAGTTCTTGCCAACCTCTAGACTTTTTTGCTCTTTAACCTCTAACTGTGACCTTGTGTCTAAAGCAATTGCATGGGAAAGAACTGTTGCATCTAATTCTAAACCCGTTTGCAAATTTTCTTGATGTGATTCTTTGCAATGGTTTGATTCATGCTTCCCACCCAATGTGTGTGATATGGAATGAGAAAGCTGATCCCTTATATAATCATCCTCCTTAATGCCAAAGATTTCTTTGCGCATTTGCATTATGTCTTCCCATTGCTCATTATCTACCACAGACCTATGTGTATCCTCTGTGTAGATTACTTTAGACACCTTTTCTATTTTGCCTCGATTTCTCATTTTGCTTCCCTCAATTCTCTTAGACTCTGCCACACCCAAATTACACTGATTGATAGGTTTCAAATTAGAAATCTCGATTCATAATGATTTTTTCAGTTTCGTGCCCATTTGTATGTATCTCTCCATATCATCTAACGAAGGTGTTTGACTGTACTTTTTGCATGTGTGATTGCAGCAAGTATCTGTATGTTTTTCTTGATTATATCTATTTGATTCATTATTTCTAGCCCACTTTGAATTATAAAATGTTTTTCTATTATCTCTTTGATTATTGGGTTTTGAAAAATCAATTTGTTGCTTATATCTACAAAAACGAATCACGTGCCCGATCTTCCCACACAAGTAGCATTGGGGTGCTGATTTTGATTTTGGGGTGCTGTTGGCAGGTTGTCTAAATTGATTTCTACTCGTTTGAAGAGCAAAATTCTTCACCTCTTCAATGTCTTTCTCCCGTTTTGACTGCTTTAATTGCCTCTTCAAGTCTGCTATGATCTCATCTTTCTCATTGTCAGATTGCCTAGCCATTCTCACTTCTTTCTGTTTGGAATCATGTATATATGCTGCATGATTCCTAATATCCTCCAGTGGTAATGATTCCCACTGTGGACAACTTTGCCTGAAGTAATTTTGTATCGGGATTGAGGTTCCCTTTACAAATCGTCTCCTTATATGATTGATCGTATCCTGGGAATGAGTATCTCTAAGTCCTAATATCATTTCAGCAGCTTCAATAACTCTGTCTAGAAAGGTGCTCGGGTGCTCTTCTTCCCCTTGCCTCAGTTTCTCAAATTTTTGCCATGCATTTGGCCTTTTTGCAAAATTTCTCATTGCTTCAATAAGATCAGCCCTGCATCTTAACAAGTATCTCATGTTAGCGTGTTGAGTGAAATCTAGATCTTGATGTACTAATGGCCATGATTCTAAATTTGGGTTTGTCCTAGTTTCGGTCAGGAATTTTTCCTTTTCCGAGGGAGTGTAAAATTCCCCCAAAAGAAATTTGACATCGTCGAAACTAGGGTTAAAAAGTGTGAACACCCGCTTTAATTCTTTTAGACTTTTGTAAGGTTTTTCGTAGAATCTGGGAAAACAGCGTTTTAAAACCTCCATATCACTAGGAGTGAATGCCTTGTATGTTTTGACATGCACCACCCCCTCTCCAGGTTGCACAATAGTCCTGTCTACTATTGGTAGGACAGAGACCACTGCATTCTGTATTGGTTGATCTTTCTCGGGTTCCTTTTTCCCAAAAAATTTTGATTCTACGATTTCAAGTTGTAAGATGGTATGCTTATCGAGTTCATTCCCTTCATGTAATTGCCTCAACACTTGGAACAGTAGTTTTATGTTCTCAACTAGTTCCTTGTTATCATTTTCTTGTTTTGAATCAGATGCCTTATAATAGTTAAACAGATGAGTCAGGACCGCTTTTAAAATTGCCAAAAAATGCCATAGAGCCAGAACAATTGCCACTGCTGTTGGAATGAAGCACATGCATTCAGCTAAAGTGAATGCAAACCATTTATAATAGTCGTAGATTTCAATTAATTGTTGTATCATGTTTGGTTCTTTTACCAGCCAAAATGCACACATTCCCTGCATAAAAGACCAAATAAGCAGCTATAGACTGCTTAATATAAAAATCAATCTTGTGCAATTCATTTTCTTTTCTTTTCTTCAGAAGATAGGTTTCGTATGACTTGGCTCACCAGATGTTTTATGGGTAATTGAGGAAAGGTGTGTGGTATAAGTGAATTTGAAAGGAGGATGTTGGAGACTTGCTAAGTGGGTAATCTCGGTTACAGGTGGGCTAGGATTAAAGGAGATTCAGGGTATAATAGGACTGAAGTCAGGAGTATAACACAGAAGGGAAACAGAGATCTTCAGGGAGAAGAGAAATTAAACTAAACAGACAAACACAGCAGGCTTACAGACTGGGACTTAGACTCAAACACAAGCTGAGGGAAATAGACTAGACTGAAATTAACAAACAGGCTTTAGTTAATTTCACAGGAAGGGACTTGTTTTGTAGTAACACCTTCCTTCAAGATGGATGCCCCAGCTTCCCTCTAAGCCCAGAGTATGTTGTTTCTTTCCCTCTTCTTCCCTCTTGATAACTAACAGACAAATTATACTAATAGGGCTGTTGAAACACAAAGGGTTTATTGTCTTTGAAGGATGTTTGTTAGGAAGGTGGATCAAAGGAAACCCTATCAGTTGTCTCAGGAACCTCTGGTGGGGGAAGGGAAGCAAAGATAGAGTCTGAGTAAGGACCTGCCTTTAAACTCAGCTTTACAAAGTGCTATTGCTATCTAAAGGGAATAAATGATGACTGACTAACTATAACTAATGCTGTCAATTAGGTAACCCTTCACAGATTTAACTCCTCTCTAATTACTCTCCTTATTAACTCCACAGACATATAAGGTAAGGGAGGGAAGGCAGGGATGGTATTAGGAAAGGAAGATATAAAGGGTTTATCTAAAATAATAATTTCTTAAGTAAATATGTCAAAGCTAGGCTAAATTTCAATATTAAAGCTAGGTAATCAAGGCAGCTCAGCTGACTGACAACCTCCCTCCACGGAAGATCCAGCCAACTGCCCCTTCCTCAATATTCCAAACCCCTAACAGCTTTTGGAACTCAGCCAAAGCTAGAAAAACTATATCACCCCAATTCTGTATACTACAGTTGATGGAGTCCATCTTTCAAAATCTATGTGACAGTTAACAAACAAAATTAAATCTAAAACAATCAGTAAATGCAATATATGTGATAGGATTTGCACTGTATTCCAGAGTCCTTTTCTTCAGTTCCAATACCCGTATTACAAAGATTTCTTCAGTATAATGGAGGGGAAACAAAACTGAAAAGAAATAATCATTAAGAAAACAATGGAGACTGAAAAGGCTTAAAAAGTCACCTCCAGGATCATTAAATTTCCTTCTCACTAGTATCATCATCCATCTAGATATGCTTTTGTCACAACTCTGCGGAGCCCCATACTAGCACTGAGCAATGAGTGGAGAAACCCCATATTGGATGTGTTGCAGTTTTTTCAGACTGTCAGTCTTCTCTTAAAGAGAGATAGATGGATAGCCTCATATCCTGCTATCATAAGCATACCCAGGAACAGTGTTCAGTATATCCACTGTGATGTATCCTCTGGGATTATGAGCCAATTTAAATACAAAAAAAAACAATGTTGTTCCAGCTTGGGAAATGCTATCAAAATTCATTTTGAATGGTTTTATTATCATGTTTAAATTTAAGTATTAGATTGCTTGTAATTCTAGTTTTTGTCAGTAGATGACGATACTGAGTAGGTTTTCCCTTGGCTACTGGTTAAGGTCAAGGTGTGAGAATTTACAAGTAAGTGTGTGGTCCCTTTAAGTATTTCACACTTTTTAAGTATGTCACACCTAAAGATTCAATTATCTTTTGGGTGGAAGGCAGGCTAGGAACTTTTTGTCTGAGGCTAAGTATAGAATTAAGAAGCTATTAGCAAATGCTTCCTCTTTTGGGCAAAATGTGGCTTTTCTGAGGCAAAAGGAATTTTTATAAATTACTTTTTCCTTTTTTGGGCTCTAAAAGCCTCTCAAGGTAAAAAGGACCAGTTTTTTGTTTTGTTTTGTTTTGTTTTTTACTTTAAAGTTACTCTTCCTGACTAATTCCTCAGGTTTTACTTTTCACTTAAATTAATTCTAGAGACTCCTGGGGCTTGGGAAAAAAGGAAAGTAGTTTTTTAGGAGTAATACAGGGCAAAAACTTAGTTATTTTCAACTTAACAACTACTCTCTCTAGTAAAAGCTAAGCTAAGCTCAATGATTTTTCTCTATTTTTTTCGGAGATATTTTTTATGAGATGAAATTGTTTGCGACATGGAACAGAGATCATTTCCTCTCTGAAAGGGATTGAAAGCTTTTCTCTGGATATGGCCTGCACAGTTAGTTAAAAAATAAGCAGCTTATTTTCTTAGGAAAAACAGCCAGTACTGATTACTGCCTGCAAAGTACCTGGAAGATAGGATCTTCTCTCCTTCCCCAATTGGGGCTTTAGGACCCTGCTGCTAAAATTTAAACAGCTATGTGCTATTTATTTTAAGGTAAAAGGAGAAAAAAATTTGAACTTACCTCTTCAGCTGTGTTGAGTTGAGGTTTACAGAGTGAAAGAAGAGTCAAGAAAATAAGATTCAGGGTAGTCAGCACAACCTTATACAGCCAAAATATAAGGGGGAAAAAGGGGTTTTTGGTTGAATATGTTAAAAGGTTAGGTCGCTAGGGAATTGAATAATTATCAATCCCCAATTAAAGAATAACATCAAGTCAAAATGACTTTTATGGAAGTTTATTTACAAAATATAGGAGAGAGTGGAAGTAGAGAGATGAGAAGAGGATAGAATAAGAGATTTGTATTCAAGTCTGGGCTTTACTCTGGCAGGGCTCTAGAGGCCCAGGCAGAGACTAAAAGTCAATTAACAAGGGTTTTAACCACAAGGGCTTCTCCTAATCAAGGAAGCCTCCTGGAGGCTAGTACCTCCTGGGAGTTTAAAGGAGTCAGCCTTTTTCACTCACCACGTGTAGTTCTAAGAGAGAGATTTAAGAGCATTCTCACCAAGGTCTCAGGGTCCCAAGTCCAGAGCTCCTCAATGTCCAAGCAAGAACCAGAAGAGAGAAAATGAGCTCCCTGAGGACTCTTTAAAGGGGCCTCTTTTGCATCACTTCCTGTGCCTTCCTCTTAGTTTTCATGTACAATCACAACAGACGCTTTTCTTAGGAGTGGCTAGGAGGAAGTTAGTAAATTCTGATTTGTCACTCACTTTATCACAGGTTGCTTACAGACTTCCCAACTTCTGAGTTAAGTGGAGATGTTTTCGTGATTGAATCTAAAGATGGGCAGGGTAGATTTAATCTCATTATCACAGCCCTCATCAGAGACCTCAGTCATTATCTTGGATTCATACATGTACAAAAGTATTCATAAGAGATAATGAAAGGAACTGCTCATTGCATGTGGAATCTGTACCCACTTTCTTTGAATAAATGGTCAATAATGATCTTTCATTTCTGTGATGATGCCCAATGGGAAGATTTCTGTCCTGTTCTTGGTTCCATATTTATAAAAATGTATTATAGCTCCAATTGGAGGCCATTAATCCCAAGGCAGGTCCATTTGACCCATTCTTATCATCAGGTCACATGCCCTGCCATGAAAATGTTTTAGCCAAGACACCAAAAACTAAAACAGAGTCTCCAAGCAAAAAAAAGTTTCTTGAGAGGGCTGGTCTTGCCATAAAGCTGGAATCTTGTTAGCAACCAAAGACAATTAGCCCTGTGAATGGCCCCCTGATATAGTGCTCTTTTACATAGGTGATGTCAGGAGAAGCAGGTGCCCAGCCCAAGGAGATTGTCTGGGTCATGCATCTTACCCCTGGATCTTGGTCCCTGAAATGGCCAGTCCTGCCATTGATATCACCTCCCCCCTAGCATGACTGTGCCACATGCCATAAGGAGAGAGCCTCAGTCAACATACATATAGGCTCTTCTGCCCAGTTAGGTGGCTGTAACCTGTGGATGAAGCCCAAGTCTTTGCTTCAGTGTCCCTCAGAGCAGAGGAGAAGGCTGTGCAGCTCGATGAGCTAGTTGGAGGGGGCAAGCAATATCAGTACCAAGTAGTAATTAAGTGTTACAGAGTTATAGAATATCACAGTCATAAGGGGTAGAAAAGGGGCTTTATAGTCATAGCTATGAGGACTTAATATTCTCCCAGCTACTACAGTTGGGCCACATTTTTTTAAGGATTACTGTGGAATTGAATTAATGCAAGTTTTATGGGCTTTGGGAGATTGATCCCCAGACACTATATTCATATTTTAGTCATTTGAAATAGGATTTCCCTCCCTATTATTCCTTTTTTATTTTAGTTTTTATTATGTACACCCTCTGTCCCTTCGCCAACTGTACATGGCATCTCCTAACAAAAATATATCTATATATAGAGATATAGATAGATTATATGTTTTTTGTCTTTATCTATTAGTTCTTTCTCTGAAAGTGACATTCACAAGCTCTTCTTCAATTATTTATCCGGTATATATATATATAGTGTTCTCTAGGAACTACTTATATTATTCTTCATTATTTCATGGATGTCTTTTCAATTTTTGTTTTATTTTTAACTGCTTATTATTTCTTATTGTATGGTAGTATTCTTTCACAAAAATATACCATATGCCTTCCCCAGCTGATGAATATCCGCTTGATTTCTGTTCCTTTGACACCACAAAGAAAACTATTATAAATATATTGGAACATATAGTTTTTTTTTTTTCCTTTTTGCTATGATCATCTTAGGAAAAATACCCAACAATGGTATGACTAGGTCTAAGGATATACACAATTTTATCATTCTCTGCACATGATTCCAAATTACTCTTCATAATAGTTGGGCATATTTCCATCATGTGTATTGGTGTATTGGCATCCTTATTTTCCAACATATCTTATTCCTTCTTGTATCTTGATACTGATTTTTGAGGAATCATTTCATGACATTTAAGTGTGCTTCATCTTGTCACTCCATAATCTGATATCTTTGTTGATTCCCTGGGATTTTCCAAGTAAGCCATCGCACCATCAGCAAACATGGATAGTTTGAGCTCTTCTTTACTTCTCTTGATTCCTTTCATTCCTTTTTCTTATTTTATTTTTATTCCTAGCATTTTCGGAACAGTGGAGAAAGTAGGCATCCTTCCTTCCCACCTGCATTTATTGGAAACAGTTCAAATGTATCATCATTTCATGTGATAATTGCTTTTCGTGGAAACAGTTCAAATGTATCATCATTTCATGTGATAATTGCTTTTCGTTTGAAATGAATGTTTTATGATCCTGAAAAATTTCCCACTGTTATCAGTGCTTCCTATTGTATTTTTATAACATTTATTAATATTTATTTTTTAGAAAAGGTAACATGGTAACATGATTTATACTCTTACTTTCCCCTTCTCCCCTCACCCATGGCTGATATGCATTTCTACTGGTTTTAACATGTGTCATTGATCAAGACCTATTTCCAAATTGTTGATAGTTGCATTGGTGTGGTAGTTTTGAGTCTACATCCCCCATCATTGTCTGCTTCAACTCATGTGTTGAAGCAGTTGCTTTTCTTCTGTTTCCACTCCTGCAGTTCTTCCTCTGAATGTAGGTAGCGTTCTTTACCATAAGTCCCTCAGAATTGTCCTGGGTCATTGCATTGCTGCCAGTACAGAAGTCCATTACATTCGATTTTACCACAGTGTATTGGTCTCTGTGTACAATGTTCTTCTGGCTCTGCTCCTTTCACTCTGCATCAATTCCTGGAAGTCTTTCCAGTTCACATGGAATTCCTCCATTTTATTATTCCTTTGAGCACAATAGTATTCCATCACCAACATATACCACAATTTGTTTAGCCATTCCTCAGTTGAAGGGCATCCCTTCATTTTCCAGGTTTTTGCCACCACAAAAAGCACGGCTATAAACATTTTCGTATAAGTCTGTTTTATCTATGATCTCTTTGAGGTACAAATCCAACTGTGGTATGGCTGGATCAAAGGGCAGGCATTCTTTTATAGCCCTTTGAACATAGTTCCAAATTGCCATCCAGAATGGTTGGATCAGTTCACAACTCCACCAGCAGTGCATTAATGTTCCAATTTGGCCACATCCCCTCCAACATACTCTCCCCTTCTTTCATTTTAGCCAATCTGCTAGGTGTGAGGTGATACCTCAGAGTTGTTTTGATTTGCATTTCTCTAATTATTAGAGATTTAGAACACTTTCTCATGTGCTTATTGATTCTTTTGATTTCTTTATCTGAAAATTGCCTATTCATGTCTCCTGCCCATTTTTCAATTGGGGAATGGCTTGATTTTTTATACAATTGGTTTAACTCCTTGTATATTTGAGTAATTAGACCCCTGTCAGAGTTTTTTGTTATAAAGATTTTTTCCCAATTTGTTGTTTCCCTTCTGATTTTGGCTACATTGTTTTTGTTTGTACAAAAGCTTTTTAGTTTGATATAATCAAAACCATTTAATTTACATTTTGTAATTTTCTCTAGCTCTTGCTTGGTTTTAAAATCTTTCCTTTCCCAGAGATCTGACAAGTATACTGTTCTGTGTTCACTTAACTTATTTATAGTTTCCCTCTTTATATTCAAGTCATTCACCCATTCTGAATTTATCTTGGTGTAGGTTGTGAGATGTTGATCTAGACCTAATCTCTCCCATATTGTTTTCCAAATTTCCCAGCAATTTTTGTCAAATAGTGGATTCATGTCCCAAAAGATGGGCTCTTTGGGTTTATCATACACTGTCTTGCTGACGTCACTTACCCCAAGTCTATTCCACTGATCCTCCCTTCTGTCTCTTAGCCACTACCATATTGTTTTAATGACTGCTGCTTTAAGGTACAGTTTAATATCTGGTACTGCTAGGCCACCTTCCTTCACATTTTTTCATCATTTCCCGTGATATTCTTGATCTTTTGTTATTCCAAATGAAATTTGTTATAGTTTTTCCTAATTCAGTGAAAAAAATTTTTGGAAGTTTGATAGGTATGGCACTAAATAGGTAAATTAGTTTGGGTAGAATGGTCATTTTTATTATGTTAGCTCATCCTACCCATGAGCAATCAATATTTTTCCAATTGTTTAGATCTAGTTTTAATTGTTTGGATAGTGATTTGTAGTTTTTTAAATATAATGCCTGTGTTTGTTTTTGTAGACAGATTCCTAAGTATTTTATATTATCTAGGGTGATTTTTTTTTAAACCCTTACTTCCATCTTGGAGTCAATACTGTGTATTGGCTCCAGGGCAGAAGGGTGGTAAGGGTAGGCAATGGGGGTCAAGTGACTTGCCCAGGGTCACACAGCTGGGAAGTGTCTGAGGCCAGATTTGAACCTAGGACCTCCCAATTCTAGGCCTGGCTCTCAATCCACTGAGCTACCCAGGTGCCCCCTATCTAGGGTGATTTTAAATGGTGTTTCTCTTTCTACCTCTTGCTGCTATGGTGTGTTGGAAATATATAGAAATGCTGATGATTTATGTGCATTTATTTTGTATCTTTGCTAAAGTCGTTGATTATTTCTACAAGCTTCTTAGTTGATTCTTTAGGATTTTTTAAGTAGATCATCATATTATCTGCAAAGAGTGATACCTTAGTCTCCTCCTTGCCTATTTTGATACCTTCAATTTCTTTTTCTTCTCTAATTGCTACTGTTAGTGTTTCTAGTACAATGTTGAATAATAGAGGTGATAGTGGACATTCTTGTTTCACTCCTGATCTTATTGGGAAGGCTTCTAATTTATCCCCATTGCATATAATAATTGTTGATGGTTTTAGGTATATACTGTTTATTATTTTTAGGAAAGATCCTTTTATTCCTATGCTTTCCAGAGTTTTCAATAGGAATGGGTGCTGTATTTTATCAAAGGCTTTTTCAGCATCTATTGAGATAATCATGTGATTTTTGTTTGTTAGACTGTTGATATGGTCAATTATATGGATGGTTTTCCCAATATTGAACCATCCTTGCATTCCTGGTATAAATCCCACCTGATCATGGTGGATAATCCTCTTGATCACGTGCTGGAGTCTCTTTGCTAGTATTCTATTTAATATTTTTGCATCTATGTTCATTAGGGAGATTGGTCTGTAGTTTTCTTTCTCTGTTTTTGATCTACCTGGCTTTGGCATCAGTACCATATTTCTGTCATAAAAGGAATTTGGTAGGACTCCTTCTTTGCTTATTATATCAAATAATTTGTGTAGTATTGGGATTAGTTGCTCTTTGAATGTCTGATAGAATTCACTTGTGAATCCATCAGGCCCTGGCGATTTTTTCTTAGGGAATTCTTTGATGGCTTGTTCAATTTCTTTTTCTGATATGGGATTATTTAGGTATTCTATTTCTTCTGCTGTTAATCTAGGCAATTTATATTTTTGCAAATATTCATCCATATCTTCTAGATTGCTATATTTATTGCCATATAATTGGGCAAAACAATTTTTAATGATTGCCTTAATTTCCCTTTCATTGGAGGTGAGGTCTCCCTTTTCATCTTTGATACTGTCAATATGGTTTTCTTCTTTTCTTTTTTTTATTAGATTGACCAGTACTTTGTCTATTTTATCTGTTTTTTTAAAATACCAGCTTCTAGTCTTATTTATTACTTCAATAGTTCTTTTACTTTCGATTTTATTAATTTCTCCCTTGATTTTTAGTATTTCTAATTTAGTTTTCATCTGGGGATTTTTAATTTGCTCGCTTTCTAATTTTTTAAGTTGCACGCCCAATTCATTAATCTTGGCCCTCCCTAATTTGTTAATATATGCACTCAAGGATATAAATTTCCCCCTTAGTACTGCCTTGGTTGCATCCCACAGAGTTTGGTAGGATGTCTCATCATTGTCATTCTCTTCAATGAAATTGTTGATTGTTTCTATGATTTCTTCTTTGACTAGCTGGTTTTGGAGAATCATATTGTTTAATTTCCAATTGGTTTTTGATTTGCCTGTCCAGGTGCCCTTACTAATTATTATTTTTATTGCATTATGATCTGAGAAGTTTACATTTATCATTTCTGCTCTTTTTCATTTGTTTACAATGTTTCTATGCCCTATTACATGGTCAATCTTTGTGAATGTACCACGTGCAGCTGAAAAGAAGGTGTATTCCTTTTTGTCCCTATTTATTTTTCTCCACACATCTATTAAATCTAATTTTTCTAGGACTTCATTCACCTCTCTTACCTCTTTCTTATTTATTTTTTGGTTTGATTTTTCTAGATCTGAAAGAGGAATATTTAGATCTCCCACTAGTATGGTTTTACTATCTATTTCGTTCTTGAGCTCTACCAGTTTCTCCTTTATGAATTTGGATGGTATGCCATTTGGTGCATACATATTGAGCACTGTTATTTCCTCATTGTCTATACTGACTTTAATCAGGATGTAATGACCTTCCCTGTCTTTTTTAATCATATCTATTTTCACTTTGGCTTTGTCAGAAATCATAATCGCCACTCCTGCCTTTTTTTCTCATTTGAAGCCCAAAAGATTTTGGTAAAGCCCTTTACCTTAAACTTGTGTGTGTCTACCCACCTCATATGTGTTTCTTGTAGACAACATATGGTAGGACTTTGGTTTCTAATCCACTTTGCTATTTCCTTCTGTTTTATAGGAGAGTTCATCCCATTCACATTCAGAGTTATAATTATGAATTGTGTATTTGCTGACATTTTGGTATCCTCTCCTAGTTCTACTCCTTCTTCTTACACTATTTCCTTTTAAACCAGTGGTTTGCTTTAAGCCAGTAACCCTGGTCCCCTCTCTTGATTTACTTCCCTTTCTAGCCCCTCCCTTATTATTCCCCACTTTTTATTTTAAGGCCTAATGAATTCCCTCCCCCTTCTTCTTCCCTCCCTTTTTTTGACCTCCCCACTCCCTTGTTCCCCTTGGTTTATAACTTCTGACTTTCTCAGTAGGGTTAGATAGAGTTTTATATCCCAATGGATATAGCTACTCTTCCCTTTCAGGGTTAATTACACTGGGAATATGGTTTAAATATTACCTCTTAATGCTCTCTTTCTCTCCTTCTTATAATAGTATTCATCCCCTTCCCTTCCCATGCCCTCTTTGTGTGTAATAAAATATCCTATTTTTCTTATTCCTTCAAGATTCTCTTGGTGTCCTCTCCTATTCACCCCCTCTTTCCAACCCACCCATATCATCTTAGACCATTTAGTATTTCAACCTCTTCCTATGAATAATTCTTCTAATTACTATAATAGTGAATACTATAATGGTGAACAGAGTTCACTACAGAGAATTATACATAACATTTCTCCACATAGGAATACAAACAATTAGATCTTATTGAAGCCCTTAAAGAGGCAAACTTTTAAAAATATGAGTTTTCTTACTTTCACTTCTGATTCTTATTTACCTTTTCATGTTTCTCTTGATTTTTGTGGTTGGATATCGAACTTTCCATTTAGCCCTGGTCTTTTCTGTGCAAATACTTGGAAATCTTCAATTTTGTTGAATGCCCAAACTTTCCCCTGGAATTATATAGTCAGTTTTGATGGGTACATGATCCTTGGTTGTAGACCCTGTTCTCTTGCCTTTCTGAATATCATATTCCAAGCCTTACGGTCTTTTAGTGTGGAGGCTGCCAGATCCTGTGTGATCCTAAATGGTGCTCCTTGATATCTGAATTGTCTCTTTCTGGCTTCTTGTAAAAATTTTTCTTTTACTTGGAAGCTCTTGAATTTGGCTATTATATTCCTGAGGGTTGTCTTTTCAGAGTCTAGTGTAGAAGGTAATCTATGGATCTTTTCAATGTCTATATTGCCCTCTTGTTGTAGAACCTTCAGGGCAATTTTGCTGAATAATTTCTTTTAGTATGGAGTCCAAATTTCTATTAATTTCTGCTTTTTTAGGAAGTCCAATGATTCTCAAATTGTCTCTTCTAGACCTGTTTTCTTGTTCTGTCTATTTCTCATTGAGATATTTCATGTTTCCTTCTATTTTATTAGTCTTTTGTCTGGATTTTTTCTGTGTAAAAGTTGTCTAGTGTTAAAGGTTTCTTCTTCATTTTTATCTTCTGGTTTTCCTGATTCTGGCTTGCCATTGTGTGAGCTGGGTGCCCTCTCAGCTTTATGCTCACACCCAGGATCTGTCTGCGTTCTTTAGGCTCCTGAAGTCTTGGGTCTGGTTGTTCTCTGGGTCAAGCCTCCTGGTGGTCTCCTTGCTCATTCTTCTGCCTGAAGCTCCTTTGACAGTCTCAATGCGCTGCTTCCACTGTTAAGCACCTCTCTGCACTGGATCCCCACTCACGGTCTACTCCTGCGCTCAGGATCAGCCCCTGTGTCCGTGCCTTAATCCGCGCCTATGTCTGCACCTTCGCCTGGGCCTGCGCTCAAGGTCTGTGTTCAAAGTCTGTGAGTTCTTTAGCCTCTTGGGTTCTTAAGTCTTTCTGCTCTCAGGAAGAAGCCCTAGTGAGCTGCCAGTGACTTAATGGGTTCCCCAAATTTGCTCTAACTCTTTTGCGCTGGCTTTGGCACTGTAGGTGGTGTGGGGTGGGGGAGGGAGGTTGCTCAGCTCATGTTTTAGTGAGAGCTTTTTCACCCCTTTATAGCATGGAAATGCCCCAAACCCACGTATCTTCAACGCTGAGCCCTGTTGTGGGGTCCCTTCATTCATTTGGATTTGTTTTTATGTCTTCTTGAGGAGTCCTATATGCGTGAGTTAGGAGAGGTCAAGCAGCTGCTTTTTACTCTGCCTCCATCTTAACCTGGAAAAATATCCATCCCCTATTGTAATTTTAATATAAAAGAACTTTGTATTTTGTCCAAAGCTTTTTCTGCATTTCTTGAGGTGGCCCTGTGGTTTAGGATATTTTGGGTTTTATTTTGATTATTGTGTACTTTTCCTATATTTCAACCATCCTTTATATTTCTGGTGTAAATCCCATTTGACCATAATGAATGATTTCTTGGACAATTTGCTGTGATTCTTTTTGATTGGATTCTGTTTGAAATTTCTTAGACAGTCTTCACCAGTGATGTTGGCTTGTAGTTTACAGTCCTCATTCTTTCAATCCTTTCTGTAGTTTTTTATGCTTTTGGCCAATCTCTCTTCCTTGATACTCTCTTCTCTTTAGGTTGTTAGGACATCAATCTCTCCTGGTTTACTTCCTTCTTCTCTGATCTCTGCTTCTCTGTCTTGGCTGGATCTTCCTCCAGATTACACCTTATAACAGGAAGGTTAGGATGAGGGTGTCTCTCAGGGTCTCAATTTTACTCCTCTTCTACTCTGTTTCTAGATTTCTTTCATTGGTGATCTCATCAGCTCTCAGGGATGTAATCACCATCCCTGCTGATAGTCTCAGATGGACATTGTCTGCCCTTATGTCTCTGCTGAGCTCAAGGATTGCATCTCACATTTCCATACTGATATTTCAAACTGTATGAACTGTGGTCATCTGAAACTCAGTGTGTCCCAAACACAAAGTGTTCTCTCTCTATCAGACAGAACCCCCACCTCTCTACTGCACCCTCCCTGTCCCTCAGGCTCAAAACCTTAGGAGTCATCTGACTCCTCACTGTCTCTTATCCCACATATCCAATATAGTACCCAGACCTGCCCCTTTCACCACTGCAACATCTCTCCAATAGGCCCCCTTCTGTTCTATGTCACTGCCATCATCCTGGGGGGGACAAATCACATTGTGCCTGGACTGTGGGTGGTGGATAAGCCCCCGCTCAAGAGTCTCCACTCCAAGTCATTCTATATACCACCACTGGAGTAATTTTCCTACGATGCATTTCTGGTTGTGCCACTCCCCTATTCCATAGGCTCCAGTGGCTCCCTATTGACTCAGGGATCAAATATATAATGTTGGACTAGCTAGTCTTCTTCTACCTTAAGCCCCAATATGTATTCTTCAATTCAGTGTCACTGGCTTTGTGGATTTTTTCAGCTGCAAGTTCGTTGGGTTTTTTTAACCCTTTCCCTACTTTCTTTGAAGTATAATTTCAAAGGCAGAAGAGCAGGAATGGCTAGGCAATGTGGGGTTAAGTGACTTGCCCAGGTTCACCTAGCAAGGAAGTGTCTGAGCCAGATTTGAAACCAGAACATCTAATCTCTAGGCCTATTTCTCTATACATTTAACAGCTGAACTGCCCCAAAATGGAAGAGTGTTTTTGAATCCTTACTTTCCATCTTAGTATCAATTCTTATGGAGAAGAACAAGAAGGTCTAAGCAATCAGGGTTAAGTGACTTGCTTAAGGTCACAGCTAGGAAGTGTCCAAGGCCAGATTTACACTCAGGTCCTCCTGACTCCAGATCCGGCCATCTATCTACTATGTGGCCTCGCTGCCCCTGGCTCTAAGCATTTTTAATGGCTGTACCCCTGGCCTGGAATATTTCTTCCCTCCCAATTGAGAAGAGTGACCCGACTTCTCTTAAGTCCTAAGTGAAAACCTTCTATGAGAATCCGAACCATAACTCCAGCAAATTAGAGTGCCTTCATTCTGTTCAATATTCCCTGTTCCTCCTATACAGACCTTCCTTTATGTATATCTATTTTTGGCATATGTTCTCCCTCCCCCATTGTGTTATAAGCTCCTTGAGGAGTCATATATATGGTGCACCCTTTTATAAGTTTGGGGGAACACAGAACAAAGAATAGAGTAGATGTTATTAGAATTGAGGGCAACAAAACTGATTTCACAACTGGGATATAGAAACACTATGACTGACTGGAAGTTTGGCAAAGAGGGTCCAGCCAGCATTTGATCCCAAACTCCTGACTTTGGACAGCAAACTAGACATCTTTGAGGGATTGTTTGATGGTATAAAAATACTAAACTGACTCCCTCTGACTCACCTGAAGCTTCCAAGGTCAGCTAATACCAAGAAACAAAAATAGAACAGAGATTAAATGCACAAGAACTGGATTTTATACTTAGCCCAGTATAGATCAGCAGAATACTGGACCAATTCAAGAGACAGAGAACCATGACGCAGGCCATTATGAGACAAAAGAAATTTATTGTAGATAGGATCTTTGAATAAATGATACATGATCAATTCAGTCTTCTCATAGGATAGTCACTCTGCACTGCATCCATTGCTTTTTGGAACACATTCTTTCATTGCTACTGGATTTGGAATACTCTTGTATTGTTACAATATTCCTGATGGCTTGTTGCACTTTTTTTTTTTTTAATGTCCAATGTTACCTCTAACTGTCTTGGAGTTAGTAGCCTCTGGTTTCATCTTGAAGTCAATCTTTGGATTCTTTCCACTTGAATTTCATTCTCTGTGTTTAGAAGTTCTAGTTAATTGTTTTTTATTTTTACTTTCATTATTGTGTTATCCAGTGCTGTTCTGCTGGGTGACCTATAATCTTTTAGTTGTCTGTGTTCATCCTGTCTTTGAGATCAGTATATTTTGCTTTGGAAGTGGAAAGATTTTCTTTGAATATTCTTTACTTTTTTTTCTAAGTTGTCCTTCACTCCTGTGTATTTCCATTTCAAATCTATGTTGTCTCTCCTGTTTTCTTTGGGGAGGCTTACCTTGGTAGATTCAAGGATTTCTCTTCTCTTAACCTCAAGGTTCTAACAAACTAATAAAGGAAGACAATACACAAAAGAGGGATGAAAAGTGGTTTTGGCATGGAGAGAAGGTGCCCACATAAGGGACTTGGTGGTGTTATGATTAAAAATGATGAAGACTGATATAACAATATAAATTAGTATTTTAATTAAAGCCATGCTGATAGAGATAAAATCATTAGACCACGCACCTGCAAGTATTCAAACTGCATCTGCCATTTTTTACCTTTCGTATCGCCCACGCCTGCTAGCTAAGAGACCACTTCAAAGTCACTTCCCCCTATTTAAAGCTGTCCCTCATTTTGAATACGTAATCCAAAACAGGAAACCCATTGGACCACGGGAAATGTAGTTTTAAGGTCCCCACATGTCCATAGGAAATATATAACATACTTTTAAATGGCATCTTCCCAATTCCAAATATACAGTGGAAAAATCAGTGAGAAAAAAAAAAGCCAAAATAGTAGATCAGAGTGAGAAATAAGGTATTTGAGATTAATTTTCTCCTTATAATGAGGTTTGTAGTTCATTACTTCACCCCGTGGTGGTGACAGATAGATGTTGGAGATTTGTGAAGAAACGAGGTTTGGAATGGCATCTGTTGAATTTGATTCAGGGAATCAATGATCAGTCCATAAGAGGACTGCCTATTGTGTAAATGGAATTAGCTCTAGCCCATTCATAGTCAAAACTCTACTTACCCTACACATCTAGATTATATCATCCCCACCTCCCTCAAAGGGGAGGGGAGATAAGTTAATCACATGTGACAATAAGTATCAAATCAAGAACAAGGGACTGCCCTTTGAGCAGTCCAAATCAGTGTAGAGGCTGCCATTGGTCCACTTGAATTAGAGGTGGACCCACAGGAAATGACGAGAGACACTATCTCTTCAAATATGTGAGTTACTAGCTGGTGAAAGAGTTCCAGCTTTGAACTTGGTGCTGGAGGTGCTCGGCTGAGACCTCAGACTGCTTCTACTCTAAATTGTCACATGGATAAGTTAGGCTGACTTCCTTGGCCTACCTTGGCGTTTCCAAACTCTGCCTTAAGTAGGCTTATAGCCTCTCTGATTTCTAAGGTCTTGTGGCTTGTAGCCTAGTTTAATTAGCCTTTTAACCCTCTCTCTCCATCCAGGCCTCTCCAGGCCAGGACTAGCCTCTCTCTCTCTCTATTTCCCTACCTTTTACCTTCCTAATTGTAAATAAACTACCTTAAACCTGATCCTGACTTGAGTCTATTTTAATCATGGAATCAATCTGAATTGTTGATTCCTGGCAGCCACACTTTAAATATATATCTATAAAATACCTAAAATCTCCCTCTTACACTTTCTTTGCTGAGAACCCACACAATGAATATGATCTAATAAAGAAGAATGACTCAAGAGATCCTAGAGAAAAGAAAAGATTCCTAAATTCTTGGGAAAATATAAAAAATAGCAATAAATCCCTCAATTGTTCAGAAGTAAATGAATAGAAAAAGGGAAGTGAAATGCAAGAACATTCCAGGCACATTGGCCAAACACATTTTGCTTAGAGAAGGTTAGAGATATAGATAACTCCTCCAAATTGTGAGGATATTTTCAGATGGGGCCAATCTCCTTTATATTGTATATCAGTAGCACTCTTTACTCATTATCTTGACTCTAATTCTTTGAAGTTTCTAGAGTTCTAGAGGTATGTTTAAATCATTTCTTTCTCATAAGGAAAGTGGCAACATTTTTTTCTTATGAATCAACTCAGGTGAAATACAAATTAATAAAATATTGCTTTTTTATAGAATAAAGGAACTCTCACTTTTTCCATCATAATCACTTATTTTTTAATGAAATATAATGAAGAAATATATTCCATATATAAATGGAAACAATCATAGTGCAAAATATTTTCACTCTAAACAGTCCTACCAAGAATAAACTCAAAACTTGAGTGTAACAACAGACAAGAATCCTTCACTTGACTGAAAACCAACCCAGATTCCCTCAGTCAAGTCCACCAGATCAGACTTGATTTCAGTCATGCAGAAACCAAACTAGAACTTTTCTGTTGCTTTGTTCTTTTTTAAGGTATCCCATAAAACTCTCTTCCCTCTAGAATACACAGCACTTGAAAGATTCTCACAAACTCTTCACAGATTTTTGTTTAGAACATATAACTTATAAGTTCTAGTAAAAAATAATATTTACCTTGCTCTCTCTTTTCTCCTCCATAGATCCACACATTTCACAGATATAACACACTCTTGCTCCATGATTTTTTAGGGAAGATGCATTCTGTGGCAAAAATTTATTAGCTGAGACACAGAAAAGTGAAAAAAAAGACTCCAAGCCTATTTTTTGAGAGAGGGCTAATATCACAATAAAGCTAAACTCCAGTCATTGACCTAAGACCCCAAGCCTTATGAGCTCCCTCCTTATGTACCCACAATCTTGTTGCTAAAGATACGCTTTTTCAGGTTGATCCCCCAAAGTCAAGTATTCCTAAGCATCAAATATTCCTAAGCATAAGTTACAGACAGCAAAAATTAAAAAAAAAAAAGTGAAGTGAATTTTGTTCTAAAAATACTTGGGTGTGTTTGAATACCAATTTCACATAATACAGCATGGGGTGAAGAAAAGTCATACAAGCTGTGTGATTTACTTAAAAAATTATTAGTTTTAGAAAATTTAAGTTCTGTGGTCACAAAATAACTAAGTTAGGAAAAACTGGAGATACTAATGTAAACATGAGGGGGTTAGGGGATTTCACATTCACAGTTCCAGTTAGATGATCCTCGGCATTATTCTAATGAGAGCTATTTTCTCAAAATTCCACTGGGCTCTTAAAGATTATGATTTCAAGTGTGGGCTCTGACACTCATAAAAGGATAGGGGCCAGACTTTCTCCTTAATTGATGAGAGTCAGATTATTTAATCCTGGCATGTATTTTAGATCTATTTACTATGACTTTTGATGGTTTAGGAGGTGGTAACGTTCAAGGATGTGGCTGTGGACTTCACCCAGGAGGAGTGGAGCCTCTTGGCCCCTCCCCAGAAAGAGCTGTACAAGGAGGTGATGTTGGAGAATGCCTGGAACCTACTCTCTGTGGGTAAGGACAATTTTCCCTGGCAAATGAGTCTCCAATCCAATAAAATATCTTTATTAGTAGTACACAACATTTGGAGTATTTATCAGTTATGAGAAAGGTAAAAAAAGCTTGTTTCCCAATTCCAAGAAACTGGAAACTCTGGCTCCCTAATTTTCCTATAAAATAACTTGGCATTTTGTAATATGAACTTGGAGATTTCCTTTTGTGCTCTAGAAACTGTCTCTTATCAAGTCTAGGGAGCTTCAGATCAAAAATTAAATCCATGTTCAAGAATTTCAGGCATCGAACTAATCTCAAATATTATTTGGTCTCACCTTTACCTGGCCCGAAATTTTGCCTCCCAAACAAATCTCTGAAAACTGTTCAGGTAGGTTTTCCTTAGAACTTCTTCATCTTTAGGATGGATCTAATATTTGGAATAACTTTCTCTTTAATAAGCATAAACTTTTAGCTCATAGGTCCTAGGTGTCATTAGTAGAGCAGATTTGTCCTTAATCTTCCTTCCCATTCCCCTAAACCTCCAACACAGCTGATAAGAAGTAGAAGGAAGGAAATAAGCATTTATAGTGAGCTGTTCTTGGCCAAGTGCTCTTCCAGGGGTTTTCTTTATATTATGTCATTTCTTCCCACACAATTTTCCCCATTTTACAGTTGAAGAAATATAGATTAGCTTAAGAAGCTTGTTCTAAGGCAAACACATAGTTATTGTTTGTGGCCATATTTAAACTGACACCTTCTTGACTCTAACCTCAGGTCTCTATCCACTGCACTTCTAACTGCCTCTCATTTTGTAATAATGGAAAACTATGGAATGAGTCCATCTGGAAATACACCAGAACCAAATTTTCTAATTCCAACTTTGTTTCATGATCATCTCCCCACTCCTCTCCCCCAAAATAAATGCTGTGGAAACTGTTGCTCAGGAGTCCTTGTTAGCATCCTGCTTACTTTCCTCTGACATTGTCAGGAATAATGAACTGAGAAAGATAGTTGAGACCAATGAGGATTTGTTGAGTCACTCAGTAGAATAAGCAGAAACTCCCCACATGAAAAGTACACAAGGTTTATCCAAGTTTCAGGGAGTGAGGAACAGTTGGGCTATGGGACAAGAGCTGATCCATCAAGGCCCCTTTGTCTGTGGCTTCGGATTGATCCAGAACAATAGCCCTTTTACCCAGCTTGTGCTGAGGAGTTTCTACCATAATAGAACCCAACAGGGTTGGGAGTGATGAGTGGGACAGAGGATTTGGCTGTTGCTCATTACAGGTCCCACAGCAGGAAAACATGGCCCATCCTATCCTGGGTTCCTTGCATTACAAATGCTATGGAGTAAGGGCAGACTCATGTGCTAACCCCATGGAGAGATTCTCTAAATGGAGTAACTGGATTCTGTAACTGCTTTTCCCTAAATATATGTTTCTCTCCATCCTCCTCCCTAACTGATTCCCCATGACGAGGGCTTGCGGTTTGCAGAGAAGATGTGATCTCTTATTTTGAGCAAAGGGAAGCACCATGGATACTAGAGCAAGAAGAGCTGATAAAGTGCTGTCCAGGTAAGTAAGGGGATGTGAAGAGTGAATCAAACTCTCTTTGTCTATTGATCACCAACTTTTAAGTTACTCAATCAAAAACTTAGGTACCCCTACTTAGTACTTTACCAGTCACCAGTATGAGAGTTCACAAGTCACTTCCTAGAATGGGTGACAACTCCAGAGGCCACTGCCCCACCCCTGGACAGTGATAGGCAAATAGAAAGACTGTTATTTGTTCCTGTAAAGTGGGGAAGAGACAGGAAGTGGGGTGGAAAAAAGCCTATAAAAGTCCTGAACTTCCTGTCCAGTAGACTTCTCCTTTGGAGTTCTTCTTTGGAGTCTCTGCTCCTTGCATCTTCTCCTTTATACTTCTTTGGAGGAGGGCTCCTTGGGGCTTTTGGACTTTGACTTCAACTTGGAGCTTTGGGCCTTTGGATTTTTTAGCTTCAGAACTTCTACTTTTGGCTTTGGAGCATCTTGGATTTGGGGGACTTTCTTGTTGGTTTCCCTACTGCCTCAGTGAGCTTAGTTCTCAAGGGTTTTTCTGCATTGGATCTTTCCTGTATCCTTCCTGGCTTGCTGGTGAGGGACTAGGATTCCCATGTGGAGATTGGAACTCTGTTGGGGAGCTAGCTTCATTTCACCGGATCTGAATTTAGGGTAGACTAGACGGTCTCCTTACCTCTTTCCCTTCCACATTTCCCTCTTTTTACTAATATTCCAATTAAATAAAATTGTTAAAAGCTGATAATGGTTTTCCTGACTTAAGGGATAATAACTCTCTTTTTTATAATTCTTTTATTTGTTCAAAATCCAAATTTTATCATTATAGCGAGAAGTGGTGTGTGAGAGCTGTGGTTACCAGAGATTTCTATATGCCATAGTGAAGCAAGTTCTAGATTTGAGGGCATGAAGACCTGACCTGGAGTTCTTTTTCAGACATTTTTAGCAGTGGCTTCCTGGGCAAGTCACTGAATCTCTGAGCCTGAGTTCCTTATCAGTAAGATGAAGGAGTTGGACTGCAGGTCCTTTCAGCTCCCTTCAGGAGATAAGTCTATGACTTCATAAGAAGTCATTGTTCAGGGTCAAAGAATATGAAACTCTCCTGAAACTGCAAAATGGGGTTAGATTATCCAATATGAGCTCTTTATTAGTGAGAAATGAGTATTAGTGCTTTCTATGTGCCAGGTCCTGTACTAAGTTATAAAGGACAAAAAAACATGCAATGGATATTTCCTGTTCTCGTAGAGCTCACCATCTGCTGGAGTAAACAGCATACCAACAATTCTGTAGAAACCCTCCAGATACTAAATCCATTGCAGCAAATAAAGAGGGAAGGCACAAAAGTGAAGGAGCTCTAAGGAAGTCTTATTTATGGAAGGTGGCCTGGAGCTTCAACAAATCTAGTTTGAGGATATTAGGCAAAAAGCATGAAAGAGAAAAAAAGGGAAATGCATTGGCAAAACTAACTACAAATGGCCACCTCTAGCAGTTTGGCCCTGAAACTGTGGACAGATATTAGTATCTCATGTGGATAAATAGATAAAGTGAGAGTTTTTGGAGCATAAGGGAGAAATGTTTTTGTTGTTTTTTTTAAATTATTATTTCATTAATGTGGGAAATACTGAAAATGAAAAAAAATTAGAAGTACTGGAAGAAGGAATAGACTGGAATGGAATGGGTTTTTTGCAGAAATAGATTTTCTTTTTCTCTTATATTGAGGCCAAAAAGGGAAAGGAGGCATCTGAGTTCTGTAAGATTTGGTGGATAAGATAGTTCTTCATAAATGTCCAATTTTTAAAAGTGAAATATGGGACCAAATTCTTAACGCAGAAGGTATGAGCAGAGGATGAGAGTAAGCCATAAAGGAAAGTTGAAGACTAAGGAAAATACTTAGAAAAGATGCTGTGGTGAATGCCAAAGAGAATCAATTCAGGAGATCTCAAAAGATTGCCTTCCCATAGTGAAGAACCAGCTAAGATTAGGGAGCCTAAATTTATAGTGGTCCCAGGGAGTTGGTTTTGTGATTTTCATTCTCTCCATTCAAGTGCACATGAGTAGGAATGAAGACTGTGCATGAATCAGCAGCCCCAGGCTCTTTCCTGATCTCTGGGGCTCAATCTTTGTCCTGTTCTGGGAGAATCAGGTGACCACATCTCCTCAACTTATTGAGATGTCAGCCTAGAAAGAAATCTCTGTGATCTTCAGGATTGGGTCTGCTTTAGATCCTTCAGAGTTACTGTTGACTACTGAAACATGGCTGAGGTCAGAACATGTATTTGCCTTCCAGAAGAGAGACCAGAATGCAAGGATGCTGATAGAGCTCATGTCTCTCATAAGTCCTGGGCCCAGTCAGTAAACATGGATTCAATATAAAATATATTCAAGGAAAAACCCCTGAGAATACAAAGGAAGGACAAAACCAGCTTACAATCTAGGATTCCCACATGGAGGTGGATTAAAAAGAAATAACAAATCCTGAATCACACTCTTAGATGATCCAGGGAGAAAAGAGTGTTGAGGAATGGAAATGCCTTTAATTCAGCAGGGAAATAAGAAAATAGAGGGATGAAGACTTTTTAAAAAGAAAAGCAATCAAAAGGAGGAAATATAAAAATTAAAATGATAAAATAAAATCCAACATTAGAAAAAGGCACCTACTATTTGTCACACACTTTATAAATATTGTCTCATGTGATCCTCATAAGAACCCTAGGAGTTACTTGATATTATTATGTCAGTGTTATATTTGAGGAGGCTGAGATAATTAGAGCTCCTGTGAATTGCCCAGCGTTAAAAGTCCTAGCAAGTGTCTGAGGTAGAATTAGAATGCACCACCACCTGTATTGAGATTTTTAAAAACAATACCATGAAAATTCCAGCATCTATGTAAGGTGGGAAATAGGAAGAGAATTATTCGAGATCTCTTGCTAAGGGATGAAAATTCTTTTTTTGGGGGTTAGTTTTACCTCTCTCACCAGCCAACAGTATAACTTGCTACCTACCATGGGAAAGATTTGTTTTTCCATTTACTCATGACTAATATTGTATTAAATGATAAATGTTCTTGAAGATCATTGGCATAGATTGTTTTTTCTTTTTTAAAAACAAAGTTTTTCCACAAAATCACTTTTATAAGGATATAATTTCGTTTTTTCTCCCATTGGGAAATTGGCTACACTCTCACTGAAAGTACTAAATGACTAACCTGTGTTGCAGATCAAGGCCTTTACGGAGCTTCCAGCCAGAAGAACAAGAACTTAAGTTAAGTAATAATTCAAATCAGAAAATAAGCACAGCATTGCAGTGAGTGGCCAGTGAAGGTCTCTTTTCATAAAAAGCTTGTGGTCAATGAGGGTTTCACAATGCCCTCTACTCTGCATGTCTAGTGACCAGGTTTTACCAAGAGCCTACTATCTCAGTTGCAAGAATAATGCAGACTCAAGTAATGTCTTGATCTCATGATTATAAACCAGATGAGATGCAATTATAGGGTACCCCAGTAATGGGACAACTACTCATGTGTAGTACAGACAACCAGTGAGAATCCGTGCTTGCCTGTGAGCATGAATGGCCAAAATTCCTGGAAGTTTGGAAATAATTTTATGTCAAGTTGAGAAACTAAAAGAATGTGTTAAACTTAATCAGAAGCAGTCAGAGTTTGAGGTTGTCATTGAGTGCATCCAAAAAGCATCATATTCTTGGTTATGATTATTTGGAATCACTGCAGGAAAAAAAATTATGTTTGAAATACTTGTTATCCAAGATTGGGTACAAAATTGGGCCATCAATTTTTAAGGTGCCAGTAACTAATTTTTAGCCAAAGTCCTTGGAGCATTATCTCAAATCTCCAAAGGGCTTATAAACCACTAAATGGGAATGGCACAAAAGAACTAATAATGGCATGGCTACATGAGTGCAGGGGCTGAGGCAGCTTGGAACCTCCACTAGGCTGGGGGGAGGGGCAGAATCAATACACCATATATTGGTTCCAAGTCAGAAGACCAATAAAGACAAGACAATTGGGTTTCAGTGACCTGCCCTGGGTCACATAGCTAGGAAGTGTCTGTGGCCAGATTTGAATCCAGGACCTCCTGTTTCCATACCTGGCTCTCAATCTACTCAACCACCTAGCTGCCCCCTTACCAATTCTGCTTTCCATCATGGTTGTCACAAAGTTCCGGTTGTTTAAAGTTTGTACCTGTCTAGCCACAGAACTCTCATTCATTAAGAGGTTAATATGCTGGTCTGGCATAGGATGGAAATTGAGTGGAGATCAAATAACTTTGCCAACCACAGTGGATTATTCACCATTCCTAAGCAGTCAGAAGTTGAAGACTAGGGCTCCTGGGATGAAGATCCACCCACAAGTATAAAGATTGAAGGAGGCAATGGAAATAGGACAGCACAAAAAAATACATTGGAACAATTAGAAACTGACTATTTTAAAGACATGGTACCAAACTATAAGGAAAACAAAAAATTATTATTAAAAAGAGAGAGCCCCTAAATTTTGGCATTCCAGATGGTACCACAGGTTTTTCTAGTGGATTAGCAACTACACAAGATAATCCTTTTATTCACCAATCTCCTGAATTGGGTGACTTGGATACCTGGCAAGAGAAGACAAATACATGGGAAGAAGAAAAAGATGCAACCTGGCAGGCAGAAGAAGGCCCGAGACAGCAGAAAATAGCTGACAGAGAAAAGAGAGCCACAGAACAACAAAGGAAGAAAATGGAAAAGGAAGCACGATTAATGAAGAAACAATAGAATAAAATTGGTGTGAAACTGTCATAACAGATGTTTGACATTTTCATTTGAAAGATTTTGAGTTCCACAATATGAGGATCATTTGTTACGGGGTTAAAGAGGATTTTTAGAATACAAACAAACTGCTTGATTTTGATGTGTGTTCATCAGGCCATCCAAGATTCCAGGATTCTCCTGTTGCTACTTGAACTGCTAGTAGATGGGACTTAAACAAAATGAAAAGACTTAAGAGACCATATTTTTCTTCAGTATCTTCCAAACATGAAAGAAAATTGATCACTGCAGAGAACTTAATTACAGATGAGATATAATAATAACTCTTCAGTTTTGTATTTCTAGCTTGGAAAAAATTGGGTGTAAATAATTTTCTGGTGGGAAACCTACTCTGCCATCTATCATGCTTTCTTTCAATATGTAAAAAAATGAATAAACCATTTTAAAGGAAAAAAAGGACTAACAATGAAACAGGCAGCCTATTTCCTTACAAAAGGATGATGTACTCAAGTTACTATAAGAGATACATTTTTAAACATGAAAAATGCCATGTCTTTATTTAAATTGTATTCAGAAGAAGGATTTTATTGTAGGAATAGAGGCATTCAAAGAAAAGCAAAGGCTCAAGAAGTAGGGAAAAGAAGAAAATTTTTCATTCCTTAGGTGAATGCAAACAGTGTTGATTTTCTTCACTTGATCTCAGATCCTGTAACTATAAGAAAATAAGTTTAAAAGCATTCATGAAGGAAATTATATAATGCTTAAAGGAAAGTGAGATAATGAAATAATAGGAATATTTAGTATATATGCATATTGTGGTATCATGCCTATGAAGACAGGATTGAATGTATATGCAATGAAAACAGAAGCAAAAATGAAAAACTGAAAGTGAACTATCTAGTACAGTCACGAGATTTGGTCTGAGCTTCTAGGATTTGGGTTAAGTCATTCAGCCAGCCATTCTGAGGTAATGGTCTGAGAAAGGAATGTAATAATGCCAGCCTTGCCAAATTACAAAGAGCCATTGTGATGCTATGTGAGGCACTTTGTTAATTAAATTGTTCTTTAGATTTGAGGTAATGGCATTTTCAAATGTTGGATTGTATCTGTTTAATTGGAAGACTTTTCTTCTTACTTGAGGTAATAGGATATAAAGTAGTTTATGTCCTGACCATGGAATAAAGTAGATACATATGTGCAGGTACAAAGGCTATGTAAGTATGTTTTACTGTTTGTTTCTTTTAGAAGTAGAGATGAGACCTGAAATGAAGGCAACTTCAACAGAAGTGAGCCTATCTGTGGAAGAAATAGGCCAACAAAGATTTATGAATGATGGTACCAATTACTTAGCTTGGGGAGAATTTGGTGTTGAATCTCAAAATTTATCCCTTAGTAAACATCAAAGAATACACACTGATGAAAAATCTAGTGAATGTAATCAGGGCAGAAAGACTTTTATGTACAGGGCCAATCTTGCTGTACATCAGAGAATCCATACTGAGGAGAAACATTATGAATACAAGCAATGCGGAAAAACATTCAGACTGAGATTCAATCTTTCTGTACATCAGAGAATCCACACTGGGGAGAAACCTTATGAATGCAATCTGTGTGGAAAGGCATTCAGTCAGAGGTCCTGTCTTGCTGTACATCAGAGAATGCACACTGGGGAGAAACCTTATGAATGCAATCTATGTGGAAAGTCATTCAATCAGAAGTCCTGTCTTGCTGTACATCAGAGAATCCACACTGGGGAGAAACCTTATGAATGCATTCAGTGTGGAAAGACATTCAATCACAGGTCCAATCTTGCTGTACATCAGAGAATCCACACTGGGGAGAAACCTTATGAATGCAATCAGTGTGGAAAGACATTCAGACTGAGATGCGATCTTGTTGTACATCAGAGAATCCACACTGGGGAGAAACCTTATGAATGCAAGCAATGTGGAAAGTCATTCAGTCAGAGGTCCTGTCTTGCTGTACATCAGAGAATCCACACTGGGGAGAAACCTTATGAATGCAATCAGTGTGGAAAGTCATTCAATCGGAGGTCCTGTCTTGCTGTACATCAGAGAATCCACACTGGGGAGAAACCTTATGAATGCAATCAGTGTGGAAAGACATTCAATCGGAGGTCCTGTCTTGCTGTACATCAGAGAATCCACACTGGGGAAAAACCTCATGAATGCAATCTGTGTGGAAAGACATTCAATCAGAGGTCCAATCTTGCTGTACATCAGAGAATCCACACTAGGGAGAAACCTTATGAATGCAAGCAATGTGGAAAGACATTCAATCACAGGTCCAATCTTGCTGTACATCAGAGAATCCACACTGGGGAGAAACCTTATGAATGCAATCTGTGTGGAAAGTCATTCAATCAGAGGTCCTGTCTTGCTGTACACCAGAGAATCCACACTGGGGAGAAACCTTATGAATGCAATCAGTGTGGAAAGACATTCAATCAGAGGTCCAATCTTGCTGTACATCAGAGAATCCACACTGGGGAGAAACCTCATGAATGCAATCAGTGTGGAAAGACATTCATGAATAGCTCCAATCTTGCTGTACATCAGAGAATCCACACTAGGGAGAAACCTTATGAATGCAATCATTGTGGAAAGACATTTAGGGACATTGCTGAACATCACAGAATCCACAGTGGTGTGGTGAAAGTTTGTCACACCAATGCAAAACTCCAAACTAAAAGGTTTATTGAGAAGAGGCCAAACTCCAATTGAAGCTGAACCCTGGTTTGGATCAGGACCAGAGACCCAAAGCCTTAGGAGATAAACTTTTTTTTATAGAATCTGATGCCATTCTGTCCCAAAAGACAGTCTCATCAAAGAATTATTTCACATGGACAGATTGTGCAAGTGATGATGATATCCTGTCCTAAAAGACAGACTCAATACAGAATTTTCATACAGACAGATCACACAAGCTCTGAAGAAGCCAGAAAGTATTAAAAAATACTATGGGTGGTAACTGTGTGTCTATTATTATTACTGACCTTTTCATTAAATTGTTATGATTTAATGTTTTTTCCACTAACAACTAAGAGTCAGCATTTAGATGGATGAATGTATGACTGACATTTGCACCAGAGATAAGTTTGGACCTAAGGTTAGCCCTCTACTTCCTGTCTCATGAACTTATGACAGGGTTTGTTGGACTGTTTTAGAACTTTTGATTTCCAGGCTTAAGGTGAAAAAGCTTGTCAGAAAGATTTGATACCATCCTTAAACTATATTTTCTTAGCCAATGTTTATTATTTGTTTGAAGCAAACTATATTGTCTGTGTTGTAATCATAAAAGCTAATACTATTGTAATCACAAGAGGGCATTAGGGGATGTCACACACAAGAGACAGTCAATATGGAATGACGTTCGGTCAGAGCAATCGTCTTAGTATTTTATAATTAGAATTTTGTTCCCCAGAACTCTCTTTCCCAGTTTCCCATATTCCTTCTCACATTATGTGCTTACATAGGGAGGATTAATTTTTTTTGTAGCTCCACCCTCCTGCTCTTTTCCCAGGAATGGGGTTTGTGGAGATTGGGTGAGTGCCAGGCAGGAGAATTTCACTCCTGTGGCCTTTACTGAAGCTTTTACTTTTGTTCTTTATTTCTTCTGTTTCAAATGATTATTAATAAACTTTATAAAATATATTACTTTAAGTTATTGGATATCAATTTAAATCTAACACTGTATATTAGAAAATCCACATGAGAAACCTTATGAATGTAAACAATATCAAAAGACATTCAGAGTGCCCATCTTGCTTTACATCAGAGATCCATGACAGTGAGGAACTTTATGAATATAATCAGTGTTAAAAGACATTGGGGGCAGCTGGGTAGCTCAGTGGAGTTAGAGTCAGGCCTAGAGACAGGAGGTCCTAGGTTCAAACCCGGCCTCAGCCACTTCCCAGCTGTGTGACCCTGGGCAAGTCACTTGACCCCCATTGCCCACCCTTACCAATCTTCCACCTATGAGACAATACACCGAAGTACAAGGGTTTAAAAAAAAAGACATTCATAGTCTGCTCCAGGCCTGTTGTACCTCAGAGAATCAACACTGGGGAAAACTTTATGAATACAAGCAATGTGGAAAGGCATTCACATGGAACTCCAGTCTTGCTCTCCATCAGAGGAACCACAGACTTTCACATAGAGCTCTCATCTTGCTCAGAATCAGACAATTCACTTGAGTATGTCATAAACTGTACTAAGATTAGATCCAAATGTCTATATATCTTAGACCTAAAGTGTGATGCCATAAGCAAATTAAAGTGGGAATATAGAATAGTTTTACTTTTTAGATCGATTTATTGATAAGGAAAGAATTTATGAGCAAATAAGAAATAGATAACATAATGAATTATATCATAACAGTATTTTTATTGTATTTAATTCATAACTGGACAAACAAAATCAATGCAAAAAGGTTAAAAAGGGTAACAAGTCATCATTTGTTTTAATACACTATGTCCAATTAAATACTTTACTTTTTTAAACATTCTAACAATACTCTAAAATACCTTAATTCATCATTTCATGGCATCTAGATCTAAAGAGGAGTTAATTTAGTAAAGGTGTTGTGGTATAGAAATCACTTTTAATTAGCATAATTTCATATATAGTATTTTCCCCCCAATCCCCATGAAGGAAAAATTAAAAGATAACAAAAGATATTGTGGAACTAAAATGCTTGACATTCAAATGACTTCAATTATCTTACATAGAAAATCACCATGCATCTATCAGCTTGACACCCTGAACTTATACTCAGAGGCCAGTGTAACTTAATCACTTACATATCATATTTTGAGCATATTTTACATTAAGGTCTTTGCTACAATTACAGGGTGAAATATAATTATCTTAATAGGAAAACATATGTGAATTTAAGTGATAATGTGTTAGAATGTATTTTAAGACGGTCCCATCCAATCTAGATTCAGTTATAAATGGTACCCTACAGAATATTTTCTTAATAAACATTTTCTGCCAGCTACTCAAATGACAAGAACCTCTACTTTCAGTTAGTCTGGCTTCCCAGGTTTTATGACAATCTTCCTGCTCTGAAATCCTGAGGATGAGGAAAGAGGCAGGTGTTGAAGAAATGGGGAAAGTGGAGCCCCATAGAGGAGCATGATGGTGGGTAGTGGCCCAATGAGAATTCAAGCCCTGAGGAAGAATTTAGAGGCCTGAGGAAGAAGCAGGTCTGGGACTCTGAAAGAAAATAAAGAAAGAAACTCAGAAAGAGTTTTAGGGACCAGGAGAAAATTTTCAGAAAGAGATGTGAAAAAGACTAAATCCATGAGGTCAAGGTGAACATGGAGAACATATTCCAAGCAGTGGAGAGAGCTAAGGGAAAGGCAGAATTAGAAGATGGAGGATCTAAACCAAGAATCAGCCAGGAGGTCAGTATCACAGTGTTAGACAGAGTAGAGTAGAGTTTTTGTGGGAGAAACACCCAAGTTTGTAGCAGGATCTTGGCCCAATAATGGGAGACTGAAACTCTGGTTCAGTCAAAAAGAAAAGAATTTTACTTGAAAAAGAAGTAATTTATGGATGTTACAATAACTGGTAGAATAGTCTGGGGGCTGATCAGGTAGCCTTAGGGCTGATGGACAAGCCTAGGGGATAGTAGAGTAATCTTTTAGGAATTGATAATATGGAGTAGAGTGCTAGCTTCATGTATGGAGTAGCAGCCCTAGATACAGAATAGCAGCTTCCCAGCTCTGTGGATGAGGGTAGGCATGTTTGTTAGGGTTAAGAAGCTTGTCATCTCCCATTCCAGAGAAAACTTTACTTTCCCTGAAAACTCTGGAAGGTAGCAATGGCCAAATTCAGATGGAGGTGTGTTTTGGGGTTTGATGTTGTAGGGAATAAGGAGTATGCAGAAATTTGCTGGACACCTCTGGAATTCCAGATTCTCCAAGGTGCATGTCCCTTTTTCCCTATTGTCCACCTTGTCATCATTGGTCAGTGTGGGAGAAGAAGTCTCCCTGCCCTTCTGAAATGAGAATATGGCAGAGGGGTGACAAAGGAATGTTACATTAGAGGAGAACTATAAGTCATGAATTATATCTTACAATTCTAAGAATAATGAGTATTTTAGTTCTCATGTTCAGTACAATTAGGCACAAAGCTGATGCCTAGTATAAAATATTAAAAATCCAGTACATAGAATGGGTAATTGATCAATCTTCATTTCATGTTTGACTAATTCATAAATTACAGGTTTTGCAGTTGATGTTTAACAAGTGCTAACTAGTGAGAACTGCCAGATTTCAGAGTCCGAGGGTCCCTTTCCTATTAACTCTCAGTGCCTGCTATCAGCACACATCAAAGTAAGCAGAAAAAGTCTGGAAGGGGATTGAGAAATTTCCTGTGATGAAGGGCAGAGCTTGACAAGTAGAAGCAGGCAGAATCTTGAGGTCCTGACCCAGGGTACCATTGGAGGAAAGGGCCCATCCTGGGGCTTCAGGGACTGGGCAGAATGAGGGTCTTAGGTGTGGGAACACCCACCCAGATTGGGCTTGTTATAAGTAGGACCCTTAGGAGGTGAGATCACTCTGTCTTTTGGAAACCAACTCTTCAGGTGCAGTTCCCAGGTAGCTGTAGGCCAGGAACCCAGAAGGCACCAGACACCTGCTGGCTCCCCTCTCCTTTGGGCTTCATTCCCTACTTCTCACCTCATGGTGAGCATCTTCTGTGACTATCAGGAACATGGCTTTCCTAGAACTAGCTACTGGCTATCCACACTCACATTCACATTTCAAATGCCAGAGGGCACCATCCCCAATTTTACCACTGAGTCACACTTTCCCTTCACACATCCTCTCTACCAGCTCAGATGTCCTATATCTCTACAATCAGCTCTTGGTTAGAGGCTTGTTATACTGCCTTCATCACAGGCCACTTGTGAATTCCTAATTAATGAAATTATGAAATGGGGATGGGCCTGCCTCATTCTTTGAGGACTCATTAGGAAGGATCAGGATTGGTATTCAGAAGATGGCAGCAATCATTTTAATAAGACCCAGAGACAAGAAGGGAAAAGTGGAAAGGGATATGGATGTAGAGGTGTGCCTCTTAGATGGGAGAATGTGATAGTGAAGGGAGTCTGAATGGAGAAATGGTGAGGAAGGCGCAAGCAAAGAGTATCCCTCACAGAACCATAGACTGGAGTTAGAATTACTAAGAAGCTTAGACCCCCAAGGAGATGAGAGAGGGCTGTGGGCAGGAGTTTGGTTCTCATTTGTATACTTTTTTTTAGTGGGCAGGGAGAGGGGAAGGAAACAGACCGGGTCATCTCTGTGCCACCTTGGGATGGCATCCAAATCATCTTCAATTTACTGGTAAAACCTCAAAGTCATCATCCACAAGCCATGAAGCTCTTTTGGGGCTCTCCTGGTCTGGAGCTGATGATTCCTGACTGGTTGGGATCTGGGATTTATAGGTCATCGAGTATGCTCCTGGCCCCTGTGAGAAGCCACTGAATGGTTTTCAGATTACTGGCTACTGCACATGCATCTCTTCAAACAAGATGAAGCAATTTCTGGTGCTTCTTGAATCTCAGCCTGAGCCTGGAATTCTGCTAAATGAAAAAAGCACCCCCAGCACCCCTGGGAAACACTGACTGGCTTTGGAAAGGAGCTTTGTTCAAAGCTTTGTTTGAGGTTCCTCCCGAAGTCAGCCTCCAATCAGCAGCCCAAAGAGCAGCACCTCTGGATGGATGAGCCTTCAAAGCTGAGTTGGTGAATGAGCTCTTTGGGAGAGAAGCAGACCCATGGAGACAGCTCCCATTGTTAGGTGGTGTTGAGGTTGGGTTCAGTTTCATATTGGTAGGAATTAACCCTAAATTTTCCTCGTGGTAACATCCAGGCACTCACTCTTCTGAGTTTTCCTCTTTAGGGACCAAGCAAACAAGGTCAAATATGACTGACCACCCACTTCCCATGCTGGATTCTTCCAAGAGAGTTAAAAACAAACAAACCAGAACCCACCAGACAGCCCTATTCAGTGGGTCTCACATTCCCTCAACTGCCTCTGACCAATGGGAATGCTAGTATTCCTGACTCCAAATATCCTGGACCATTTCTCACCCTGAGTTTCCTCCTCTGGCTTCTGTTCCTGCTTCCATCATCTTGTTGTTCAGATAAGTTCAGTGGTGGGCTCCCTGTGCCTCCCCTCACCCTAACCTCCCAGTAATTGCTGTGGGAAAGCACATCTGTCTTACACGAGCCTGAATGATGGAAGAGATATGTAGAAAACCAGTCCAGGCACCCTGAGGCTACAGGGCCAGATGGCAGACAGAATCCCAGTTTTCCTAGGAGCTGTCTGCTGCCCCTACCTCCAAGTGTAGGGCTGGGCCTTTCCCTCAGGCTGCTGCCCAAGCTTTATCTTGGCAGTCTGGAGGAGGGGGAGAGTGGGGGTCCCAAGGAGAGTGAGGGAGAGAAGGAGCGGCTGGATGGAGGGAGGAGAAGGGTAATCTACACCTTGGGGTGGGGTTTATAGGTTTGGGAGGAGTCTAGGTGAGAGAGGGGGTCATTCCAGACCCTGAGAGATTCCACATGAAGGATGTCAGAGTTGTGGGAGGAGAGGCAGGCAGGGCGTTGAGGTCCTGGCCCAAAATGTGACTGGAGCCTTCCCTAGAGTAGAGAACTCTGCCTGTGCAGGTCCTGGGTAGGCCTGAGCTAGGGCCTCCTCCAAGCTCCAGCCTCCTGCTGGCCCTCCTTGCCATGGGGCCTGTTGAGCCCCTCAAAAAGAAGCCCCAAAAGTTCCCAGGTTCAACATCAGAAAATCTCCTTAAGCCCCTAGAAAAGAGAGGAGAGGAACAGAGATTTCTGACCAGAGTTCCCCTAGAGCTTAAGATCAAAGGACTGTCATTCAGGCAAGCTTAGGGTGCCCCAAATTGGTTGGTCCTGATTCAAGCCCTAGAAAGTTGGGAAAAGGGAAAGACAGAGGCATCAATGAGGGGATCCTTTTGGAGGTACTGACACATGTCCCACCTCAGGGTGAGTGTCCTCCAGGGCCCCCAGGAGTACACCTTCCCCCCATACTGGATTCCTGGCTGAGATCCCAAACCTTCCTCTTTTCCAGTTTCCTGACCCCTTCCACCAATGTCACCCTCCCCAGACTGACCCTTTCTCAAACTCTAGTCCTTACCCATAGGGACCCAGGAGTCTCCTTTCTGCCTCCCCTCAGGACCCAGGCTGTGGGCTCCCTGACTCGTTTCCCTTTAGAGATTCCAATCCAACCCTAATCCTAACCTTAACCCTAACCCTCTACAAGAGCATCCCAGACATCCTCCCCATCTCCTAGGGAGACTTCAGCATCCAGTCATCCTGTTTACCCAGGCTCAGCCACCTCCCTAAGATCCATGCTGGGGAAGGAGGCAAAGCCTCCATTTTCTTGGCAGGAGACAAGACCAGATAAGATGGACTAGGAAGCTTCTCCCTCCTTCCTGTTGCACCATTTCTGTACCCAAATCCAAGGCAGGAGGAACAGCACTTCCAGGCTCTCTTCTCTGGGTTTGCAAATGATTCTGCCTTTGGGCAGCTTAGACTCCAACAGCACCCCAGGTGCCACCTCCCATGTTGGATTTCTCCCTGCTCACAAGTGAGTGCCAAGGACAACCATTTACTTTTTTCTTGTCTAGGAATCCTGTCTTTGCTCTCCCTCTGTTTTCCTCTCTCTCTCTCTCTCTCTCACACACACACACACACACACAAACACACAGACAGACACATGTACACACACATACAGAGATGTACACACACATACAGAGACATACACATATACAGACACACAGAGATACAGACAGATGTACCACCTCTTCCTGTTTCTTTTGACCAAGCTGTTGCCACTTGAGTCTTGTCTTGCCAGGCCTGGAGCAGAACCTGAGGGTGTCCCCAGCTCTGTGCTCTCCTCAGAGAAGAGATTGTCTCTTTGGTGCTGCTCATTTTTTTCTGCCTCAAGTCATTCAACACTTCCCAGGTCTCTTGGGCTCCTTCCTCTTTCCTACTAATTAGGCCAAGCCAGTGAGTCTGAAGGAACACCCTAGTCTGTGCTGGGCACTGCTCAGTACAAAGAAAAGGAAAACCATTGGCTGCCCTCCAGGCCCCTGCCTCTGCCCAACACACACAGTCTGACCAAGGAAACCCATCAGTAGGCGTGTCCAAACAAGCTCTGTATGGCTTTCGTGGAAGGAGGTATTCTGGGAGGGAAGGCTGTAAGGGTTCTGGGAACTACAGAAATTCTTGGTTCCTGAGGGGACGATTTAGCTGAGATTCAAAGGAAGCTCAGAGGCCTGAAGGAGGAGGGAGAACATTCCCTGCAGGGAGACAGGCAACCCCTGTAACAGCCCAGAATCAGACTAAGGAAGGTCTTGGCCAAGGATCAGCCATGAGGCCAGTGTCCCTTTGTCAGAGGAGGAGGGGGAGGTATAAGGAGAGAGGGACTGGCCAGTGTTATAAGGATTTGAGCATATGAGCAGGATCTGCTGAAAAGAGCAGAGGCAGGAAAGGTTCTGGAATTCTGCAGAAGTGACTGAGCTGTCTTCTAACAGACAGGTGAGCCTTGAGTCTTGTCTTATCTCCTGTGGTGGACCTTGTGAGTTTGGCTATTCTCTCCTGTAACTTTCCTTCTGCTACATCTTATCATCAACCTGTTCCTGTGGTTATCCTGTTTCTATTGGCTGAGAGACACATCAACAGAGTTGCTTGAATCATCTAAGGCATCTGTCAGTGAGAACCTCTCCCCAAGCCCTGTTCCTGCTTAACTTCCAACCTAAATACTTCTACCATCCAAGGGGGCAGGGCTTGAGTTAGTGGGGTTTATATATATTAGGGACTGGGACTGGGACTTCAGGTAGAAAGGTACAGAACAGTGTAGCAAATTCCCTTCCCTACTATCCCTCACCTTAATAAACCAAATCATCCCTGTGTTGATTACTTGGACTGCATTTATTATCCTGTCAGCCATATCCTGTTGGCCTTCCCAAACCTTGTGTATCTTCTGATGCTGGCTCTGAGTAACCATTCCTTGAAACTACCAACATCCCATTACTACCCTGGTATTCTCAGCTACCTATTTCATTTGGCTGAGTCAGAAAGATCAAAGCTTGATTGGTTTGGGCAAGGCTAGAAGGGATTTTTAATAAAAACTGGGTGTCAGTGAGTTAATTGGCAGTCGGCAGTCTTGGAATTTTACTGTGTGTCAAATACAAGCAGGCAGCAGAGTTCTAAGCAGCTTGGTATTGTAACAGTGAGCTGTCCAAGTGCTGAAAGTCCACAGTGTGCTGATTGACAGCTGGCTGTTAAAGGGTACCACTTCTGTTCACTCCCTAGTGCTGAACCAAGTAACATTTTTGTTTGAAGTTTGTTTTTTTTTTTCAAAGTGGCAGCTAATTTCACTCAACCAATTTTACATACAATACTGTTTCCTCATTATTCCTGTATGGTTGTCAACATGATACAGGGAATAATGGAGATGTTTTATAATGGATTACTATGAATACCATATCTGATATTTACTGTGTTTCCAGAATACTACTATACATTATTGGGTTGTGACTTTTTGAAACCGTTTATGAAACTATACAAAATGTTTGCTCTTATTTGCTGATTATGTTTATGGGTTTGGCTATTGTTATTGTGACTTTGTATGAGATCAAAGGTGTTGTTAATTAGATATGTAGAGACTTAGAGTTAAAGCAAATAATGGTGTTGATGCAGGCAAAGATAGATCTAATGGAAAATCTTTTTCATTAAAATCTTGTCAATGGTAAAATTAATGGTTGTGATTTATGAATGTGAATATGGTTGGTGGCGAAAATGGAGAGTGAAGTGATGTGAAAGCTAAAGTTCCAAATAGACTGGAAAAGGAAACAGAGGCATTAAACAAAAATCCTGCTACCTTGTTTCCATTAAGGGATATACCATTTATTTCACCTGATGGGGTATTGCATCTAAAATCTCACAATTTTCTGCAGTGGATTTGGATGCAATAAAGCGTAGGACACCTAGATTTTTTGATCCACATAAGGTCATCAGCAAATTTAAGAAAGCTGTTAGAATATATGATCCTGACTATGTACATTTCTTTCTATTGATGGGGGAATTACTTACAAAACATGAAAGACAGCAATTCATAGAAGAGACTCGAAACAATTTTCCATTGACCCCATGGCCAGAGCACTATGAGTAGCTAGATCTGAACTAATTACAGGAATTTAAAGCAGGCTAGGGAATCAATCATTGAGGTTATGGAGAGAAATTTGTGAAGGCCAGATGCATGGTCAAGATTTAAAAAGATGAAAGAAAATATAGATGGGACCCCAGCTAGTTTTTTAGATCTATTAATAGAAGCTTCAGAATTACAACTGAGTTTGGATGTGCTTGCAGAGGAAACTATTGCACACATCAAATGGTTATTTGTTAATAATGCATGTGCTCTTGTAAAGAAATTTTTCAAAGCTAATTGTTCAGACTGGGAATTAATGGGTCTGGAAGAACTTAAACAAAAGACTTCTTATGTTTATGCTGCAGATAAAGATAAAAGTAATGAGGATAAGGATACTATCATTGAAGATTTAAGGAGACAATTGCAAGAGGCCAATGGAAGAGCAAAAGATAGTGAAATAAGAGGTGAAAGCAGTTACAGCATCAAGATTGGTGCAACCTAGGAATCAGTATATGCCTAAGGAAAGGAGATCTAGAGCTCAGAGATGTTATCTCTGCAATAGAATTGGCCATTTTGTGAGAGAATGTCAGTTTAGGGGATAATTCTGAAGACAACTAAATAGGATTAATGGGTATAATAGAACATACAATAATGGATGGAATAATAATAGCAATAATTATCAAAGGCAGAGTAATGTAAATAGTTGTCCTAATGCTTGTTGTCAAGGAGCTCAAGCACCCGATCTTAATACAGTGCAAGAGTGGGTAAGATCAGGAGAAAGACCAAAATATAGTCAAGTAGTTAGTGGCCAGAAGGATGATCAGAACAAAGGGACATGTTCATTATGAAGGTGTACCTGGAGTTCTCAAGTGTTTGGTGAATCAATGAGAAAAGGATTTGAAGTTAATGGTATTGAATTGAGGATAAAGTTAATGAATCTGTAAATAATGTGATTGAAACAAATGAAAATGTATTTGGTGTTAATGAATGTGTAGAAAAAGAAAATTGTGATGTAAAAATAGTTGAAAATTCTTAAGACTTGTATTTAAGTGAAAAAAAAAGGCTTCTGGGATCCAATGGTGATGAAATATGCCTAAGACAGAGAATGTCCTGCAATGGTTAGAGAGTTGATTCCAGGGCTCAACTTGAATCTAGGCTGCTAATCCTTGAGTGAGACAATGATGGCATCTAGGCTGCTAATCCTTGAGTGAGACAATGATGGCATGAGCCAGTCACAGCTTTGGCTTGTACGTGAAGCCACTCACTGTGTGTCCCTTGGGACGCGAGGAAATGCTTTCCTTGTCTGCCTTCTCTTTTGTGACAAATTCTCATAATCAGCACATAATACAAATTGAATAAAAATGAAAGTTTCCATTTCCCCAGTTAGAGTTATTGATAAATGGCTTGTATCTGCAGCCTTGATTTGCCATGATTAAAGTTTGGCTTTTGAGTTTGGAAAAATAACCCAAAGCTTTCTAGATTTCCAGGATCTGGGGTGAAGAAATACCTCTTTGACATATTGTTACTCAGGTGGTTATAGCTGCTATGTTATTCTTTAACAGAAACATCACATGTCAACTCTGTAAACAACTCCAGAATCAAAATTCCTAAAATGATGAATTCCTATCAAAGAGGATGTTTTCTGGAGATGGAGTCTGTTGGTTAAGGTATCCATATGTTAATATTTAATATCCATTTCTATTGAACATCTCTGTTTATATCTGGTGCTGGCCTGCTTTCTATACTTCTGTCTTAGAGACTGACACTCCCACTTGTGACCTGTCTGCCCAGTCACAGGGATCAATTACTGGACATGCTGTTCAGATCTCCCAGCCTTCAGGACCCAGGCATTCACTGTGGACAGACCCCTGCAGACCCTGTGCCTACAGTGCCTCCCTCCTCCTCCCAGAGATTCTGTGCCCTTTATCAGCTATGGAGAAACTACAGAAGACTGAAACCATCACCCCTGTTCCCTTAGATATCTGGGGGCAGGGGTGATGGCATAGGACCTTGTACTCCAATAGTGTAGAAGTTTTTCAGGCAAATTACAGACAGGAAAATTCCTTTGCTCCCACTATATATCCTTACCTGACACTGAGTCAAAGGCTTGACCCTGCTACTAGTAGAGGGGGAATTGATGTTAGTTAAAGTTCATTTATCTGCTTGTTTATTGGCCAGGCATATGGCAACATGCCTGGTGCATTGCACTGTACATCCTGGGGGACACAAGATCCTCTCCCCATGTCACCAGATAAGCCTCGATGTCACACAGTAAAGAAAGGGTGTTTTGGGATTACCCTCTCGCCAGAAGGGGGATACATTGCCAGTGGAGGCGCCACTCTTCCCTTGCCTCTCCCCTTGGCCCTATATTCACAATTGCCTGCTCACTCCCCCTGCCCCAGATCTGTCCCCCACCCACTACCCTCAGCACAGGTCTCAAGAATGCCAAAACCCCAGAAAGAAACCCAGCTGATGTAGGTTGGTTGGTGGCCTGGGTATCTCTGGCTATAATTC
This sequence comes from Gracilinanus agilis, assembly GCF_016433145.1. Classification (NCBI taxonomy): domain Eukaryota; kingdom Metazoa; phylum Chordata; class Mammalia; order Didelphimorphia; family Didelphidae; genus Gracilinanus; species Gracilinanus agilis. The sequence continues at coordinate 492,650,750 of NC_058132.1, forward strand.
ACCGGAACAGATCAGTGGTGAAGAAATTTCCCCCAGAGGCCTGGTGTTGGAAAACCCCTCCAGGTACCTGGTTGCACTTTGCCTGTCTCCAAAGACAGTGAAAACACTGACGAACATCTCCCTGGTCTTGTTCAGCATCATAGGACTAGGGGTGGGAAGTACCACAGCCCTACTACCCTGACTGAAGGCAATCAAAATTTATATACTCACAGCAAATTGATCTAGACCTTAGTGAGTAAGAAATCTGTTAATTTCTTAAAACAATCATTATCCTCCCTGGCTGAGATGGTACTTCAAAATAGAAGGGGCATCCTGTGTGGTATTAGGAGAAGCCTGTTGTTTCTATGCCAACCCTTCTAGGGTGCTACAGAATGTGGCCTCACTTCCCTCCCGTGAGGCAAGGTTTGACTCACACAAGAAAAAGGATTGAAGTGAGGTAAACTAAGTCATTGACCAGAAAAACCTGCTTTTCCCTGGGGAAAGTAGAAATCAGAAAATGAGCCTTCCTGTGAAGGTCAGTCAGCTCAGAATCAAAACAACAGAGTGAGAATCCATGAGAAAGTAACTCCTTTTACTGCCTCACAGTCCAGGATAAGTTAGATATATGATGGAAATTCCCAGACCCCATGCTACTAACCAAAATAGCTTCCAGACTAAAAGTTTGCTTGCTTCAAGGTTATGTCTCAGTAATGAACATTATTTTCTTTGTATCTTGAGCCCTATAAAAACTGCATTGTAATTTCAGTTAAGGGCAGCCTTTACTAGGAAACTGCCCTGAACACTTAGGTACAAGCATTCACTGACAACATACCCTGAGGGCCCCTGTGCCCACAGTTTTTCTCTCCCCACATTTATCTCTCAGGGACAGATTTACCCTCATTACCAGCTTTGAAGAAGCTTTAGAAGATGGACTATTCTTCCAGGTTAAGATGGCGGCAGACTAAAAAGCAGCTCTTAACCTCTCCTGACCGAAACATATAAGACTCCTCAAGGAGACATAAAAACAAACCCAGTCGAATGGAGGGACCCCACAACAGGGTGCAGTGTGGAAGGTACATGGAATTGGGACAATTCCATGCTATAAAGGGGTGAAACAGCTCTCACTAAATCGCGGGCTGAGCAACCACCACCCCCACCCCCTCCACACACACCACCTATAACGCCAAAGCCAGCTAAAAAGAAATAGAGCAAGTTTGGGGCACCCATTGAGTCATTGGCAGCTCCAGGGCCTGTTCCTGAGAGCAGCAAGATTTAGGACCCCAAAAAGCTAAAGAATGCGCATGGACTCTGAGCGTGGGCGCAGAGCGTGGGTGCAGGCAGAGGCGCAGGTGGAGGCAGACACAGGCGCGCGCGTGAGTGTGAGCAGAGGCTCTGAAACCCTGAGTAGGGAACCAGCGCAGACAGGTATACGACTGTGGAAGCAGCGCCCTGAGACTTGTAAAGGAACCTCCAGCAGAGGACCAAGCAAGGGGGTCCACCAGGGGGCTTGACCTTGAGAAAAAGCAGAACTCAGACCTCAGGACCCAAAAGACTGCAGACAGACCCTGAGCGTGAGGATAAAGCTGAGAAGCTGCTGGGATAACAATGGCTACCCAGAATCAGGAAGCTCAGACGAGAAAGATTAACAAGAAAAAGAAATCTTTAACACTCGACAACTTTTACACAGAGAAAATCCAGACAACCGAGCAAATAGAGGGGGAGAACAAACAAGCATCCGGACCCTCCCAAAATAATAATGAAAACTGGTCACAAGCTCTTGAAAAGTTCAAAACTGAGATGACGAGAAAGATGGAAAAGATTTGGTTAGAGAAATGGGAAATAGCTCAAAAAGAAATCAGGCAAGAAAATAACAGTTTAAAAGGCAGAATTTTGCAATTGGAAAGTGAGGCTCAGAAATCAAATGAACTGATAATCAAAGTGAACACCAGAAATGACCAGACTGAAAAGGAAAACCAAAAGATCATAGCCGAAAACCAAAAGATCATAGCCGAAAACCAAAAGATTATAGCCGAAAACCAGTCCCTAAAGGCTAGAATTGAGCAATTAGAAGCTAATGATCTCTCAAGACAACAAGAACAAATAAAACAAAGTAAAAAGACTGAAAAAAAAGATAGACTGAAAAAGAAGATAGACTGAAAAAAGAAAATAGAAGGAAACATGAAATATCTCAATGAGAAAGTGAAAGTCCAAGAAAACCGGTCTAGAAGAGACAATTTGAGAATCATTGGTCTTCCAGAAAAACCAGAAATTAATAGAAATTTGGACTCCATACTAAAAGAAATTATTCAGCAAAATTGCACTGAAGTCCTAAAACAAGAGGGCAATATAGACATTGAAAGGATCCATAGATCACCCTCAACACTCGACTTAGAAAAGACAACGCCCAGAAATATAATTGCCAAATTAAAGAGCTTCCAAGTAAAAGAAAAAATCTTACAAGAAGCCAGAAAGAGACAATTCAAATATCAAGGAGCACCAATAAGGATCACATAGGATCTGGCAGCCTCCACGCTAAAAGACCGCAAGGATTGGAATATGATATTCAGAAAGGCAAGAGAGCTGGGCCTGCAACCACGGATCAACTACCGATCAAAATTGACTATATACTTCCAGGGGAAAGTATGGGCATTCAACAAAATTGAAGATTTCCAAGTATTTACACAGAAAAGACCAGGGCTAACTGGAAAGTTCGATATCCAACCACAAAAATCAAGAGAAACATGAAAAGTTAAATAAGAAACAGAGGGGAAAGAAAGAAAACTCATAACTTTTAAATTTGCCTTTTTAAGGGCCTCAGTAAGATCTAATTATCTGTATTCCTATGTGGAGAAATGCTATGTATAATTCTCTGTAGTGAACTCTATTCACTATTATAGTATTCACTATTATAGTAATCAGAAGAATAATTCACAGGGAGAGGGTGGAGTGCTAAATGGTCTAAGATGATATGGGGGGTGGGAAAGAAAGGGGTGAATAGTAGGGGACACCAAGAGAAACTTGAGTGAATAAGAAAAATAGGATATTATATTACACACAAAGAGGGCATGGGAAGAAGAGGGGACAAATACTATTATAAGAAGGAGAGGAAGAGAGCATTAAGAGGTAATATTTAAACCTTACTCTCAGAGTAATCGACCCGGAGAGGGAAGAGTAGCTATACTATCCATTGGGATATAAAACTCTTATCTAACTCTACTGAGAAAGTCAGAAGGGATAAACCAAGGGGAGCAGGAGAGTGGGGAGGTCAAAAAGGAAGAAGAAGGGGGAGGGAATTCATTAGGCCTTTAAAAACAAAAAGAGGGGAATAATAAGGGAGGGGGTGGAAAGGGAAGTTAGTCAGGGCCGGGGATAAGGGATAGGGTCTTAATAGCAAACCACTGGTTTTAAAGGAAATAGTTTAAGGAGAAGGGGTAGGAATAGGAGAGGATACGAAAATGTCAGCAAATGCACAACTGATGATTATAACTCTGAATGTGAATGAGATGAACCCACTCATAAAACGGAAGCAAATAGCAGAGTGGACTAGAAACCAAAATCCTACCATATGTTGTCTACAAGAAACACATATGAGGCGGGTGGACATACACAAGTTTAAGGTTCAGGGCTTGAGCAAAATCTTTTGGGCGTCAAATGAGAAAAAGAAGGCAGGAGTGGCTATTATGATTTCTGACAAAGCCAAAGTAAAAATAGATATGATTGGGGGCAGCTGGGTAGCTCAGTGGAGTGAGAGTCAGGCCTAGAGACAAGAGGTCCTAGGTTCAAACCCAGCCTCAGCCACTTCCCAACTGTGTGACCCTGGGGAAGTCACTTGACCCCCATTGCCCACCCTTACCAATCTTCCACCTATGAGACAATGCACTGAAGTACAAGGGTTTAAAAAAATAGATATGATTAAAAAAGACAGGGAAGGTCATTACATCCTGATTAAAGGCAATATAAACAATGAGGAAATAACACTGCTCAATATAGATGCACCAAATAGTATAGCATCCAAATTCATAAAGGAGAAACTGGCAGAGCTCAAGAAGGAAATAGATGGTAAAACCATAATAGTGGGAGATCTAAATATTCCTCTTTCAGATCTAGATAAATCAAACCAACAAATAAATAAGAAAGAGGTAAGAGAGGTGAAAGAAGTACTAGAAAAATTAGACTTAATTGATATGTGGAGAAAAATAAATAGGGAGAAAAAGGAATACACCTTCTTTTCAGCTGCACGTGGTACATTCACAAAGATTGACCATGTAATAGGGCACAGAATCATTGCAAACAAATGCAGAAGAGCAGATATAATAAATGTAACCTTCTCAGATCATAATGCAATAAAAATAATAATTAGTAAGGGCACCTGGACAGACAAATCAAAAACCAATTGGAAATTAAACAATATGATTCTCCAAAATCAATTTCTCAAAGAAGAAATCATAGAAACAATCAACAATTTCATTGAAGAGAATGACAATGATGAGACATCCTGGCAAACTCTGTGGGATGCAGCCAAGGCAGTTCTCAGGGGGAAATTTATATCCTTGAGTGCATATACTAACAAGTTAAGGAGGGCAGAGATTAATGAATTGGGTATGCAACTCAAAAAATTAGAAAGCAAGCAAATTAAAAACCCCCAGATGAAAACTAAATTAGAAATACTAAAAATCAGGGGAGAAATTAATAAAATCGAAAGTAAAAGAACTATTAAATTAATAAATAAGACTAGAAGCTGGTATTTTGAAAAAACAGATAAAATTGACAAAGTACTGGTCAATCTAATAAAAAAAAGGAAAGAAGAAAACCAAATTGACAGTATTAAAGATGAAAAGGGAGACCTCACCTCTAATGAAGGGAAAATCAAGGCAATCATTAAGAACTATTTTGCCCAATTATACGGCAACAAATATAACAATTTAGGAGATATGGATGAATATTTACAAAAATATAAATTGCCTAGATTAACAGCAGAAGAAATAGAATACCTAAATAATCTCATATCAGAAAAAGAAATTGAACAAGCCATCAAAGAACTCCCTAAGAAAAAATCACCAGGACCTGATGGATTCACAAGTGAATTCTATCAGACATTCAAAGAGCAACTAATCCCAATACTATACAAATTATTTGATATGATAAGCAAAGAAGGAGTCCTACCAAATTCCTTTTATGACAGAAATATGGTACTGATGCCAAAGCCAGGTAGAACAAAAACAGAGAAAGAAAACTGTAGACCAATCTCCCTGATGAACAGAGATGCAAAAATCTTAAATAGAATGTTAGCAAAGAGACTCCAGCAAGTAATTAAGAAGATCATCCACCATGATCAGGTGGGATTTATACCAGGAATGCAAGGATGGTTCAACATTAGGAAAACCACCCACATAATTGACCATATCAACAGTCTAACCAACAAAAATCCCATGATTATCTCAATAGATGCTGAAAAAGCCTTTGACAAAATACAGCATCCATTCCTATTGAAAACACTGAAAAGTATAGGAATAGAAGGACCCTTCCTAAAAATAATAAACAGTATATACCTAAAACCATCAACAAGCATTATATGCAATGGGGATAAATTAGAAGCCTTCCCAATAAGATCAGGAGTGAAACAAGGATGCCCATTATCACCTCTATTATTCAACATAGTACTAGAAACACTAGCAATAGCAATTGGAGAAGAAAAAGAAATTGAGGGTATCAAAATAGGCAATGAGGAGACTAAGCTATCACTCTTTACAGATGATATGATGGTCTACTTAAAAAATCCTAGAGAATCAACTAAGAAGCTGGTAGAAATAATCAACAACTTTAGCAAAGTTGCAGGATACAAAATAAATGCACATAAATCATCAGCATTTCTATATATTTCCAACACATTAGAGCAGCAAGAAGTAGAAAGAGAAACACCATTTAAAATTACCCTAGACAATAAAAAATACTTGGGAATCTATCTACCAAAACAAACACAGCAATTATACGAAAACAACTACAAAACACTTTCCAAACAAATAAAACTGGAGCTCAACAATTGGAAAGCCATTAACTGTTCATGGGTAGGACGAGCTAACATAATAAAAATGAACATTCTACCCAAATTAATTTACCTATTTAGCGCCATACCTATCAAATTACCAAAAAACTTCTTTACTGAATTAGGAAAAACTATAACAAATTTCATTTGGAATAACAAAAGATCAAGAATATAGAGGGAAATAATGAAAAAAATGTGAAGGAAGGGGGCTTAGCAGTACCAGATATTAAACTATACTATAAAGCAGTAGTCATCAAAACAATATGGTACTGGCTAAGAGATAGAAGAGAAGATCAGTGGAATAGACTTGGGGTTAATGACGTCAGCAAGACAGTGTATGATAAACCCAAAGAGCCCAACTTTTGGGACAAGAATGCACTATTTGACAAAAACTGCTGGGAAATTTGGAAAACAACATGGAGATTAGGTTTAGATGAACATCTCACACCCTACACCAAGATAAATTCAGAATGGGTGAATGACTTGAATATAAAGAGGGAAACTATAAATAAGTTAAGTGAACACAAAATAGTATACCTGTCAGATCTCTGGGAAAGGAAAGATTTTAAAACCAAGCAAGAGCTAGAGAAAATTACAAAATGTAAATTAAATGGTTTTGATTATATTAAGCTAAAAAGCTTTTGTACAAACAAAAACAATGTACTCAAAATCAGAAGGGAAACAACAAATTGGGAAAAAATCTTTATAACGAAAAACTCTGACAGGGGTCTAATTACTCAAATATACAAGGAGTTGAAGCAATTGTATAAAAAAATCAAGCCATTCCCCAATTGAAAAATGGGCAAGAGACATGAATAGGCAATTTTCAGGTAAAGAAATCAAAAGTATCAATAAGCACATGAGAAAGTGTTCTAAATCTCTAATAATTAGAGAAATGCAAATCAAAACAACTCTGAGGTATCACCTCACACCTAGCAGATTGGCTAAAATGAAAGAAGGGAGAGTAATGAATGTTGGAGGGGATGTGGCAAAATTGGGACATTAATGCATTGCTGGTGGAGCTGTGAACTGATCCAGCCATTCTGGCTGGCAATTTGGAATCATGCTCAAAGGGCTATAAAAGAATGCCTGTCCTTTGAACCAGCCATACCATTGCTGGGTTTGTACCCCAAAGAGATCATAGATAAACAGACTTGTACGAAAATATTTATAGCTGCGCTTTTTGTGGTGGCAACAAATTGGAAAAGGAGGGTATGTCCTTCAATTGGGGAATGGCTGAACAAACTGTGATATATGCTGGTGATGGAATACTACTGTGCTAAAAGGAATAATAAACTGGAGGAGTTCCAGGCGAACTGGCTAGACCTCCGGGAACTGATGCAGAGTGAAAGGAGCAGAGCCAGAAGAACATTGTACACAGAGACTGATATACTGTGGTAAAATCGAATGTAATGGACTTCTGTACCAGCAACAATGCAATGACACAAGACAGCTCTGAGGGATTTATGGTAAATAATGCTACCCACATTCAGAGGAAGGACTGCAGGAGAGGAAACATAGAAGATAAACAATTGCTTGAATGCATGGATTAGTGTGGACATGATTGGGGATGTGGACTCGAAACTACCACACCAATCCAACTATCAACAATTTGGAAATAGGTCTTGATTGATGACACATGTTACAACCAGTGGAAATGCGCTTTGTGCATGGGTGGGGTGAGAGTGGGGGGGTGAAGGGGAAAGTAGGGGCATGAAGCATGTAAACTTGTTAAAAATGAATATTAGGGGCAGCTGGGTAGCTCAGTGGAGTGAGAGTCAGGCCTAGAGACAGGAGGTCCTAGGTTCAAACCCGGCCTCAGCCACTTCCCAGCTGTGTGACCTTGGGCAAGTCACTTGACCCCCATTGCCCACCCTTACCACTCTTCCACCTATGAGACAATACACCGAAGTACAAGGGTTTAAAAAAACAAAAACAAAAACAAAAACAAAACAAAAAATGAATATTAAAAAATGTTTAAAAAAATAAAAAAAAGGAGATGGACTATTGCCTTTCTCTCCCCTTGAATTTAAGGAGCGGATAATAATATGGAGGCACAGGCTTCCCCCAGACAGCCCAAAACACCAGATTCTTGGCCAGGTCAGAGAATGCATAAAAGACTCATTTTTGCTTACATAACTGCAGTGCTAGGGAAGGTGATGAGTTAAGAAGATCCTCTCTGGCCTCTCCCCTCATTCTTGAGGAGCACAGATAGGCATCTCCCAGCTTGTTCCTGATAATCATTTATTTTATATTCCAGATATCTGATTATCCTCTAAACTGGGCAGTTCAAACCCTTTTGGCTTAGAGGCTTAAGACATCACCACATGACCCATCTCAGGTTCCAGACACCCAGGAACATGCCATCATCATTCAGTCTCTAGTCATGTAGGCCCTGTTGTTTAAAAGGTATAAAAAAACCCAGAACACATCTCCTTTAAGAGGCAGCATTCCACTTGTTCTGCCTCCCTCAGCCATCCAATTTGACTTAACTTATTGACTTTTTTTCAAATTAATAAATCTTTTATCTTTACACTAGCTATTGGATGGGGTCTGTCATTCTTGACATAGGCAACCTTTCCAGATCAGGGCTTTACCTCTGTGTTAGTTAAAATCACGTGGGGTTCTATTTGGAAGGATTGAACCTCAATATAGTGTTTGACAAACTTCTGTGGACCTGTGGGGGACCTTAAAACTACATTTCCCATGATTCCTCATGGCAGACAGGAAGTGTGATGATGTAAGAGAGGGGATAAGACTCCCGGAGTCAGGATGGGTGCTCTCTTTAGTGACCTGAGTGCGTGAAGATACAAAAGGTAAAGTGGCTGAGGCGAGGTTGGAATAGGTTTCTTACAGGCGCGTGGTCGATTTATCTCTATCAGCATGGCTTTTATTAAAATACTACTCTCCCTTTTAATATCTGCTTTCTTCATTTTTAATGACAACATCTCAAAGCTCTCCCACAACACTTCCAAACAGAACTCCCCTGGCCTTGAAGTGGTGGGGATTCTCTCTTCCTCCTACTTCTGGCCTCAGCTGGAGTCCATAGTGGGTAGATTGTCTCCCTGAATATCATATCCCAAGCCTTGCAGATTGGGGCAGTTTTCTTGGATAATTTCTTGTAGTATGATATCTAGATTTCTATTTGTCTCTTTTTTTTCTAGAAGACCAATAATTCTCAAGTTGTGTCTTCTAGACCTGTTTTCTTGATCTATCATCTTCTCATTGAGATATTTCATGTTTCCTTCTATTTTGTCCATCTTTTGACTTTGCTTTATTAATTCTTGCTGTCTTGTGAGATCATTGGTTTCTACTTGTCTTTAAAGACTGGTTTTTGGCTATAATCTTTTGGTTTTCCCTTTCAGTCTGGTATATCTGGCTCTTCATGGCTTTCAGCTGGTCATTTCTGGTGTTCGATTTGCTTATCATTTCATTTGATTTCTGAACCTCAATTTCTAATTGCGAAATTCTACCTCTTTAACTGTTATTTTTTTTAACTATTTCCCACTTTTCTTGCCAGATCTCTTCCAGCTTTCTCATGATCTCAGATTTGAACTCTTCAAGAGCTTGTGACCAATTTTCATTTTGGAGGGGAAGGTTTGGATATCTTTATTTATTTTTCCTCCTCTACTTTCTGGATTTTTTCTGTGTAAAAGGTATTGAGTGTTAGAGATTTTTTTCTTGTTCTTTTTAGTGGTTTTTTTTCTTGGGCCTTGCTTGTCATCATTATGCCGGTTTTTCTTTCTCAGCCAGTAATCTGAGTAAGGCAGGCAGACTCTCTGTGTACAGAGCTAAGGAGAAGTTTTTTTCCTTAGACTACTTTGTGAGTCTCCTGGCTTCCACTGTCCCACTGTTAAGATTAAAAATGATAAAGGCAGATATTAAAAGAGAAAATAGTATTTTAAAAAAAGCCATTGCTGATAGAGATAATTGACCACACGTCTGTAAGAAATCTCTGGCGCCTCTGCCATTTTCTTCCATACCTTCCCTATTCCTCTCTCTCGCCTAGGAGCCTGCTCAGGTAACAAAAAAGGCCCGTCTTCCGGCCGCCCTCCGAATTTAAGCTGCCCTATACGTGGGGATGTCTGATGTCCCCACGTCCAAAACTGGAAACTGGAAACCCATTGGATCATGGGGGATGTAGTCTCAAAGACCCCATGTGTCCACAGGAAGTTTGCAAGATACGTCTAAATGGCACCTCCCTGGATTCCAAACACACACCACTATCTGCTAGGCCTCTGCTGTCCATAGCCTTTCTCAGCTTCACTCCAGTGCCCAAGGTCTGTGCTCCCCAGCCTCCTGGGGTCTCTAGTCTAGCTGTTCTCAAGGTCAAGCCCCTGGTGGTCCTAGTCAGCTTCCCAGAACCCTGAAATTGGCCCACACTTGCTCCTCCACCTGAGGTTCTCTCCTGAGTATCAGTGTGCTGAGCTGCTTCCTGCCTGCTGTCTTTCTCAGCTCCACTCCCATGCCCAAGGTCTACACTCTCTAGCCTTCTGGGGTCTCAAGTCTTGCTGCTCTCAGGGGCAAGCTTCTGGTGGTTCCAGTTAGCTTCCAAGAAGCTAGATTTTGCCCACTCCCCTCCCCCCCACTTGCTCTAACTCTAGTGTGCAGCCTCTGACTCTGGTACTGTGGGTGGAGTGGGGGAGGGTTGATCAGCTCACATTTTTTTATTTTATTTTAAACCCTTAACTTCTGTGTATTGCCTTATAGGTGGAAGAGTGGTAAGGGTAGGCAATGGGGGTCAAGTGACTTGCCCAAGGTCACACAGCTGGGAAGTGTCTGAGGCTGGATTTGAACCTAGGACCTCTCATCTCTAGGCCTGGCTCTCAATCCACTGAGCTACCCAGCTGCCCCCATCAGCTCACATTTTGATGAGAGTTATTTCCCCCCTTATAGCATGGAAATGTCCAAATCCAATATACCTTCAATACTGCACCCTATTGTGGGGACTCTTCTTTCATCTAGATTTGGCTTTTTTTGTCTTTTGGAGGTATGCTGGTGGTCAGCTGTGAGGAGATTTAAGCACCCTGTTCTACTCTGCAGCCATCTTAACCCAGAAGTAGACACTGTACTTGGGATCAATGTCCCCTAAATAGTTTCTGCCACACAATCCCAAGGTAAAACTCTTAGCAGTTATTTTTCTCCAACTGATGGATGCCAAACTTCATGATGTAGGTGATTCCCCTTCAAAGGAGACTTATCTAATTTGAGATAGACCATTGTTGACTGTATTTTTCTATTATAAGTTGGACTGGGTGGGGCACAATCAGGTCTCATTTAATTCAAAGATTCTATAATTCTGTTATCTTGGCATTCTGGGCAACCAATCTTCTCTGACAATAGGAGGAGCTCATTTGTTCTCATTTGAACCTGAGGCTTGGTCTGCTGTTTGAACCCTATATAACATATCATCAGAGGTTTTGGATAGTTCAGAGTCTGTTTTCACCCAAACCCTTCAGCTCAGTCTTTTTATCTCCAATTATGAATTATTCCCCAACATACATTAATTAGTTTAGTAATCATAGAGTGGCAAGTTCCTATAGAAAATTAGTGAAAGTTACTTCACTTAACCAATCTCTCCTTATGAGGAGTAGAGGAATCCCCTCTCCCCAAGCAGCTTTATATATTATACATAAATATATACCTTTAATTCATTCTTTTCTAATGTGGCAACCCACACCCCCTTCTTTATCCTCACGGGAATGGATTCATATCCATGGGAAAAGTCTCAAAACTTAAAATTCTAATTTTGACTATGCGTCCTAAATGTTTCAGCCTGAAAGGCCCTGGACATGTCTAAATTCTGACTAAACTTAGAAATTACAAGCTTAAGGAAAGTTCCCATGAACTTGGAAGTGCTGGGAAAAACTTAAGGAAGGTAGAACATGATAAAGAAATATACACAAACACTATGCTACACACAGGTGGTGGGCAACAAGAAGAGAAGTGTTGTTTTAAACTCCTATAATTCTGAAATCATGTGAATATCTATGGACACTGTTGTTGAGAGATCACTCAAGACAGTGCTCCCACACTCTCCCCCTTTTCCTAAATAAAGGCTGCCTTTTCTCTTCTAGCACCTATCTAAGCCTCCTGACTGCTCATTAGAGTGATTTCTGGGGGTGCAAGCTCCCCAAGAATTCCACTCTAGGGGATTTCTGGGTTAAGATGGCAGCAGAGTAGAAGCAGCTGCTTAATCTCTCCTAACCCACACATATAGGACTCCTCAAGATGACAAAAAAACAAATCCAGATGAATGAAGGGACCCCACAACAGGGAGCAGCAATGATGTTACATGGGATCGGGGCATTTCTATGCTATAAGGGGGTGAAATAGCTCTCACTAAAATGCGAGCTTAGCAACCCCCTCCCCTCACACCACCTACAGTGCCAAAGCCAGCCCACAAGAGTTAGAGCAAGTTTGGGGCATTCATTAAGTTCTCAGCAGCTACCTGGGATCACCAGGGCCTGCTCCTGAGAGCAGCAAGATTTAAGACCCCAAGAGGCTAAAGAACCAGACTTTGAACACAGACCTTGAGTGCAGGCATGGACCTTGAGAGCAGGCACGAATATTGGGTGGGGATCCAGTGCAGAGGGGTACATGACTGTGGAAGCAGCTCCCTGAGACTGTTAAAGGAGCTTCGGACAGAGGAGCAAGCAAGGGGACCACCAGGTAGCTTGACCCTGAGAACAACTAGATTTGAGATCTCAAGAGCCTAAAGAGCGCAGACCAACCCTGGGCATGAAGATAAAGCTGAGAGGGTGCAAGGAGCTGTGTTAGGAAAAACAGAGAGCCTGTCTGCCTCACCCAGACTTCTGACTGAGAAAGAAATAAGAATAATGGCATGCCAGGCACAAGAACCTCAAAAGAGAAAGATCAAGAAGAAATCTTTAACACTAGACAACTTTTACACAGAAAAAATCCAGACAACAGAGCAAACAGCAGAGGAGAACAAATAAGTAATCACATCCAAATCTTCCCCCCCAAAATGAAAATTGGTCACAAGTCCTTGAAGGGTTCAAATCTGAGATCATGAGAAAGATGGAAGAGATTTGGCAAGAGAAGTGGGAAATAGCTCAAAGGGAAATTAATAGGTTAAAAGACAGAAACTCCCAATTGGAGAAAGATGCCCCCAAAATAAAAGAATTAATAAGCAAATTGGAGACCAAAATTAAACAGCTGAAACTAGGATAGAACAAAACAAAATGGAAAATCAAAAGATTATAGCAGAAAACCAGTCTCTAAAGACCAGAATTGGGCAAGTAGAAGCCAATGATCTCTCAAGACAGCAAGAACAAATAAAGCAAAGTCAAAAGACTGATAAAATAGAAGGAAACATGAAATATCTCAATGAGAAAGTGACAGACCAAGAAAACAGGTCTAGAAGAGACAATCTGAGAATTATTGGTCTTCCTGAAAAAGCAGAAATTAATAGAAATTTGGACTCCATACTAAAAGAAATTATTCAGCAAAATTAATAGTTCTACAAGAGGGCAATATAGACATTGGAAGGGATCCATAGATCACCCTCTACACTAGACCCTGAAAAGACAACCCCCAGGAATATAATAGCCAAATTCAAGAGCTTCCAAGTAAAAGAAAAAAATCTTACAAGAAGCCAGAAAGAGACAATTCAAATATCAAGGAGCACCACCAATCAGGATCACACAGGAACTGGCAGCATCCCCACTAAAAGACCTGAAGGCTTGGAATATGGTATTCATAAAGGCAAGAGAACTGAGTCTTCAACCACGGATCACCTACCCATCCAAACTAACTATATACTTCCAGGGGAAAGTTTGGGCATTCAATAAGATAGAAGATTTCCAAGTATTTGCACAGAAAAGACCAGGACTAAATGGAAAGTTTGATATCCAACCACAAAAATCAAGAGAAACATGAAAAGGTAAATAAGAAACAGAGGGGAAAGAAAGAAAACTCATATTTTTAAAATTTGCCTCTTTAAGGGCTCCAATAAGATCTAATTATCTGTATACCTATGTGGAGAAATGTTATGTATAATTCTCTGTAATGAACTCTATTCACTATTATAGTAATCAGAAGAATAATTTAAAGGGAGAGGTTGGAATACTAAATGGTCTAAGATGATGTGGGGGGGGTAGGAAAGAAGAGGGTGAATAGTAGGGGACACTAAGAGAAACTTGAATGAATAAGAAAAATAGGATATTCTATTATACACAAAGAGGACATGGGAAGGGGAGGGGATGAATACTATTATAAGAAGTAGAGGAAGAGAGCATTAAGAGGTAATAGTTAAACCTTACTCTCAGTGTAATTAACCCTGAGAGGGAAGAGTAACTATATCCATTGGGATATGAAACTCTCTAACTCTACTGAGAAAGCCAGAAGGGATAAATCAAGGGGAACAGGGGAGTGGGGGGGGGGGGTCAAAAAAAGGGAGAGGAGAAGGAGGAGGAGGGAATTCATTAGGTCTTTAAAAACAAAAAGAGGGGAATAATAAGGGAGGGGTAGAAAGGGAAGTTAATCAAGGGAAGGGACAAGGGTTACTGGCTTAAAGCAAACCACTGGTATAAAAGGAAAGAGTGTAAGAAGAAGGGGTGGAACTAGGAGAGGATAACAAAATGTCAGTGAATGCACAACTGATAATTATAACTCTGAATGTGAACGTGGTATATGCTGGTGATGGAATACTATTGTGTTCAAAGGAATAAACTGGAGGATTTCCATGTAAACTGGAAAGACCTCCAGGAAGTGATGCAGAGTGAAAGGAGCAGAGCCAGAAGAACATTATACACAGAGACTGATACACTGTGGTAAAATCGAATGTAATGGACTTCTGTACTAGCAGCAATGCAACAATCCAGGACAGTTCTGAGGGATTTATGGAAAAGAATGTTACCCACATTCAGAGGAAGAACTACAGGAGTGAAAACACAGAAGAAAAACAACCACTTGAACACATGGGTTCATGCTGGCATGATTGGGGATGTAGACCTGAAATGATCACACCAATGCAACTATCAATAATATTTAAATAAGTCTTATAAAACATGTTAAAACCAGTGGAAATGTGCATTGGATATGGGGTGGGGGGCGAAGGAGAGGTGAATGGGAAAGTAAAAACATGAATTATGTAACTATGGAAAATTTTTCTAAAAAAATAAAATATTGGGGGCAGCTAGGTAGCTCAGTGGATTGAGAGCCAAGCCTAGAGACAGGAGGTCCTAGGTTCAAATCTGGCCTCAGACACTTCCCAGCTGTGTGACCCTGGGCAAGTCACTTGACACCTATTGAGTACCCTTACCACTCTTGGAGTCAATACACAGTATTGTGTACTCCAAGACGGAAGGTAAGGGTTTAAAAAAAAATAAAATATTTAAATATTTAAAAAATAAAATAAAATAAAATAAAATAAAATTGAAGACTGCAAAATAATTCCACTTCACACATCTGGGAAATATGCCAGCTTTGGGAAGGGAGAGCCCCAGAGAAGCCAGGAAGGACTAAGTAAGAGGTAACACCTAGTCAAGCTGAAGGAGGAAGGAACAGGGGTTTTCAAATGTATCTTTACTGTCCCAGGCTGAGAATCCCATGATAGTTATAGAGGAAGTTAGCTTTTGAACATAGTTGTTTTTAGAGGTTCATAATATTGAAAATCACATGCTCAAGATTGTGAATGTCACAACCCCCCAATATTATCATAAAACATCTGTGCTTGTACAAAATGTGGTGAAAATTTATCACACCAATACAAAAACTCCAAGCTAAATAGGTCTATTGAGACATGGACAAAACTCCCAATAAAGCCAGACCCTGGTCCACAGAGACCCTTAGCCTTAGGAGATAGCCATTTTTATGCCAAAAAAGATCTGATGACACAGTGACAGAAAATATAATCACCACATTATTGATGCAAGTGCTCATTAAGCTAGAAAGTTTTTAAAAAATCACTATGGGTGCTAACATATGTCTGTTATTATAGCTGATCTTTCTAAGGCCTTTGCAATAAGTGGTTGGGGGCTAGTTGTTTTTCTGATGACAATTATTTTGAAATACTGTGAAATACAAATCCCCTTTGTTTGCCACATTCGTAGGGGACATTAAGGAGGGAAGCCGAGAGTCATTTAGTCACTGGCCCATCTCTCTGTGTCGTCTCTTCCCTCTTCAAAATACCCTTCCTCATCTCCAAATAATCAAACTTTACAATGTTATAGCCAAAAAAGCTTATAGAAATATTATAGCTTATAAGAATATTATAGCCAAAAAGCTAAACTTGGCAATTAAGCAGGGGGTTTTTGGATAATGTCATGCCCGGCTCAAGCAGGGCAGTTATCTCTGACTCACAGTTCCAGGGACACAACTCCTGGCTGACAGCCCCAGCTCCTCCTCTGCCCCTGGACTGAACAGCCTTGAAGATTCCTAAACAAGAAGAAGCCTTGAAGATTAAGAATCATATCCTGTGGCACCTGGAAGCATCCCTACTCCCTCTGTCTAGCTATTAGCTAACACTAAAACAAAGGCACCTATATCCTAGAAACATATATATTCCCTCTTCCAAATGCATCATTCGGGACTCTCTTTGCTGAGTTTCCCCAGTGCGTACTGGCAATAAAGCTTTCTCCTGCTTTGATTGCATTGTCTCGTGTGTTCCTCTGGAGGCCACCCATTTTGAACCCTAACAACAATACTAAAATTCAGTAGTTGGGTGCCTGTCTGACTTGCTTGTTATTCCAAAAAAGAGGGGTGTGGTGGGCTAAGTGGAAACTCTTGGGTTATAGGCTTAAGGTCAGGATGTAAACAAGATTTGACAGCACCCTAAATGGAATTTTTCTTAGATAAGCCTTATAATTTTTAAAAAGCAAACCATATTATTTGACTATTAACTCAAAACTAATAATTGTTATGAAAATATCATAAAGGCCAATGCTATTATAATCATAAAAGGAGGAAGGGGGTTTCACACTCACAAAAGATAGAGACATTTTATTCCAAGCCTGAGCACTAGGCTTGTGTGGGCAGTGTCCCTTTTCTTTTCCTTCCCTTTTCCTCCCCCT
Organism: Gracilinanus agilis; assembly: GCF_016433145.1. Classification (NCBI taxonomy): domain Eukaryota; kingdom Metazoa; phylum Chordata; class Mammalia; order Didelphimorphia; family Didelphidae; genus Gracilinanus; species Gracilinanus agilis. The sequence continues at coordinate 492,667,808 of NC_058132.1, forward strand.
TTGTCCCCAGTGTTTCTCCAATAAAAGCCTGAACTGTCTTTGCATTCGATGGGCTTCTCCTATTTAAAGTGATGAAGATCCAGATCTTACTGCACACACAACATCAAGTAAGTATTTGATTCAAAGGAGTACAAAGTATCTCATTAAGACCTTGTTTGTTTGAGAATCTTGGTTGTCTAGGATAGCAAACTTACAGAGTCCTAGAATCTTAGAATTCAAAGAGATCTCCTCATTGCCCCTTTAGTCCAACCCATAAGAGAAAAAACAAACCTCCTTGGAAACGAAAGCTCATATCTCAACGGGAAAAGTTGTCCACTGAGAGACAATCAACTTTATCCTAAGGCAGCCCACTCCATTTTGGAGAAGACAACTGTTAAGGAGATTTTTTTTGACTCTACATCCCTTGACTCTTTCCAGTCATTGTTTCCACTTATTGTTTCCACTCTTATTGTTTCTAGTTCTGTCCACTGGTGACCAAAAATCCTCTTATTATCTTGGACATGCTTAAATTTCAACCACATAAAGATCTCTACCACATTTTCTCCCACCTTCCACTGTCTAACCTTAGTGTCCTAGGATCTTTTAAGTGACCCTAAAATGCTAGGTTCTCAAGGACCTGGTTGACTTTCTACAATTTCTCTCCTCAAAAAAATCTTGTTTTTCCATAGTTTTCAAGACTCTTGTTCTTCAAAGTCTCCTCAGTGATGAGTGGCCTAAATTGAGTTGAGCAAAGCGGAATGGAAGAGAGGAACTATTTCTATAAGTTCTAATATGGAAGAAGCACCATGCAAAAGGCTTTAGCAAAAATTATCTCATTTGAATCTCACGAAACACCAGTGAAGTTTGCACTTTTACAGTGCCCATCTGGCAGCCAGGAAACTGAATCAAGAGAAATTTAAGTAACTCCCTCATGTACACAGAAATTATTCAAAACATGCAAAGTACCTTAGGCACCCTTCCTGTTATTTGAGAAACTTGATTGTCTAGGATAACAAAATGACAGAATCCTCAAATATTAGAATTCAAAGATTCATCAGTGCAACGAAAGTGTCACCAAAAAGAGATAAATCAATCATCCTTCAAAACACCCAGCAAGTGAGTATTTAATTTTGACTAAAAGATATCCAGTGAATCGGAATCAACTATACCTCAACACAGCCCATTCATATATTGAAGAATTGTAAAGGAGTTATCCTTGACTTCATATCCTTTTATTCTTTGAAGGCTCTCCCTCTCATTGTCCTTTATTTTGGCCTAATGAATCCAAATACAATCTAAAGCTCTCTTACATGCCAACCCATCATCCAAATAAAGATTTCTATGACATTTTCTCCTAATTCTCCAATCTGGCTTCATGTACCAGGATTTTCCCAATGATCCTTCAATGCTATGTTCTCATGAACTTGCATCCCTTACTGTTTCCCTCCTTTAGACCATCTTCACATTTTCAATTTCCTTTTAAAACTCAAAAGAATAGTATAAGAGTGTCCTAAAATGAGTGGAGCAAAGGACGATAGAAGGGTTATAAGTACTTCCATACCTCTTCCTATATGTCAAGGACTGTACTAAGGACTTTTTTCTTCCTCCAGACAATCTTCAGTTTTTCTATGTCCTCTCTATACTTATTCTTAAAATTCAACACAATAATAGAGGAATATCCTAAGGTGAGTGGAGGAAAAAAGGATGGAATGGGGAAAGTACTTATACTGCACTCACTGTTTGATGGCAGCACAATGCACAATAAGTGTAGGAATATGGCCACCTGGCAGGCACTACATATGGCTTCTTTTTGTCTGACTGAGATTGTTCACGTGTCAGGAACAAACATGGAGAAGAACCAGTATGGAAGCAGACCTAGTGAGAAGGGAGCATTTACACCATCAGAAAGCAGGGGCTGATGTACAGTTTTGGAAGGACCAGTCACCCTTCCATGAGTGGGGTTTGGTAGAGAGAGGGCAATCTCATCTTGAAGAAGAAATGTCCATTGTAACTAAGATGACTGAATGGAATTCAGAAGGGATTTATCTATGAAGGACTGGAGATAGTATCTTAATTGATATTTATTAAATAATATGAATAAAGAATAACATAATAAATTAACAAATAACAATATAGGCATAATAATATACAGAAATTAAGACATAAAAAGAAATATTGTCAGTCATGTGTGTTCATACATGTTATAAATAAGTAGGTAAATCCACGCAGTCTCAAGGCAATTGGGGTAGTGAGGATGGATAAAGGGGAAATAGGTGATTATAAGGTGAATGGAGGAGGAATGAAGGTAAGGGAAGATATATAAAGACATAAGGGAAATGGAGTATGTAGGAAGGCAGCTCAAACAGGCTTATTCACCAAGGCTTGAGAAAGAGGATACAGGGAGGAATTAGGCTAGTAAGAAATATTTAGATCAAGGCTGGGGTTTTTCTCTTGTTAGTATCTAAAGTCCCTTGAGGAAGGAGTCAAAAGGGCTCCTCCCTGCCAGTGAAACTGATGGCTGCAGGAAGTCTCGGGTGAATACTTCCTGCCAAGATGGATGTCCTCAGTTCCCTCAAGAATAAAAAAAAAATAATTCCTTCCCTCTTCAGCCCTTGCCTTAATTTTCGATACAATGATTCACCAGAGGCTTTGAATAGGTAACAAAGGAGATTTATTAAAGTCAGGTTAATCAGAGTGAAAGAGGTTCAGGTTTTTCTAACTGCTGCTAGGGAGAGGGCTGATGGTGGGGGATGGGTCACAGGAGAGGTTTAGACTGAGAGAGTTTGCTCTCCCAGTCAGGAAGATTTGACGGCCCTAAAGTAAAATATTTATCAAATCACTAAACTAGGGGTGATTTATTTGAGGATGCCCTACTTGCCTACAGAAACTAAATCCACAATGTTCAATCACCAAGCCCTCCTTTCCTCCTAGGGCCCAAAGGGAAATTCAGGGGAAAGGGAGGGATGCAAATGAATGGAGATCGGGGAGAGGTCCAGAGAAATCAGCAAGATTCAAATTTCCCCAAGACAAAATAAGCATAGGCCAAGGCTGAAGCTAATAGGCCAAAACCAAGCCGAAAGCTGAAACAAATAGGCTAAACCAGAGCTCAAAAAGCAAAAGCCTCCAGCCTAAGTGAAAGCCAGAAGGCAAAAGCCTCATCAGTTGGAACTTCAGCCCTATTCATAGCTTCAAGCTTCCAACTGTCTTTCTGAAGATTCTAAAACCTCTAACTGCCTTTTTGTGGCAGTTTGAAATTACAGAAGCAAAAAGTTTCTGTTAGCCACCTTGCATTACATACATCATGACTTTTCTGAAAACCAAGCCACTTGTATTTCCTGCTAAGAGCCGTCCCTAGACACCCCTGCATACTATTGATTCCCAGGAAAAAGACCCCAATTTGTCTTCTCAGTTCAATTTATGCTCTTCTAGATGTCTGTTTCTGAAGTCTCTATAATTAGAGGACTCCTACCTCATTCTAGGCTTGTCAGAAACCACAAGCAGCTTAGAATAATTGCACAATGCACAGGTCCCACTTTCCCTACCTCATTCTATTCTCTACCCCACTCTCAGGTGAGTATTCTTTGCAGAAAATTAAAGGCTTTGTCTCCCTTCTTTTTCTACAAGATGGTGGGGAGAAGAAGCAAATTTGAAGCTCTAATCTTAAGATTAAACATTTCTGCCTTGAAAATCCATAGGTTGTCTGGTGGTGCCAAAGAAAGGGGTATTAACTAGTGTTAAATTTCTAGCCTGCTTCTGGACAGAAAGTTACAAGAGTTGTATTTCTGCCTTTCTAAAAGTGTTAGCTGTACCAAGAATATCAAAAGAGCAAAGTTTTTAGCTGGCAGGAACACACACCAAGGAACCCCAGTGGGGAAGCAGGACTGGTCATGACCCCAGCAGAAGGCAGGGATTGATTTAGAGCTTTGCAGGGGTGAGTCACTTCCATGCCTCCTTTGGCCGGATGGAAGGAGGGGACCAGGACAGTCTCCTCTTGGACAAGCCCAAAGAGAGGCCAGTGTGGGAATGGGTCTGGAGAGAAAGGAGAGATGAGATCCCAAGAGGACAAGAGCTCTCCTGGAGCCTCTGAAGGTGAGTCATCCTCCAGGTGTGGGCACTGACCACACATTTCTTACCTTTGTACCCCTCCATAGGATTTGGCTCCATATGTTCTCTTTGTGTCTGCCTCTCCATGCATGTGTGTCCTGGGATATGTGATCAGGGATAATCTGGGTTAGCAACTCTCTTCCTGACAGCTCCAACCCCTTCCATGGTCTCAGCTCTAAGGGGAAAAGGGAAACTCTCATGTCCCAAGGATTACTCCCTCTATGCTTTGTTATCTTTATTCTCCCAGCCTTTCATCATGATGTGCTACAAACAGAGCTGGAGAAAATCACCCAACCATCCTGAATAGGCCCAGTCATTTTATCCGGGCCCTCACTACTGCTAGCCAGTCCTTTTACATTTCCCTTAGTAACTCACTATTTCTTTTTCAAAGCTTGGGCTCTTTGAAATTTTTTTTTTCTCTCTCCTTGAATCCTGCATAACTCATTCTCCTCCTACCCTCCCTATATGGATCATATAACTTTGGAAAACTTATGAGGAAATTATTATATGTAATTAGAAAGCGAAATAAATTAATAAAATAACTAAATGGGAACAATAAAAAATAAAAATAAAATAATTCCCAAACTATTTAAACTCCTGAACAAAATAAGCAAAGAAAGAGTCCTATCAACTTCTTGGAGGGACTTATAACAAAGAATGCTATCCTCGTCCAGAGAAAGAATAGTTGGAGTTGGAATGAAAATGAAAGCATATGATTTTTTACTTCTTTATTTGGGTATATGATTTGAGGTTTTGGTTTTATAAGATTGTACAATTATAAAACTGAACAATATTGATATTTGTTTTGAGTGATAATATACCTATAAGCAAGATGGAATTGCTTGCCACCTCGGCGATGGTGGAAGGAAGGAGGGAGAGAGATAATTTGGATCATATAACCTATATGGAAATTTGTTATTACATGTAATTAGTAATGCAAATAAACTAATAAAATAAATAAGAATGATAAAAAATAAAAATAAAGAACAACTTATTCCCATACTATTTAAACTGCTAGACATAATAAGCAAAGAAGGAGCCCTACCCAATTCTTTTCATGACTCAAATATGGTGCTGATCTTAAACTAGAAAGTACAAAAACAGAGAAATAAAATTACACACCAATTTGCCTAATTGATGCCAAAATCTTAAGGAAAACACCAGCAAAGAGTTTACCTAATATATCACAGGGGTTATTCACTATTACCAGGTGGGATTTATACCAGGAATGCAGGGCTTATTTAATATTGGGAAAATTCATTATAATTGACAATATCAATAAAAGTTAAAAAACAGAAATCACGATTATCTCAAGATATGTAGAAAAATCTTTCAAAAAATTACCACAGCCATTCCTATTTTAAAAAACTCACTAGAAAGCATGGAAATAAAAGGGCCTTTCTTTTAAAATAATTTTTTTTTCTATCTAAAACCCTCAGCAATCATCTTCAGCAGGGATAAGTTCAAGAGTAAAGCAAAGATGCCCATTATTACCAATATTATTTAATACTGCGTCAGAAATGTTAGCCTTAGCAAAAAGAGAAGAAAAAGAAATTGAAGAAATTAAAGTAGGCAATTTGGAAAGTAAGCTATCATTATTTGCAGATAATAGGATAACATACTACAAGAATCCTCGAGAATCAACTAAAAATTAGTTGGAATAATAACATAACAAGGTTGTAAGATACAAAATAAACCCACATAAATCAACAGTATTTCTATATATTTCCAATCAAGTCCAACAAAAAAAGTTAGAAAGAAAAATGCCTTTTAAAATCACTCTAGATATAAAATACTCAGGAACCTATTTGCCAAGACAAACAACAGAATTATATGAACACAGTCACAAAAAACTTTTTATACAAATAAACTTAGATCTAAACAGTTGAGAAAACATTAATTGCTCATGACTAGTCTGAGCTAATATAAATAAAATGACAATCCTACCCTAAATTAATTTACTAATTCTATATTATATCAAACTACCAAAAAACATATTTTTAGAACTAGAAAATATAAAAAAAGTTCTTCTGGAATAAAGGTCAAGAATATCAAGGGAATGTCAGTATTGGCTCCAAGACAGAAGGTAAGAGTTTTAAAAAAAAAGACTACCAAGGGAAGTAATTAAAAAAAAGTTAAGGATGAAGACCTAGTAGTACAAGATCTTTAACTGTACTATAAAACAGTAATCATCAAAATAATCTGGTACTGGCTAAGAAATAGAAGGGTGTATAGATGGAATAGATTAGGGGTAAATGACCTCCACAAATGAGTGTTTGATAAACCAAAAGATCCCAGATTTTGGGATAAGAATTCAGTATTTGACAAATACTGCTGTGAAAACAGTACAGGAAAAATTAGGTATATATTAATATATCACAGACCAAGGTAAGGTCAAAATGGGTATATGATTTAGACTCAAAGGGTGATACTCTAAGTAAATAAGGGGAACATAGGATAGCTTACCTGTCAGATCTATGGTAAAAGAAAGAATTGTTGACCAAACAAGAGATAGAGAACATTATAATATTTAAGAAGAATAATGTTGACTATTAAATTAAAAAGGGTTTGTACAAACAAATCCAATGTAAGCAAGATTAGAAAGGAAATCAAAGAATGAAAAAAAAATTTACAACAGATTTCTCTGATAAAGATCTTATTTTTTAAACCTATGAAGGACTAAGTCAATTTTAAAAGAATACAAACCATTCCCCAATTGGCAAATGGTAAAGGATATAAACAAGGAATTTTCAGTAAAATAAATCAAAGGTATCATCAATCATATGAAAAAATCATCCAGGACAATGGTGAGGGACTTATGACCAAGAATGCTATCCTCCTCCAGAACAGGAAGATGATGCATATGATTTTTTCACTTGTTTATTTGGGTATATGTTTTGAGGTTTTGGTTTTATAAGATTATACACTTAAAAAATTGAACAACATGGATATATGTTTTGTGTGATAATACACATATAACCAAGATTGAATTGTCTGCCATCATGGGGAAGAGGGAGGGAAGAAGGGAGAGAGACAATTTTGGATCATATAACTTCAGAAAACGTATACATTTGTTATTATGTGAAATTAGTAAAAGAAAAAATTAATAAAATAAGTAGGAAGGACAAAAATAAAGAACAATTACTCAGAATACTATTTCAATTGCTTGATAAAATAAGCAAAGAAGGAGTCCCACCAAATTCTTTTCATGACATAAATATAATGCTGATATTGAAGGTAGGATATTGAAGGTAGGAAAAACAAAAACAGAGAAATAAAATTACACATCAATTTCCCTAATGAATATTGATGCAAAAATCTATAGCAATACATCACAAAGATTATTCACTATAACAAGGTGGGAATTATACCAGGAATCAGGGTGTTTAATATTAGGAAAACTCTCAGTATAATGGATCATATCAATAAAAAAAAGAACAAAAATCACATGTTTATCTCTGGTGATGCAGAAAAACCCTTTGAAAAAGATCACACCTATTCCTATTAAATACACTATAAGGCATAAAAATAAAAGGACCTTTAATCAGAATAATGTTTTTTTTCTATCTAAAACCAACATCAAATATCATCTGCAATGGGAGAAAGTTTGAAGCCTTCCCAATAAGATCAGGTGTGAAGCATGGATGTCCATTATCTCCAATATTATTTGATATTGTATTAGAAATGTTAGCTTTAGCAAAAAGAGAAGAAAAAGAAGTTGAAGGAGTTAATGTAGGCTATTTAGAAACTAAGCTATCACTCTTTGCAGATGATATGATATACTAAGAGAATCCTAGAGAATCAACTAAAAAATGAGTTGAAACAATTAATAACTCAAGCAAAGTTGTAGAATGCAGAATAAATCCACAGTAGCATATCTACATATTTCCAACCAAATCCATCAGAAAGAGAAATGCCTTTTAAAATCATTCTATACATTCTAAAATACTTGGAAATCTGGCAGCTCATTCAAACTAAGATCCTCAGTGCTAAGACACCTGGCTGAAGCTTGGCAGTGACCTCAGTCCTTGACTTTGCCAGGAGAATGGAAACAAATTACTCCATTGCTCCTACTGTGTCTTTTACAGGACAGCTCACGTTTCTCAAATGGAATCCTAAGAGTGGTCTTTTGGAAATAGTATTAAAATATATGAGTTAATGCCAACAGATCATTTGTTTCATCTACATGCTGCATGATTTCTAAGGCAGGGAGAACTGTTGTGTAGCGCTTCTCACAGAGCAGCCAGTTGCGATCAACACATCTGCAGACCCTCCCTTAAAGCTGCTAATGGGTCTGTTATTAATCCGTCTGTCTGTCTGTCTATCTATCTACCGATAATTAAAAGAGGGAGAATATTCAATTCTTGGCGCAGGATATGATAACTTACCTTTTCCTGGGTAGATATAATAGTCAGAAAAACCCAGGATCAGGATCGGGCAGTCTGGATGAAGTACTCCTGAGGAGGAAGGCTATCTGTCCCTTTGACAATTTTCCTTCTATAAGAAAACGTTCTAGAAGGAGAGGAGATCTGCTATGACCTCCCAGCCCCTGGTCTAGATCTCAGGCGCCGCTATCTTCTTTGTAAACAGAGGAGAGGTAGCCGGGCTTCCAGATGCTCAAGGTGTCTTCAAGGAGGGAAGGCAGCGTCTCCCCGTTGGAGGAGCTGTTCAGCTCCTCCTCTGCCTTCTTGCTACATGACCGAAAGACAACTCACAATCACATATCCCATATCCCCAAGCAGGAGAGAGCATCACATTGCACCAAAGCAGCCAAGAGAGCCAGCAGCCTGTGACAACAGAGCACAAATATTTTTGTAACATTCTCTGCGCTGTGAGTCACGCAGTCTTACCAAGCCTCTGGAATGATCGCAGCACCCTCCTGTGGCAGAGAGAAGGCAATGCGAAGGCAAATTGGCTTGCTTTCTAGGCAACAGCTTGTGGGGCTTTCTTCAGCCTGAACACCAGTAATCCAATACAGAGTTGGTTAAAGAATCCGTAAACCCATACCTCAATCTCACAAAGAGCTAACTAATTTTCTAGTGATAAGACTCCCACAGACTAAGAAATTGAAGTTGAAGGGATATCCCGTTTGATCCATACTGTGAAAGGGATAACAATTTGTTCTGTTCGTATCTCACAAGTCTTTGATTATTTTCTTTAAACTGTCTAAGAAATAGAAAGGTAGATCAGTGGAATAGAACAGATATGAAGCAAACAGTAGTAAACGATTATACTAACCACATATTTGACAAAAAACATACAACCAGACTATTGAGATGTCACTTTTGGGTAAAAATTGCTGGGACAACTGGAAAATAGCTTGGCAGATTCTGGGTATAGCCTAATACCATTCACTAAGATAAGATCAAAATGGATATATGATCTAGACATTAAAGGAGATATCATAACCAAATTAAAAGAACAGGTTAAATATTACCTAGCAGGTTTATGGATAGAAGAGGAATTTATGAGCAAATAATAGATGAAGAGCATTATAAGGTGTAAAATACATTATTTTGAGTACATTAAATTAAAAAGGGGTTGTACAAATAAAACAAATGTTTCCAAGGTTAGACAGAAAGCAGAAAATTGGGAAAAAAATTTCATAGACAGTCTCTCAGAAAGAGGTCTCATATTGAAAATATAGAGAGAATGTCGTCAAATTTATGGGAATAAGAACCATCCCCCAATTCATAAATGGGCAAAAGATATGAATATGTTTTCAGATGAAGAAATCAAAGCCATAAAACATACATGAAAAAGTGCTCTAAATCACTACTGATTAGGAAAATGGCAAACAAAAACAATTCTGGCATATCATTTCACACCCGTAAGATTGTCAAAAATGACAAAAAATGGTAAAGTGATAAATGTTGAATGGGGATGTGGAAAATTGGAGACACTAATATGCTGTGGTGGAACTGTGAACTGATCCAATCTTTCTGGAAAGCATTTTGGAATTATGACTAGAGAGTTCTAAAACTATACCCATTGCTGGATCTATTTCCCAAGGAAATCAGGAAAAAAATGAAAAGAACCTAGATATTCCAATATTTATAGCTGCTCTCTTTGTGGTGCAAAGAACTAGAAAACTAGGGGATGTCCATTAATTGGGGAATGGCTAAACAAATTGTGGTATATGATTATGATGGAATACTACTACTCTGAAAGGAAGAGTAAGCAGATTAATTTTTTCTAAACCTGGAAAGAACTGTATGAGATAATGAAAAGTGAAACAGAATCAAGAGAACATTTTACACAACTATAGAGGTAATATTTGAAGAATAATTTGTGACTGTTCACTTCCAGAGAAAGAACTGAGAAATGGAAATATGAAAGATATAATCTATATATTTTGCTAGATAATGCCTTCTGTGTTGTGAGGAAGGGAGGAAGGGGATGAATAAAATGAATAAATAAATAAAACATTTCTGAAATTAAAATAAGATTAAAGGGTCTGCCCTACAAAAAAAGAAAATAAAGGATAAACCACAGCAACAACAGGTGAAGAAACTGAGACCCCATAAGGGGTTCAATGACTTGCTGAAGATTCCCCTAGATAGAAATTGGAAGATCCAGGATTCAAACCATTTTATTCTAAATCTATTACTCTTGAACTTTTATCTGGAATTTTGTGGTCCTTGAAATCAAGTTCATTTTAAGGTTAAGAAAGAGATATAGTAAACTCAGAATTTTTAAGAGATTTCCAATTTCAGGCAGTTCCTTTTTCCAGTGCTCTGCATTTCATTCTCTGATCATTCAGTATTGTCTAAAGCATATACACTTTTCCCCATTGGTCTTTATCTTTCTTCTCAGTAGGTTCTATTGCATGGCTTCAGGATAGTCAGCAAAGGGGAAAAAAAGAAGTGGCTACTCTTGCAACTGGAGTTTAAAAAGTCTTAAGTTAAACTACATAAAGTCAGCTTATAAACACTGGGTACCAGGCACTATTACCAAAGGTTGAAGTGCATCAGTCTAGCCTGCCTTCTTTCCCTTCTCCTTCCCTTCCTCCAGACTCAGGTTCTGCTTTCACAATTTCTTCTCAAGGCTGTCCTTTGTAAAGGTGGTAATAGGAGGAACGGAGGAGTAAAGGAAGAATGTTAGGAGATGTGATAATAGTAAAAGAAAGAAAATGAACAAGAGGAAATGATATATTGAATCTTAGAATTGTAGCATTAGGATAGACCTTAGGGGTTATCTCGGGTTAACCCCTTGTTTGAAACATGACTGCCCTTACAAGATCCTTGTGAAGTGGATAGCCAAATTCAGTTTGAAAATCTACCCTCAAGACTTATAGAAATAATAGATATTTTATTATTTTTTTACATCACCTTCATTTCCCAAAACACCCTCCCAACTCAAATCTTGGGATTTTAAGCCAAATTTGGTATTAGAGATCATCAACTACTTACCATTCATTTTAAAGGTTATGAAATTGAGGCCCAGAGAAGATGCACGATATCACATAGATAGTAAATAGTAGAAATGGAATTGAATCCTGGCTCCTCAGACTCCAATTTCAACTAAGGCATGCTTCTGCAAATCTTTATAACTGAAGTCCTTAGTAATAGTTTCAGAAATTTAGATACTTTTGATGGCTATTTTCAAAAGAGAAGGATTCTCGGGGGCAGCTGGGTAGCTCAGTGGAGTGAGAGTCAGGCCTAGAGACAGGAGGTCCTAGGTTCAAACCTGGCCTCAGCCACTTCCCAGCTGTGTGACCCTGGGCAAGTCACTTGACCCCCATTGCCCACCCTTACCAATCTTCCACCTATGAGACAATACACCGAAGTACAAGGGTTTAAAAAAAAAAAAAAAAAGAAGGATTCTGGCGGATACCAGGAAATGCATTTTGATCAAATGAAGGTACTAATCTTCATCTGGCCAATTAGCTAAAGTACAGCCTATGTAATCTAGTTAGACTTTAATTTTGATCTGTGCTTGTGGAAAAGAATGCTTATTCTAATTAAATCAGTAATCTTTTAAAACATTAAAATAAAGATATGGTTCTTATAAATGTTCCTCCCCAAATCCATTCTAAATGTCATAGTTAGAAAGCAGGCAAAATTTTGTTGATTAAATATTAAATTACTATAATGATGTATTTGTGTAATTAGAATCTGCTCCCTAGGACTCTCTCTCCCAGCATTCCATGTTCCTTCTCATGTTATGTAAGTTTTGTGTAGCCCTGTCTCTCTTTCTTTCCCTTCATCACAGCAGCAGAAGTGGGCTGGAGAACTTATATGGGTTTACTTTTTGTTAGATAATTAGGCTTGAACTTCTATCTCTTTTAGTTTATTTTCTTTTTACTTCAAGTGATTATTAATAAACTTTATAAAATATAACTTGGAGTTATTGATCTTAATTTAAATCTTACATTCAGGTGACCACAAAGGGATGGAGTTTAGAACCCTTAATTCTCTCTAAGTGAATAGATTGAACCCAGGATCTCCTGCCTTTGGGCCTGGCTCTCAATCCACTGAGCCCCATATATATTTCTATGATGCTGATGGGATAAGGAAGTGGGCAGGTCATGGAGCAAGAGTGAAGGATACCATATAAATGGCACTAATCCTGATACCTAAGGAATATAAAAAGACAGAAGGTATCCATCAGTGCATTGGATAGATACTCTATAAATGGTTTTGGGGAAGACAAAGAGGATGGAGTTGTGATATACACTATTGGGAGTATTTTATTCCCCTTAATACTAATGCCTTCTTTCTAGTAATATATCCTGTATATTGTTGTTCAGTAATTTTTCAATGTTTAAGGCCAGATTTTAATTGAGTCTTTCTGACTTGAAGCTTGGCACTCTATTCACTGTGCCACCTAGCTGCTCCATCCTGTACATAGCTTGTTTATATGTACTTGTTTGTATATTGTTTCCCCTGTTAGATTGGGAGCTGCTTGAGATCAGGGACTGTTTTTTGTCTTTCTTGGTATTTCAGTGCTTAGTACAGTAACTGGCATGTGATCAGTGCTTAATAAATGCTTATTGGCTGACTGGCTGACTACATTGATGAAATCATGAATCTTTTGAAGCTATTGACAGCCTACTGAACATTTCCACTTAGCTGTTCTATAAAACATCATTTTTTCTCCCTCCCTCCCTCCCTCTCTCCCTCTCTCTCCCCCTCCCTCTTTCCCTCCCTCTCTCCTTTCCTTCCTTCCTTCCTGTAGCAGATACAAAGAGGATCATAGTTTGTTTTTTGTACCTCCATAACATCTTTTCACATATATATATATATATATACCCTCCCTTATACTCATACAGAGACCACTCTTATCCAGGGCCTCATTCCTTCTTGCCTGGATTATTTTTTAAACCATTATTTTCTGTTTTAGTAACAACTCTAAGACAGAAGGACAAGGGCTAGGACAAGATGGGGTTAAGTGACTTTCCCAGATTGCACAGCTAGGAAGAGACTGAAGCCATGATTGGACCCAGGTCCTCTTGACTCCAGACCTGGTGCCACCTAGCTGCTGTTCTTGCCTGGATTGTTGCATTAGTCTTCTATCTGGTCTCATCAGCTCAAGCATCTCCTTACTCTTATGTCTTTTACTCAGCCACTACAGTGACCTTAGTAAAATGCCATTCTAATCATGTCACACCCATTCAACAAACTAGTCATTTCCTTTGGAATCTTGATCAAATATAAATTTCTACATTTGACATTTAAAGCTCTTCAGGACATCTTCCTCCCGCTCTAGTTTTCTTACACACTATCCACTCCCCACATCATACAATCTAGCCATACCAACCTCCTCACTGTTCTACACACAGCATTATGTGACACTCCACATTTTGTCTTCATGATTTTGCACTGGCCATTCAGCATCCCCACCCCCCACCCCCCATCCCAAGCATGTCTGAAATGCATTCTCTCCACATCTCTGCCACTTGGAACCTCTGGCTTCCTTAATGGTTCAACTCAAATGCCACATTCTGTATGAAACCTTTTCTGATATTTTCAGATGCTTGTACCTTCTCTTCTCAAATTCACTGTATTTATTTTGCATGTATGTATGTATTTATGTATGTATGTATCTGTCTGTCCATCCATCTCTTTATCTAATCTACTGGGATAGGTAGGTGGCACAATCAGGAGTGCTGGGCTTAGAGAAGAGTCATCTTCCTGAGTTCAAATCTGACCTTAGACACTAATTGTGTGACCCTGGGCAAGTCACTTAACTCTGTTTGCCTCAATTTCCTCATCTGTAAAATGTGCTAGAGAAGGAAATGAGAAATTTCTAGTATTCTAGTATCTTTGCCAAGAAAACTCCAAGTAGAGTCACAAAGAGTCTGAAATGACTGAAACTCAAGAATAAAATCTACCAACATTGTCTCCATTATATAAATGTATATAAATACAACCCATAGTTAAAAACCTATTTGCATGAGATTCTTGTTGGTGGAGATTGATAACTCAATACCCCATACCATCTGCAGAAGGGCAAAGCTGAGGAGTGTTTGTGAGAAGAGAGATCTTGGTCTTTGAGCATCCAGCTTTGAGAAGATGTAGTTCCTGACACACTCTTTAGGTTCCTGAAGGGAAAAAACTCTGGAAAGAAGTCAACATGTAGAGGGCCTGGCACCTCAATTGTATTCCTATCCTCAGTTTACTAATCTAGAGACTTCAGGGAATTTCCCTTTGGATGAAGTCTGGAAGAGTCTCAGTTGAGATATTTCCTCCCAGTGATAGAGCTCATTTATTTTGTATATTATCTGGCACATATTCTTAACTACTTACTTTCTCATTTGCTAATGGTTTGGATAAATATTTTTATTTGCTATATCTATATGTGTTCATTGTGGATCCAGCATTTGGTGAGAAGGGAATAAAGCTTTGGATATTTACTTTGGAGCAATCATTCCCCATTAAGGGATAGTGATCAGGAGTTTGGCTTGAACCTAAAAATTATTTCCTCTAGATTAGCAATATTTGGGGGAGCAGTTAGCTATAATCCTTGCCCAATTCCTCTAACTCTAACTAGAGCAGAATGGCAGGAATCTGATCTCAACTCTCTACTCCTCATCTTGGAAGGAAATCAATCTCCCCTGGAGAAGAGTTGGGGCAAAAGAGGTAGAGGTGGACATGATAAAGATATCTATCCATGTCCCCCTGTGAATTACAAATAGAGAGATCTGTGTGGACACATATAATCAACATGGACAAAACATTCCACATACTAACCCTTACATGTGTAAAATGAACATGTATACAAGTTTTATTCTTTATTACAATATAAGCTCCTTGAGGGCAAAGTCTTTCACTTTCACTCTTGTTTTCCCTTCACTTAGGGCACAGAATAGTAGAATTAAACAAACAATAGAGTAAATAAAAAGTAGAATAGATTAAGCAATTAATACTTAGGGATTATTATAATTAGCATATTAGCCATTATAGAAACATAGAATTTTAGAAGTAGAAGGCTTTTTGAGATCATTCAGTCCAATGTTCCCATTTTTACAGATGTTAAAACCAATGCCCAAGGAAATAAAAACATCTTGCCCAAGATCACACAGCTATTACATGGATGAGATGAGACTAAAACCCCAATCTTCTGATTGATATTCTCATCCATCTCTACACCAACTTGCTCTGTGGCCTATGATAAATCACTCGACCTTTATGATGTGCCCTATGGGAATTCCATTCTGGTTCCAACATCGCAATTTCTATTAGTCTTCATTTCCTAAGATATTGTGGCTAAAGGTGAGGCTACCCATGATATTATTTATGTACTGAATCAAGTTAGGTTGTTAATCTTACTGTTGCTATGTGATGATTTAATGATTTTTAAAACAAGTGAATTACTGAAGATAAAGCCAATAACAACTGATTTGGGGCTTTCAAGAAGCAGCATGGTCTAGAAAATTGAGAGCTAGGTTTTGAGTCAGGAAGACCAGGGTTCAAATCTCACTTAAAAATACACCTTACTTTATGTTTTAGTATCAGTTCTAAGAAGTATGGTAAAGTGTCTGAGGCCAGTTTTGAACTCGAGAAAATGTTTTCCTGATTCCAAGGCTGGTGCTTTATCCACTATGCCACTTAGCTGCTCCTATAAAGGTTTAGTATGTAATTTTATGCATCACAATTTAAACCTGAAATTACACTTTAGACCTACATAAATCCTTAATTGTAAAATTAGCAGACATAAAAACATTCATTAAATTATCACTTTTAAGGTCACAAGTCAGATAGAAGGGAATAGATTTGCTTTGACATTGCTATACTTCTTAGTTTCTAATAGTTTTAATGCTTTGGCTATGAAGAAAAAGAAATAGAATTAAAATAAAGGAGATGTCATTTGTTATAGATATACTAAATCTATTACTTTTTAAAAATTTTTTGGAGAAAAAGGAGTTCTTTGATCCAGTAAATCTCAAAGTGATATCTAATTATTTCCTTGTCTTTTTTTCCTAAATAAGAAGTCATTCTACACATTCTGACAATTTAATGAAACGATACGAAGAAGAAGAAAAACTATTTTTCCCCTTTTTGTAGTTTGAATTGGGTTATACTCAGAAATGATAAGCAAGATAATTTCAGAAGAACCTGGAAAGATTTGCATGAACTGATGGAGAGTGAATTAAGCAAGACCAGTAGGACAATGAAAATGGTAAAAAGCAATATTGTATCATGATCAACTGAAAACTTGGCTACTCTCAGCAATTGTTAATGATCTGAAGCAATCCTGAAAGACTTTTGATGGAGAATGCTCCAGAGAAAGAACAGTGGGGAGTCCAATGGATGCAGATCCAAGCATTCTCTCTTTCACATCAGTGTATTTACAGCTTTATTTTAGGGTTTGGGTATGAATGTGCTCTTACAACAATGACCAATCTGGAATTGTGTTTTGCATGATAATAAAAAAAATTTAAAAAAGAATTGGATTATACTCTTTAAAACAGTAATATCTGAAAAGGAAATTGCCTTTATTGATTTTATATTATTGATCATAAACCAAGAGATCACATGTAGTCCTTTAGGTAGGTAACTGCAACTATGACTTTCAGAAAGAGTTAGATGCAGTTAGGACATATACTATATGTATATAACTTTATATATGTATATATATAATTATATAAATATATAATTGTATTCACACAATTGATAATAGAATATTAACCATAGTGTTAGAAAGCATATAGTTTGGTGTATTAGAATATTAGGGCATCTAACTATATTAAGACCTTTTGTTGGAGGAACACAAACTTAAGGTCTGGGTAATTATCTAGGGAAGCTGGAACTAATGCAGTAGGAAATAAATTTTGCTCATTTGGAACGGTGAGTGCTCAGCTGACCTGATGAGATCAAAGCAAAAGAATCTTAGCATGTCCCAGTGTTGTTTGATCCTGTGAAGATTTATACTCACTACAGACACCCCAGAGCATTATGGCTGTTTTGACCTAACCCTTCCCCAGGGTTAGTTCTGGACTAGTGCTTATGAGACTAATTAAATTTCTTAATCTTGTACTACAATTTATTACTTCTTATAAAGTGTTAACAAAACTTGTTACCAAATGTCATAACATTTTTTAACATATCTGAACGTTTTGTCTTGTTAATCACTTATGCTAATTGGCTATCAAAAACCTATAAAAACACTGTTGAACATCTAGAGATTATCTGCCACAGGCTAGGTCCGACAAGACTTCCAGTCTTAATTTTCACAATTAAAGATGGACCTTCAGCTCAGAATAGTGGCCCAGAGATTACATATCTCCCATGAGTTTTGTCTTGTATATAGCTTGCTTCTTGACATGATTTGTTTGTTTCACAAGTTTCTCAGCTGTTGAGGACAAAAATAGAATTACCAGGAGGGGCTATAAGAAATGTCAAGGAGGCAAAAAAACAATTGAAATTAGTTTATGAGCTTGGTCAAAGCCAACCACTGGAAATATATCTAAACATAAAAAAGTCAAACAATGCTACATCTACTATGTACAATAAAGCTCCTCCCACTTTTGTTACAAAAGTTGTCCAGGTAGTATACTTTAAGAGTAAAAATACATCTCCCCTGTGTGTTGTTATACATTCTTATATATTAGCATTGGTTTCTCTAAAATAAACATCTTCAGGGCTCTGGAGTACATCTGAGGTGTGAATTACAAACTTCTGTCCATCTTTTAGAGTTACAAGGGCTTCTTGACCCACAGGGAGATCTAATTTAACTGTGCTTTTGGTGGCTTTGTCTTCCAATAATACCTGGATTAGCTGTAATGGAAAAAAAAAAGAAAGGAATGTCCTTCATTACAATGAGATCTTTCCTTTTCCCAGAACTAAATTCCAAGAATATGCCTTTTGTTTTACCCGTTTAGTTAAATCAAATCAACAAGCAATTATTAAGTATATATTATGTACCAAGCACTAGAGATATAAAGAAAGAGGGGAAAAAATCCAGGCTATTCTTTGAAATTGGCCTTCTATGCACTTTTCTGCCCCTCTACCCCACGTGATTTAGTTTTAAGGTATGTAGGGAAGACTGGTGAATTCTTGGAAACTAAAATATGAAAGCAATATAAATATATTGTTCTCAGATTAATTTAATCAATAATAAGTATTATTGGTTATTGATATTATTTATGGTTTATATAATCTATTTCTATATTGTTATTGAGAATAGTAACTGACATTTGTCTAGCCCTGTAGGGTTTGCAAAATGTCTTTTTCCATTATTTGAACATCTTAACAACCCTGAGAAAGGCAAATTCTTTAAGTATTTATTAAGTACCTACTGTATATGCAAGGTACTGTGTTAGATACTAGAGATACAAAAACATAATAATTCTTGGTCTCAAGGAGCCTGCTTCTATTAGAAGGATATAACATATACACAAATAAATAAGCAGAAAATCTATGCAAACAAATAAAGAGTCATGTCTAGGGAAGGGTGATACTCCCTTGTAATGTGCTCTAACTGAAAGTATAAATGGAACTGGACTTTTATGATAATGTTGTTTTTCAGACATTTTTCAGTCATGTTTTATTCTTCATGAGCCCTTTTGGGGTCTTCTTGGTAGAGATATTATGGTAGTTTATCATTTCCTTCTTCAGCTCATTTTACAGATAAGAAAACTGAGGCAAACAGAATTATGTGACTTGCCCAGAATCACATAACTTGTAAGTGTCTGAGGCCAGATTTGAATTTGAGAAGATAAGTCTTTTTGACTCCAGGTCCAGCACTTTATCCACTGTGCCACCTGGCTGCCCCTTTAAGATAATAACAATGACTATTTCTAAGGCACATTGTTTGAAAGACAGCTCTCCTCCCAATACCCTTATTTAGAGGTGATTTTTATAATTTCATTTTTCAAGATGGGACTCAAAGAGATTAAGCAAGTGGCCCTTAGGGAGTCAAGTAGCTACTATTCAAATCCAGGTCTCTCTTGACTCTAAGGCCAGGGATCTTTCCACATGGCTTCAAAGTACTTTCCTCAAAACCATTCATTGTAGAAAAAGGTAACAGAGTTAAGAGAGTTTTTATTGCTCTCATTTTATAGATTAGAAAGCTGAGACACAGTTAAGTAACATTAGTGGTACAGTGGAAAGAGTTCATATCTTTGTATGTTCAAGCTTTAGCTTTGCTGTTTTCTATCTGTGTGATCTTGGGAAAGTCTACTCACCCTACTGAGCCTCAGTTTCTTCATCTGTGAGAAGGGAATGAGCGAGGAAGGATGGACTAGTGGATAGAGAAGTGATTGGGAAGTTGAGGTAACCTTAGTTCAAGATCTGCCTCTGACATATACTGGCTATTATCATTAGAGCTGGAAGAAAATTTACAGGTCATCTAGTCTACTAAGACCATTATATTACTGATGAGGTAACTGAGGTTTCTAGAGGTTGAGTGACTTACCCAGGGTCAACACAGCTAGGAAGTGATGGAAATTCCAGCCTAGTTCCTCTGAATCCAAATCCCCAGCACTCTTTCCAAAACTAGCACTTGACAGGTTGCCTCTATGTAATCTCTAAGTGCCCCTAATTATGCTCTGACCAACAGGTGTAGAATAGTTGCTCAGTCTTTATTGGTAGAAAATTTTTTCTTATTGGAGAGCTCCTGGGACCAGTCAAATCACAGGTCAGGGTGGAAACACAGAAGAAAAACAACCGCTTGAACACATGGGTTGATGCGGACATGATTGGGGATGTAGATTCAAAACAACCACACCAATGCAACTATCAATAATATGTAAATAAGTCTTGATTGATGACACATGTTAAAAGCAGTGGAAATGCACATTGGATATGGGGGGGAAGGGGAGGATGAAGGGGAAAGTAAAAACATGCATCATGTAAACATGGAAAATTTTTCTAAAAAAAATATTTAAATCTTAAAAAAAATCATAGGTCAGGGTCAAAGAAGAGAAATTGAGCAAGGCCTACCTACTACCTACTACCTACCTACCTACCTTCCTTCCTTTGGAATCTCTCTCTCTCTCTCTCTTTCTCTCTCTCTCTCTCTCTCTCTCTCTCTCTCTCTCTCTCTCTCTCTCTCTCTCTTTTATTGCATGCTACGCATTGTTCTATCATACTGAAATTATATCATTATGGCCAACTATATTTTGCCTTTTTATATTACTAGAAGAGACATCTCTACATACAAACCCAGAAAGCATGACAGAAACTGTAATGCAGGCATAACATAAGGTTAAATTATCTAGTGGATTTTTTTAAAAGACTAAAGCAATTTTGTGTATGCAACTTAATGGAGTATTAATTAGGTCACCAGTGAACTTGGAAAGCAACTGGGTAGGTTTTCTTGAAGAGTCCAAATGCTGAGTAATGAAAATGAAGTAAATGAAATAAGAACTTGTGGGTGGCAGAATCTTTAAGATTCTATAATCAAGCCAGGAGCTTGGAATGATAAATGACACTCAAGTGCATTATTGTTTGAGTATCACAGCAACCCTGTGACATAGGTACTATGGGTAATATTATCTCCATTTAAAAAATAAAGAAATGGGGACTCAAAGATTAAATCATTTGCTGATATGGGGGGTGGGGTGGATAAAAGGAAAGGGAATAAGCATTTATTAAACACCTACTAGTTTCCAAGCACAAATATTATCTCATTTGATCCTTGCAACAACCCTGGAAGGTAGGTATTATGATTATCCTTATTTTACAGTTGAGGAAACTAAGGCAGAGCAAGTTTAAGTGACTTACTTGCCCAGCATCACACAGCTATGTCTGAGGCCACATTTAAACTCAGATCTTCTTGACTTCAGGCCTATCATTCTATCCACTGAGCCATATAGCATAGTAAGTGTCCAAAGTTGTTTTTTTTTTAATCAGTGACTTGGATAAAGGCAAAGGTAGCTTGCAAACATATGTGCAGATGACATAAAGCTAGAAGAGATAGTTAATGTACTGGATGACTGAGCTGGGCTTCAAAAAAATCTCAATAGCAATGGTCTAAATTAAATAAAAGTAAATTCAATATAGATAAATGAAAAGTATTACACATAGTTAAAAAAATCAACCTCATAAATAAAAGGCATGCCTAGATAGTGCTTTATCTGAAAAAGATCTGGGATTTTTAGAGGACTCTAAATACAATCTGAGTGGTGTGAAATGGAAGCCAAAAAAACTAATATGATTTTGTACTGCCCTGAGAATGGTATGGCTTCCAAGAATAGTAAAAGCTCCTCTGTACTCTGCCCTCATCAGTTCATTTCTATCATATTTTGTTGGATTCTTATTTTGTTCAATTATGTTTTAATTTAAATTAAGAATTTAGTTTAATTCTCTATCTAATTTTGTTTAATTCATAGTTTAGGAAAGACTTTTGATAAACAGAAGTGTCCTGAGTAGAGAAACCAGAATGGTGAGAGGTCTGGAATCCATAATATTTAACAGATCTTTTTTTTTTTTTTAACTCTTAAAGCTTGCCCCCACAGGGCCAATGGCAATGGCCAAAATTATTGGATATTTTCTAGAACAACTGCTATGTAAATATATCCATCCCCCCCAATGGAAACAGAGCTCAAATAAAATGAATTCAAGTAAGACCAACATGGATAATTTGCTCTGACACTGAATTATTTATACATGATGGTTATTTAATATGGCATGCTCAACTGTGGCCAAATATGAGTAAGTATAGGTTGAATCTAAATGTTGCCACCATCACAATTGAGTTGGTATAGGTTCATTGTGTTTTTTTCATTTGCTGCTACATTTGAACACAAAATGT
Organism: Gracilinanus agilis; assembly: GCF_016433145.1. NCBI lineage: Eukaryota > Metazoa > Chordata > Mammalia > Didelphimorphia > Didelphidae > Gracilinanus > Gracilinanus agilis. The sequence goes on from NC_058132.1 coordinate 492,690,092, forward strand.
ATACAATTTTTCCATCAAAGTTAAACAATATTTGTGTTGAAGTTAACAGTATCATAGTATTCATTGCATGGGAGCAGCTAGGTGACTCAGTGATGAGCCTGAAGTCAAACTGTTGCTTTCAAAGATTCATCCTCCTAAGTTCTGATCTGGCCTCTGATACTTACTAGTTGTGTGACCCTGGGCAAGTCACTTCACCCTGTTTGCCTCAGTTTCCTCATCTGTAAAATGAACTGGAGAGGGAAATGGCAAACCATTTCAGTATCTTTGCCAAGAAAACTCCAAATAGGGTCATGAAGAGTTGGACAAGACTGAAACAAATGAATAACAAAATCCACTGTATTTCTTATTGTCATCATTTTGCAAATACAGTACTATAAATTAGCTTCCAAAAAAGTTATCTTTTTAAAATTAAATGTTTTTCAGTTAACAAGTATTTGGCATTTATTTTCACTTTCACATCCCTCTTTCTTTTCTCTTTACTTCTTTTCTTTCGTTTTCTTTTTCTTTTTCTCTCTAACCCCTTTCCTTCCATCTTAGAATTGATACAAGTATCAGGTTCCAAGGAAGAAGAGTAGTAAGGGGTAGGCAACTGTGGTTAAGTGACACAGGTAGGAAGTATTTGATATCAACCAGATTTGAACCCAGGCCCTTCTGACTCTAGGCCTGGATCATTATCCACTAAGCCGCATAGCTGCCCTTCACCTCCCTCTTTCACTGGGGGTAGAGAGGGGACAAAATCATTGTAACAAGTAAGCACAGTCAAGCAGAACAAATTCTCCCAATTGTCTTGTCCAAAAATGTGCATCTTGTTCTACATGGTTGGTCCATTAACTCTTTCTGGATTTGGCTAGAATGCTTCATCATCAAGCCTCTGGGTTACTATGCATCATGATAGGAGTTCTTAAGTCTTTTTAAACTATTTTTTCTCCCTTTCTTACAATGTTGTTGTTATTGAATAAATGGTTCTCCTGTTCTACTTTCCTCACCCTACATCAGCTCATACAAGGATTATCCAGGTTTCCTTTAAACTGTCCCTTTAGTCAATTACATTCCATTACATACTATAATCTCAAAACTGATAGGCGTTCTCTTAAGTTTCCAGTTATTTTGATATGACAAGAAAAAGCCACTATAATTTTTTTCTATATATGGACCCTTTCTAGTATTTCTAGGTCAAAGGGTGTGCTGAGTTTAGTGACTTGGGGGTAGAGTTACAAATTTTAAAAACTTTTAATTAAGAAAATACCTTAAGAGCAGTTGGAGAGAATGATTTCAATGTCTAGCAATCTAATTTACATTTAATAGTCTTAAACTTTTTATTTTCCCTAATAATGCTTCTTAGATAAAAACATATCTGGTTTGGTGATCCGAATAAGTCACTTAATCTCATTTGTCTAACCCTTGCCCTTGTGTCTAAGACAAAAAAGGATTTTTAAAAAATTGTTTTTTAAAGCATCTCAGGGCAGCAAGGTTGCTCAATGGATCAAGAACAGGACTAGAATCAGAGGTTCCTGGGTTCAATCTGGCATCAGACACTTCCTAGCTATGTGACTCTGAGCAAGTCACTTACACTCCATTGCCTAGCCCTTACCACTCTTCTGCCTTGGAACTCATAAGTTCTAAGACAGAAGGTAAGGGTTTGGGGGCAGCTTTTTGGTTCAATAGATTGAGAGAAAGTTCCAGAAATGGGAGATTCTGGGCTCAAATTTGATCTCAGTAACTTCCTAATTGTGTGACCTAGACAAGTCACTTAACCTCCATTGCCTAGCCTTTATCATTCAGAATTCTGCCTTGGAACCAATACATGGTATTGATTTTAAGATGGAAGATAGGGGTTTTAAAAATAAAAGAGTTTAAAAAGACTTAACTGGTTTGAAGAGGAAATCCAGTGAAGTAATAGAAATTAGTATAAGCAAAGACAATAGAGGCAGGTTGATTATGCAAATGCAGAAACTTGAAGTAAGGAGCTCAAATTTAGCAAATACATTTACCATCTTTATCATAGGGATTCATACTGTAGTTGGTAGGAAAGTCAAAACTGCTGTTTTTCCTTCGTGTGATGAGAATGCATGAAACCTAATAAAGTGAAATACTATTTTCAAAGCATATGCACGGACTACATTGTCAGGACAAGCTATTTTTTTCTGGAGAAAATTCAATGTTTTTAACAAGCAAAGACAAACTTCTTCACAAACCATGCCTGTCACATCAAAAGGTCTGCTAGTATTATTGAATTTTGTTAAATACAAAAAGCTTCCTTTCCTTTAACAGGAGAAACATTGATGCTATTGACATCGTCCAAATGATGCTTAATTAATCATATGTAAAGCAGCTTTGGGGGGGGCAGCAAGGTGACTCGGTGGATTGTGAGCCAGGGGTTCAACCTTGGCCTCTAACATTTCCTAGCTGTGTGATCACGGGTAAGTCACTTAATTTCAATTGTCTAGTCTTTACCACTCTTCTGCCTTAGAACCAATATAAAATATTGATTCTAAGATGAAAGGTAAAGGTTTTTAAAAAAAGCAGTTTAAAAAAAATAAATAAATAAAAATTAAAAAAAAAAGGGGGGGGGGGAAGCTGGGTAGCTCAGTGGATTGAGAGCCAGGCCTAGAGATGGGAGGTCCTAGGTTCAAATCTGGCCTCAGACACTTCCTAGATGTGTGACCCTGGGCAAGTCACTTGACCCCCATTGCCTACCCTTACCACTCTTCTGCCTTGCAGCCAATACACAGTATTGACTCCAAGACAGAAGGTAAGGGTTTAAAAAAAAATAAAAATAAAATGAAAAAATGAAAAAAGCAGTTTTGAATGATTCTGTTTTGCAAAGAACATGATGGGAATAAGATGCCTGAAGATCATTGTGATCAATTGATCACAAAAATAACAAAACTGATCACAATAACTGAGAAACTAAAACTTTCCTGTTTTTCATTGCAAAAGACAAAGCAGCATATTTAGTTAAACAAAGTCACTTGATTACATAAATATTCTGATTAAACTGAAGTGGAGGGAAGATTTATTACTTTGCCTGTGGGAAAATTATATTGGATACTACATAGAGGGATCTTAACTAATATGAAACAAATTTCAGGTCCAGTAACATGAATTTAAAATGTGGCATTTCATGCTTCATAGATAATCACTTGATTCAAGAAGCAGGAATGAGTTCATACCATTAAGTTGCTAAAAAGAGTAATATTTGGTACCTTGAATTAAATTATCTTTCAAGAAATGAACAGTACTCTCCAAAAAAGCAGTCAGATTAATATTATGTGAAATTAAATAATTAGAAATAATTTTCAATGGTGCTGACTTATTATAATATAACTTGCATAGCTTGTTCTCATCTCATTTATGACAGGAGTCTATGATTATTTTTAGATATTTTAGAGCTAAATCAGAGATCACAAGAAAAAATTAAAAGTTTGTCCTTATGGAGGAAATAGATTTCCCAATTTAAAGAGTGAAACTGAAGACACCTGACTAACCTATAAAATAAATTTTCATTTTATTTTAAAGACCTCAATATTTCTAAATATTAATGGGTAAGGAGCCTACCTGCCATGGACAGAAAGGATACATTTGAACTTATTCCACCAAGCAACATTGAAATAAGCAGTTAAACCGGAAAATATTAGTGCTTTGGCTGTGAGTGACTGAAGAATTTTATGGTTTAAAAAAACAAAAAGATTTATATTTTTCCTTTCTCTTGCTTTTAACATATAACATCATTCAACCAAAGTGGAGTTTTCTTCAGTAGCCCTTCTAAAGCCAAAATATCTATCCTGATTAGCAATAACATTAATGAAAACACATTTTCAGAAACTTTGAGGTAAAAAAGATAGCTCACCCATTATAGGAATATTATTCTTATTGTTAAAATTTATAACACATATACATTATTTAAGATTTGTCTTTTGTTATAAACATTTTAATAAGTTCTCAAATTTATTTGAATAAAATATGAACTAAGAAAAGTATCAGAATAGATTGTTTTATAAAAAATGTATGGGGGCATGATAATTTTTTTTAAAAAAGGATAGTTTTGCTATACAGATTTCAAAAACCACTTAGATACAAAGGAATGAGGTTGTTAAGTCTGAAGACGAGAACTTGGCAGGTACATAATAGCTCTTTTCTTTCTTTTTTTTTTTATTTAAATCCTTACCTTCCATCTTGGAGTCAATATTGTGTATTGGCTCCAAGGCAGAAGAGTGGCAAGGGTAGGCAATGGGGGTCAAGTGACTTGCCCAGGGTCACACAGCTGGGAAGTGCCTGATGCCAGATTTGAACCTAGAACCTCCCATCTCTAGGCCTGGTTCTCAATCCACTGAGCTACCCAGCTGCCCCTCATAATAGCTCTTTTCAAGAATCTAAAGGGTTATTTTATGGTAGAGTGATTAGATTTATATTTTTGGCTCTACAGGACAACTCTAGTTGTAAAAAGGACTAATTTAGGCTTGAAATCAAGAAAATGTTCTTAATAAGCAGAGTTGTCTCGAGAGGGAAAGGGCTACCTTGGAATGTGGTGGGCTTTCCCTTTGGAAGTCACCAAGAAGAGAATGGACCAATATGTGTGAGGTATGAGTTGAGGTACCTTCTAACTAGAATTCTTTGATTCTGTATATTGGGACTCAGGCAGCTAGGTGGTGCAGTGCTAAGCTACTAAGTGCAAACTACTCCAGTATTTTTGCCAAGAAAATCTCAAATGGGGTCAAGAAGAGTTGGACATGACTGAAAATGACTAAACAAGTATGTTGGGAATTGAAACCTTGTTTTCTTCTGACTTTCCACTGAACAAAGAAAAGCAGTTTTACATCAGAATCTGTAAAATGGAAGGACTGGACTAAGTGCCCTAGAAAGTATTTTTTTACTCTAAAATTCCATAATATTAAAATGTTAGGTTATTTGTTGTTGTTCAGTTGCTTTTCAGTCATTCAATTTTCTTAACTCCACTTGGGGTTTTCTTAGCAAAGAATGGTTTGCTATTTCTTTCTCCAACTCATTTTGCAGATGAGGAAACTGAGGCAAACAGGATTAAGTGACTTGTGTCACTTGACAGGGCCACACAGCTAATAAGTATCTAGGGTTAGATTTGAACCCAGATCTTTCTGACTCCAGTTCCATTCCTATATTCACTGAGACACCTAGAGCTGCCCCAGTATTGGGTTATAGAAGATTCAATTGCTTATCTTGATTTATTATTTATTCAAATTAAATGTTGAATACCATTAACTATTCTCATGAAGCTGGCCAAATCCAATGATAATGAACTTCTAGAAAAGCTTGAAGCAGAGGTGGGGTGGGAAAATTTCCCAGATTACTCTGTTGCACTGGAATTTTGTGGCATTTGAATATTCCTTGAAATATGTGGAATGATAATTATGGTATACACATAATCGCAGTAAGATGAAACCTTGTATTTTCTGCTAAGTAAGTATGTGCTGCTACATTTGTCTGTTTGGTAGAAAATAAAGCATGAATGGCTTGGGATTACTACAACCTTTGTTTTTCTATTCTCAGCCTAGCACACTGTTGTTGTTCAGTCGTTTCAATCATGTCAAATTCTTCCTGACCCCATCTGGGGTTTTCTTGGCAAAGATACTGAAGTGGTTTGCCATTTCCTTCTTCAGCTCATTTGACAGGTGAGGAAACTGAGGCAAACAAGGTAAAATGACTTGTCCAGGGTCACACAGCTAGTACGTTTCTGAGGACAAAGTTGAGCTCAGGATAATGAGTCTTATTGACTCCAGGGCTGGCACTTTATCCATTGTACCACCCAACTGCCTTGCCTGGTATATAATTTTACTTAAAAACTACATGCTGTCCTGAGAATTCCATGGAACTTGTATTTTTCCTCCAGTTTAAAAGATCCTAACCATCAAAAGACAGAACAAAGCCAACAAACTTACAAGCATAAATTAATCTGTAAAATGAATAATTACTTGAAAGTATAGGAAAATCAAATTTGTTTTCATCAAATCTCATTTAGTGCACTGGGGGGTGGGGATGGATAGAAGTTAAAATTATTTATGGGGTGAATACTCCTATAAAATAAGGAGTATGTTCACTTCAATTTTCTTTTATTTTTATTATTTTTATTTTTTTAAACCCTTACCTTCCATCTTGGAGTCAATACTGTGTATTGGCTCCAAGGCAGAAGAGTGGTAAGGGTAGGCAATGGGGGGTCAAGTGACTTGCCGAGGGTCACACATCTGGGAAGTGTCTGAGGCCAGATTTGAACCTAGGACCTCCCATCTCTAGGCCTGGCTCTCAATCCACTGAGCTACCCAGCTGCCCCCTCAATTCTCTTTTAAACCTTTTTCTATCTTAGAATCAATACCAAGTATACATCAAAGGTAGAAGAGCAGTAAGGGCTAGGCAACTGGAGTTAAATGACTTGCCCAGGATCACATAGGTAGGAAGTGTGTGAAGCCACATTTTAACTCAGGCCCTCCAGACTTCAGACCTGGCACTACTGTGCTACCTAACTACTCCTCAGTTCTCTTTTTAAGTGTATTATATACAGTAAAAAGAATATTGGCCAATTCAAAGATCCAAGACAATTCCAAAGGACTCATGAAAAATGCTTTCCACCTCGAGAAATGATGGAGTTGGAATGCAGATTAAAGTATACTATTTTCACTATATTTTCTCTGTTTTTTAAATATGTGTATTCTTCCACAACATGGCCAATATGGAAATATGTTTTGCATGATATCACAAATATAACCCATGTCAAATTGTTTACTGTCTCAGAGTGGGAGGATGGAAGAAAGGCAGAGAATTTGGAACTTGAAATTTTAGAAAACTGTTAAAAATTATCTTTAAAATAAATTGGGAAAAAAAATTTTTTTAAAAAGAGCACTGCTGGAGGCAGCTAGGTGGCTCAGTGGATTAAGAGCTTAGAGATGGGAGGTCCTGAGTTCAAATCTGATCTCAGACACTTACTAGCTGTGTGACCCTGGGCAAGTCATTTAAGCCTCATTGCCTAGCCTTTGCCACTCTTCTGCCTTAGAACCAATACACAGTATTGTATCTAAGATGGGAGGTAAAGGTTTTAAAAAAAACACTGCCTCTGAAGTTGAAGGAGTTAGATTCAAATGTTACCACTTATACCCATGTGACCTTGGACAAATCACTAAACTTCCCTGTGTTCTGGTTGCCTTATTCATAAAATGAAGGGTTTGGACTTAAATGGTCTTGGAGTCCACATCTGTTCTACATAAAATATAGATTTTTAATATATAATATTAAAAGAATTCTTGATTTTTATATACAAAGCATCCCTGGAGATTTCATCCTAAAAAATTTGCAATAAAACAAAACTCTGGGGTCTGGGTATATGTTGTGTCCTGACCATGTGTGGTTGCCTTCATCAGTTTGGTGGGAAGCACTGAATGAACAACTAACGCCTGTTCCATTTTTGGGGGGGGGGAATCTTCAGTGCCTCATACAGTGCCTGCTATCTAGCAGGTGTCTAATAAGTGCTTGCCTATGGCCAACTGAAGGATGGTTGAGGTGACAAGTGCAGGAGAGTCTTTACTGGAAAAAAGTAGACTTCTGCCTTAGAACTGATAACTAGTATCAATTCTAAGACAAAAAGTAAAGGTTTAAAAAAGAGAAAAAGAGTAAAATGGTGAAATCAGGAAGGTATAATGTGGTCTAGAGAAAAGAAATCAGAATACTTGGATTATAGTCTTGACTCTGGCATATCCTAATTGTGAGACATTGGCCAAATCATTTAATTTGTCTGAACCTTACTTTCTTTATCTACAAAATGGGGACTAATAAAACTTGTGTTCCCACAGAGTTGTTTTGAGGGACGAAGGAAGCTTTAATGTGTTCTGGAGGAAAGAAACTGGAATACTTGGATTAGGGTCCTGGTTCTGGCATATACTAATTGTGAGACATTGGCCAATTTAATTTGTTTGAATCTGACTTTCCTTATCTATAAAATGGGGGATAATAAAAATAATGGTCCCTACAGGGCTGTTTTGAGGAACAAAGGAGGCAATATATATAGGAAATTACTTTGTAACTATAAAGCAAAATAAGCCATTTTTATTCAGGAATAATAACAATAATCAACAAGTGCTAATAAAATATAATTTCCTTGAGAGCAAGCATCAGATCCTTAAGCTATGATATTACCACTGGTAGGCCTGGGTTACTACTCTTCATACATGCAGTTTCCTAATTTAGCCTGAGACCCTCTAACAATTTCTTTAAATCACCAGACATGTAAAGACTCTTAAAATATACTCCAATCCCCCTCTTCTGGTTCCAGAGTATAAACACAAAAGGAATCTTGGGCCAGGAGGGAGTTTTAAAAGGAAAACTGAGACGCCCCTACAGGGATGTAATGGGTGACCAAGGATTTCGAGTAACTTGGTCTGACAGGGCAGTCCCTCTAATACTCAAGGGAGTAAGTGCTTATCTGGTTCCCTGAGCTGGGTCAGCACATCCTGCACGAAAGGGATAATGTAGCAAACTGTGCCAGAGAGAGACAAACACCTCAGGAAAAGGGGAATGGCGGTTGACTAGGGATTTTGCTTAACCTAGTCTTCTGAGATGTTTCTCCCCTGGAACAGAATGCTAGAAACAGTTGATTGGGACTTGGCTCAATCCAATCGAAGTAGACCCTCTCTCTCTAAGATAACCTCAAACTCGTATCCCCTTTATGACCCTGTTTGATTAATCTGACTGCTTTTCAGGTGTAAAGATTTATTTGTAAAAAGGGTAGGGCAGGAAAGAGGTTGAAGGAGTCCCTAACTAAGGCGGCTAGCAACGGTATCTGGGCCTGACAGCCCTCAGCTAAAGTTTGATCCTCCTCTCTATAGTTTCTTTGTCAGTCTTTCCTAGGCTAATCCTCAAAGGGAATAAATCTCTAAGGTAACTGGAGTAGTGAGATGACGAATAAGGAACTAGGAGCAATTCTGTCTACCTCAGGGAAAATGCCTGAGGATAGACTCAGGAGTTGGAATCTGCTCCCTAGTTGATCTTGTTTCTTTGACAGGAGCTTCAGGATAGTATAGATTTTCAGTTGATAAAGAGTCTTTCTCAGGAGTGGATTCACATCCCAAAGGCTGGAGTGAGAGACTCAGAGCTCTTTTCCCTCTCAGAGTTCCTCTCAACTCCCAGAAACTGGCAGTTACAAAAACAACAACAACAACACAACAACAAAAACCTTTTCATTCTATCCCTCCTCCAAGATTCTAAGAATCTCCCTGTCAATCACCACTTCAACGCATTCTGTAGCATCTTGTGAGCACACTGCTCACAAAGGAGAGCAGCTCTGCTCTCTGTGCCTTTATAAGACAGGTTTATGTCTGGCAAGAGCAGAAGTGCAGTTGCTGGAGCTCTCCATCCTTCACTCTTCCCCACTCTCCAGTAGATGGAGGAAAGAGATACTTCCTGGGGTGTGAAGATGAGCTGGATTTCTCTGAAGGCTCCTTACAGGATTCTGCTTATTTTCAAGGGTAGTGATGCAGGGGGAGAGTTGGGAGGGACCTCTAAGGGGAAGGCATGTTGGGGTTGGAATGTCTGATATTGGGGTTGGAAATTTGCCTTTAAAGTGAATTCCAAGCTGCCGCAGGAGCCCAGTCCAGAGCTAGCTCAGTGTGTACTGTTGTGTCAGTTTGTGAAAACCTCTCTTGGTGCTTCATTTCCCTCAAAATGAGGGAACAGTTTATTCCCAGAAAGTAGGTTACTCATTGTGCAATTAGGTTTAGATCATGACTGCTCAATCATTTGCCTATCAGGAATATCACAAAACTTTTGTTCTTCCCTTTGATATACATCTAGGTATCCCATCCCATCACTACTCCTCAATATATCCCCAACACATACATATCCCATCACTCAGATTCAAAGACATTGGGTCCAAGGCAGAAGGTAGCACAGTGGAAGAGTGCCAGGCTTGGAGTCAGCAAACCCAGGGTTCAAATTTGGCCTCAAATACTTCCTAGTTGGGCAAATCACTTAACTTCAATTGCCTAGTCCTGGCCACTCTTCTGCCTTAGAATTTATACTATGACAAAAGGTAAAGCTTGTGTTGTTTTGTTTTGTTTTGTTTTGTTTTTTAAGGAGTTAATGAAAACACATATGTGTGGACAGGGCAAAGAACAAATTATAAAACCTCAGGAAGCACCTTTAGCACTTCTGATTCTATCCAGATTTGTTTCAGTCTGGTAGAATTGAAAGCACACAGACTCTGGAGTCAGAAGAGTTGGATTCAAATCCTATCCCTGACATTTGCTTGTGTGACCATTTCACCTAAGCCTCAGTTTTCTCATCAATTAAAGGGAAGTGTGGGACTAGATAAGATCCTTTACAGCTCAATGTCTAAGATCCTATACCTGACCATTTGTCCAAGAATTGAAAAACTCAGACTGGGTATTGCTTTAGGTAGGAAAATTTATAGAACATCTCGGTTATTTTGACAGCAGGGATGGAAAGTTTCATATTACAATTTTCTTTCTTTCGATGTTGTTGATTATTGGTAGAACAGAATTAGAATTAGCAAATTGCAGCCAGGCATTTGTGGTCTCAAATAACATGAAGAAAATAACTTTTATTGATGTCTTTTATCTTTATATTACAATCATTTCTGCAAAAAAAATAACAAAACCTTTCCTCCTTCATTCCCTTCAGGGTAAGCCCTCCTTTAATATTAAATTTAAGGTGCCATGTTGCTGAAAGTGGAACACCTGGGTCTAAAAAGCAGATCTGTAATAAATATGTCAATATCCAAAATACATGTATAATAGCTTTACAAATTAGTATTAGAAATGGGCAATTCCACTCTTTTGGGGATTACAGGAAGTGGTTCTCCACTGCCAATACATCAATCAACTATTGCTCCTATTTACAGTTCTTCCTCTACCTCTCCCATTTCTGTCCTCACCCATATAAATTTGAATTTTCATTCATTAAGCAATATAAATATGTAGTAATGCTATGCACTGATGATTTTACCTTATTGCCTGTAGCAGTGTCCACCAGAAATCCCAGGACCTTAAGGATAATGCTGCTCAGACAAACATCACTCTGGCTAATGTGTTTCAGAGTGACACGAGGTGGCTCGTCATCATCATCTTGGCTTCCATGTTGCTTAATTGGTGAAGAATCAGGACTTTGCAGAGGCTCCTGAGCGGACTGGAGGGGAGATGTGTCATTTGGCTGCATTTCCTTGAGATTACTCCCATCTTCCTCTTCTTCCTCATCTTCTATACATGACTGAAGTATATGAATTACATATTCCAAAAGTAGCAAATTAAATAGATGCCAGGAGCCTAGGTTTAAAAAACCAAAACCAAAACAAAACCAGAAAGGCAGATCTGTAAAGTCAACATAGCAACTTTTTTTTTTTTTAACCCTTAACTTCGGTGTATTGGCTCATAGGTGGAAGAGTGGTAAGGGTAGGCAATGAGGGTCAAGTGACTTGCCCAGGGTCACACAGCTGGGAAGTGTCTGAGGTCGGATTTGAACCTAGGACCTCCTGTATCTAGGGCCTGGCTCTCAATCCACTGAGCTACCTAGCTGCCCCCAACATAGCAACTTTTAAAAGATTTTGGCAAGTCTTACTCACTAAATCTTCATTTGTACAATTGATTTGCAATTTTCACAGTCTGGGGGAAATCAGAGTGGGATCTTTGATACCATCTATGCCTTAGGTAGGACCTAGTCCTTAGACAAGCACAGCTTTCCTCCTCTATCTCCTTCTCTTCTTCTACCTTTATGTTCCCTCTATTCTATCAATTCTAAGACAGAAGAGCGGTAAGGGTGAAGCAATGGGGGTTAAGTGACTTGCCAAGGGTCACACAGCTAGGAAGTGTCTGAAGCCTAATTTGAACCCATCTCTAGGCTGGAACTCTATCTACTATGCTATCTTGCTGCCCTTCTTCCTCCTCTACTTTTAATGACAGCTCCCATGATCAGGGAAAGACTGTTCTCTGAGGTTTATCTGGCAGCTGAATAGAGACATAGGAATAGAATGGGGCAGGGAAGGGGGGAGACAAAGGGAATCACAGAGGGGATATTGTTGCCATCTTATGATGCCTCAGATACAGTCACTTATCAAGTTCTTCACTGCTTGTGTTACTGCATATCCTTATGTGTTAAGTGGGCAAGGGAAAAGAGTCTGAAGCACATGACAAAATGAAGTCTATCATGCCAGAATTTTAAAGATATAAATAGGGAAATTTTAAGAGAAAATGTGAAAAAAGCATGCACAATGGAACTGAAAACACTGAATCTGTGAAACGTTTTTTGGTAGGAAAGAAGAGAAAAATGACTGGGGCTTCATTAGGAAGTGGGTAGGAACAACAGGCTTATTATAAATCCTCAAAGGACCCAAAGTTATGGATATTCAGTGGCTGATACAAAGTGCTGCCCTGGGTAGGCTACAGCATCTTTGGTCAATAACTACCAGGCCGTTCAATTTGATGGAATAAGTACTGTTTTTACTGATTTTAGTGTGGCACAGTGGCTAGTGAACCAACCCAAATACAGGAACCCTCTTGTCTCTCTTGTGACACACAGTTCTCGTGTGGCTGTGGGAAGGTCATTTAATCTTTCAGTGCCCTGGGCAACTCTCTAAAACCATATGTGTAAAGAAGATGTCAATCTGCATTGGGAGGAGGGGTTTCTTTCAACCTAGAAGTTCCCAAAGCCAATGAAATTGCATATCTAGTTCTAATCCCAGCACATATGCACAATGGAGGAATCTCTGACCAATTACACTTGAGAATGTTACAACATATTGGCATATGGAAAGAAGAGAAAATAAATGTTTTTAAGTAAAAAATAAAAATATGTTACAGAGTAAAGACCATTGTCAGAAGGGAGTCAAAGGGTAAGAAAGCTGGGAAGAGGGTGAAAGACTTAAAGGGAGACTGGAGCCATTTCCCTTTACTCCTAGAAACTCTGATTGGGGAAGTTCCTCCAATAAAAGCAGAACTTCCCATTTGACAGTCATTTTCAAGGTAGCCTCAATTACTAGGGACCAATCAGCAAGATGCAGAACCTCAACAAAGAACTTTAGCAGGGACCAGGTTACATATCCCACTCCATGACAGGTGTCCCCTTCTAATAAAGTTCCCCCATGAATCTCATCATGAAGACTAGAAGATTTGTCAAAATCCATATGGATTCTCCAGACCAATCTCTAATATATGTATATGTATTTCCTGAGGAGAGAGTGGGCTGGTTACAGAAAAACAAGTGTGGGCTCTTTCCCTGTTTCTAGGCTTAGACTGAAACACTGCTGTCTTATTACTTTAGGGCAAATTTTACATTTTACATTCTTATCCGGAGTAATCATCTTAGACATCATCCAAAGAAACTGAATTACTGAAGTAAGCGAAGTAATTCATTTTAATCTAGATAGCAGTTCCTCGTCACAAACACTGAGGACAGCATTCAAGTGAAACTCCAGTGTATTTGTGAGGCTGATCTAAATTAGAGGAATAGGGAGGAAGAATATTGGTCAGGACTTCAGAGGTCATTTAATCCAATGTCCTCATTTTAAATAACAGATTTAGAGGTGGAAGGGACCATCACATCAAGGTCAGTCCCTTCATTTTACACATGATAAAACTGAGTCTAGAGAGAGTAAGTGGCTTGCAGAGGTCACATAGATCATAAATATCTAAGCTGGGATTTGAATCTAGGTCTTGACTCCAAATTGTACACTCTATCTACTATATTATATCACTTTTAAAGATAAGTGACATTATTAAGACTACAGTATTAGTTGTTGAAGGGCAAGGATTCAAACTCAGGTCCTTACTCCAGAACCAGGGCATTTTCTATAGAAGCGAATATTCTATTCTTTTGACCAAAAAACTGAAAATCTAGCCTTGTCCCTCTCCATGAAGTTCCCTAGGACCATGCTTTATTGCAATATGACTTCCTTATCAATTGCTCAAATGAAATTCCCATTGGGATGTTCCAAGAACCACTGCCCTTCTTCTCCTATCAGAGTTACCTTGGCTATGCCTGAATTAAAGTATAAAAAGTCGCTGTAATTCAACAGTAACTAACACTCAGCAACGTGGGGGCAGAGGATGGTGCCTTACCAAAACTGTCCGTGTGGCAGAGTGTCATGGCCTTGCTCACAGAGGTCAGGAGGAAGTTCCATCTCAGCTGGAAGCTAGCAGCCAGTCTGATAAACTCTTCTTTGCTCCTGCTTGGCTAGTAAATTTTAAGAATGTATAAGAAAGGAGGTTCCAATTTAGGGGAAAAAAAACCTAGTAGAAAAATGTGTTCACACAATGATTTTATATACACACATTTCCTTGGGAACAACATTTTTAAAGGTATAAATGAGAAACAGAGGAGGAATTTACAAGTACTATAAAGGATGAATGTTTTACCAAGTGCACAATGAGCTTGTTTCTAGCTTTTGGCTAAAACCCCTGTGGGATTGATCCCTGGTACAATGTTCTTTGAAACTGGGAGAGAAGGAGATGAGATATTGGCCTATTTTTTCATACACGTACCATTTGTAAAAACAGGTCACTTGTGAAGTATGACAGAGTAACACCACAGGAATAACACCTCTAATGTCTACTTGGGAAATAAATTGATAGGTTATTTATATTCTTAGCAGCATGTGCTTTGACTGCTTTATTAAAGAAAAGCAGAACAGTTGTGGAAGTAGGTTTGATTATGAGGAAGTGCTCTGATTGGAATAATAATGAACCCAGGGCTGGGTAGTTGTGCATCCAATAGTAATGACAAAACGATTATGCTTAATTCAGGGGATATTCATAATCAGCTGTAATAAGCATTAAGAATCAGATTTGGAAGATACCTCAAGAGATTATCAAAGGGGTCAGTAAGGTAGCTCACTAGACTGTGAGCCAGTCTGGGAGGCGGGAGGTCCTGGGTTCAAATTTGGCCTCAGACACTTTCTAGCTGTGTGACCCTGGACAAGTCACTTAACCCCACCTGCCTAGCCCTTACCTGCCTTTTGCATTGCAAAAAATACACAATATTAATTCTAAGATGGAAAGTAAGGGTTCAGAAACAAAGAGGTCATCTAAACAGCTTGTTTCTATACAGCAGCAGATCTCAAAGTATGGTGTAAGGACACTTGAAGTTCCTTAGATGATTTCTGGAAGTTCACAGACTCAGAACTATATTCATAATAATTCTAAGCTATCATTTGTCCATTAAAATCTCCTTCCCTTTCCCAACAATATATCTATGTAAGGCTGGATTTTCTTTGTTTATTTCAATCAGAACAGTATATTACAACAGAATGAATGTGAAAGTAGGTATGAGAATCAAATATTAAGACAGATTTTAATGAGATTTGCAAAACTATAGAAAGTAATGTTACTAAATATTTTTTGGAAAAATTTTTTGTGTTAATATGTAATGGGATAATTGTTATTTTTTAATGAATTAATAAATATTTAAAAATGTTCCATTTTAATTTCTAACATAGTAAATATTGATAAATTGAGCCCCATACAAACAAAAGCTCTTTGGGTTCTCAATTATTTTTTCAGTGTCAAAGGGTACTGAGGAAGAAAAAAAGGTTGGGAAATATTCCATTAAAAAATAATATACCTAGCTGTGTGATTCTGGGCTTAACTTAACCCTAATTGCTGAGCCCTTACTGCTCTTCTGCCTTGGTACCAATTCTTAGCATTGATTCTAAGACAGAAAGTAAAAGTTTTTTTTAAAGAATATTATAGGTTCCTCAATCCCAGGGAATTCTAATAAAAAACTAGAGACTAAAATTAGTATAAAACAGTGAATGAGATATTATATTCTTCTGAATTGTAAGCAGTACACTTTACATTTATAGCAGGATCTTCTTTTATGTGACTGCAACACACATGAATTTAAGTCTATGTGATTAGCAATAGAAAAAAATTAAATTAGAAAAATATATAAAATAAAAAATGTTCATAACATGCTAAATCTGTGCCATTCTCCCAAGCAGTGTAAAGTCTCACAGCAGTTTGCCCCAGTCACACTCATTCTCACTCTGAGAAGAGTTAGTATGAGTCATTACATTGTTTTGCTCCTGCATCAGTCTTTGTCCAGAGTACTAGCTTGTAACAAGTCCTGTCCCATCAGAACAGTGCTTCTCTGTTTCATCAACCCTATTTAATTATTAATAAAGACCCCAAAGTTCAAGAGAAGTGATGCTAGGAGCTCTAATAAGCCTAAGAAAAGTCCTAAAGTGCCTAGGTATATTCATATAAGAAACATTTATTAAATAATGGGATTTGCTCTTATGTGTGATTTTCAGTTTATATGAAGAATCCTGGAACATATTATGTAGAATGAGTTCCTACTGTTCTAGGAAACAATTTGGTTATGATTAAAAGGAAAAAAAATCTACCAATACAAAATATATCTCTTGTCTCAAACACAGAGGGATATGAACTCCCATTATATTGTATTTATAACATGTTATAAAGTGTATATGGTACTTCATATATCCCTCAGGATAATGCTATGAGGTATTTCCATTTTAAAAAACAAGGAAACTGAGGCTGAGTGACTAACTCACTTGTCTGGAACCACATAACTAGGTAGTATTTGATGTAGAATTTGAACTCAGGTCTGCCCTACACCAATCCTTCTCTCTATCCCTGCACCAATTAGCTGCCTATTATAAAATGATTCATTCATTGACATGCTTTTGTATTTCCATGGAAAGTAGTTATCCTCAGTAAATCACTGGATGCTTGGGATTAACTTATATAGAAAAAGATTAATTTTTTAAGTGAGAACATCTTCATTTTATATCAATCCAATGGATGCTGCATAGCAGTACTATGAGATAGAGGACTACTCAATCAGTCCAGCCAAGTACAGCCAAATACCATAAAAATGATTTATCCCCCCTTTTTTTATCACTATGCTCTGGTACTTTGTGTGTGTGTGTGTGTGTGTGTGTGTGTGTGTGTATGTGTGTGTATACATGCATACATATATATGTGGTCAAGATGGTAGCTTAGCAGCAGCAAAAACTGGAACTGCTCTGAGAATCCTGACAAACTAACCCGTGTGTGTGTGTGTGTGTGTGTGTGTGTGTGTGTGTGTGTGTGTAGTTATTTTTAGTTACTGACTGGATGGTAACAGTTAGAATAGAGCACATGACCAAATCTAACATTTCCTTTTATTTACTGCCAGATGTGAACAAGTGAAGCCATTAGTTATCTCTAAAAAGGAGGGAAATTTGTAGTCTGACAGTCTATTTTATTGGCAATCATCTGTTTTTGTCAGCTGGGCTATTTGATAAAAATAAGCCTTTCAAAGTCATTTGGTTAAAAAATTGCCTTTTTTCTAACATGTCTCATTTGTGAAATCTGATGATAGGAGGATTGAGACTTTGGAAACAGTGTATTTTGGTATGGTTGAAGATGTAGTAGGAAAAGAACAAAAGTAAAGAAGACTCATATTTATTATTCCAGGAAGAACATTTTGGCCAAATTTTGTATATTGAAGCAGTGCCCCAAACAAGTGAGTATTAAAATGTAGCAAATAATAATAATAAACAATAACTAATATAGGATTTTAACATTTTCCATTGAGTCTTACAAGTGTTTGAATAAAGTGTCACAGATACAATTATCTCTATTTTACAGGTAGGGAAACCTAAGGCTTAGAGAGGCTAAGTGACTTAAAGGCATATAGGTAATGTGTCAGAGGCAGGATAATCATAATAAGTAACATTTATATACTACCTCAAGATTTGCAAAGTGATTACAAATACTCTCATTTTATTCTCACAACCACCTGCAAAGATAGGTAATAATAAGGATAATTATTTGACTGGTGAGGAATTTGAGGCAGAGAGAGAGTGACTTGTCCAGGATCACACACTTGGTAAATATCTGAGGCCAGATTTGGACTCAGTTTCTCCTGATTCCACGTCCAGTGCTCTATCCGTATAATTCCTTAAACCCAAGTCTTGATTCTAATACCCTGTTGAATGATGTCATGCCTCCATTATCTTTAACTTTCCATTAACAAAGAAATATGATTTATGCTGAGATTTAGAGGTAAAATCAGCACAATGGCATGTGCAGAGCAAAACTGAGGGAAGGGAAAATGGACTTTGATAGAAGAATGCCCAATGATGCTAGGATAAAAATGCAAACTGCTTTTTCACTCATTTAAGGCCTTCCACAAACTATGTGTAAGTTTGATGAGGGTAGGAACCATATCTTAGCTAAGCTTTGCTTTTCAACAAATGCCTTGCACAGGGTTTGGCACACAGTGAATTCTTAAAAAGTACTTGAGGGACCTTCCGGTTCCGGGTTAAGATGGCGGCAGAGTAAGAAGCAGCTCTTAACCTCTCCTGACCGAAACACACAAAACTCCTCAAGGGGACATAAAAACAAGTCCAGACGAACGGAGGAACCCCACAACAGGGCACAGCGTGGAAGGTACGTGGAATCGAGACATTTCCAGGCTAAAAAGGGCTCTCACTCACTCAATTGCAGGCTGAGCAACCGCCCCACCCCCACCCCCTCCACACTCACCTATAGCTCCGAACCCAGCTAAAAAGAAATAGAGCAAGTTTGGGGCACCCATCGAGTCATCGGCAGCTCCGGGACCTGTTCCTGAGAGCAGCAAGACTTAGGACCCCATTAAGTCAAGAACGCACGCGAAATCTGAGCGCACGGGAGCAGGATGCTGGGCGGGCGCCTGCTGAACAGAGGCGTGGGTGCTGGCTGAGCAGAGGCGTGGGCGTGGGTGGAGGCGGACACAGCCAGGAACTAAAGCCTAAGTGGGGAACCAGTGCAGACGGGTATACGACTGTGGAAGCAGCGCCCTGAGACTTGTAAAGAAACCTCCAGCAGAGGATCAAGCAAGGGAATCCACCAGGGGGCTTGACCTTGGAAAAAACTAGAACTCAGACCTCAGGACTGAGCGCGAGGATAAACCTGAGAAGCTGCTGGGCTAATGATGGCTAATCAGTTACAGGAAATTCAGAAGAGAAAGAATAATAACAAAAAAAAGAAGTCTCTAACACTCGACAGCTTTTACACAGAGAAAATCCAGACAACTGAGCAAACAGAGGAGGAGAACAAACAACCATCCAGACCCTCCCCAAATAAGGAAAACTCCTCACAAGCTATGGAAGAGTTCAAATCTGAGATTTTGAGGAAAATGGAAGAGATCTGGCAAGAAAATAACAGTTTAAAAGGTAGAATCTTGCAACTGGAAAGCGAGGCTCAGAAACCAAATGAACTGATAAGCAAATTGAACACAAGAAATGACCAGATTGAAAAGGAATACCAGAAGATTATGGCCGAAAACAAGAAGATTATGGCCGAAAACCAAAAGATTATGGCCGCTTACCAGAAGATTATGGCCGAAAACCAAAAAATTATAGCCGAAAATCAATCCCTAAAGGCTAGAATTGAGCATGTAGAAACTAATGATCTCTCAAGACAACAAGAACAAATAAAACAAAGCCAAAAGACTGAAAAAATAGAAGGAAACATGAAATATCTCAATGAGAGAGTGACAGACCAAGAAAACCGGTCTAGAAGAGACAATTTGAGAATAATTGGTCTTCCAGAAAAACCAGAAATTAATAAAAACCTGGACTCTATACTAACAGAAATAATTCAGCAAAATTGCCCTGAAGTCCTACAACAAGAGGGCAATATAGACATTGAAAGAATTCATAGAACACCTGCGGCATTCGATCAAGAAAGGAAAACACCAAGAAATATCATTGCAAAATTCAAGAGTTTCCAAGCAAAAGAAAAAATCTTACAAGAAGCCAGAAAGAAACAATTCAAATATCAAGGAGCAACAATCAGGATCACACAGGATCTGGCAGCCTCAACACTAAAAGACCGTAAGGCGTGGAATACGATATTTAGAAAGGCAAGAGAGCTGGGCCTGCAACCACGGATCAACTACCCATCAAAATTGACTATATATTTCCAAGGGAAAGTATGGGCATTCAACAAAATTGAAGAATTCCAGGTATTTGCACAGAAAAGACCGGGGCTAAATGGAAAGTTTGATATCCAACCACAAAAATCGAGAGAAACCTGAAAAGGTAAATAAGATACAAAGGGGAAAGAAAGAAAACTTATAATTTTTAAATTTGCCTTTTTAAGGGCCTCAGTGAGATCTAATTATCTGTATTCCTTTGTAGAGAAATGTTATGTTTAATTCTCTGTAGTGAACTCTATTCACTATTATAATATTCACTATTATAGTAATCAGAAGAATAATTAACAGGGTGAGGGTGGAACACTAAATAATCTAAGATGGCATGGGGGATGGGAAAGAGGGGGAGAAACAGCAGGGGACACCAAGAGAAACTTGAGCGAATAAGAAAATAGAATACTCTATTACACACAAAGAGGGCATGGGAGAGAGAGGGGACAAATACTATTATAAGAAGGAGAGGAAGAGAGCATAAAGAGGTAATAATCAAACCTTACTCTCAGTGTAATCAACCCGGAGAGGGAAGAGTAGCTATACTATCCATTGGGAAATAAAACTCTTATCTTACCCTTCTGAGAAAGTTAGAAGGGATAAATCAAGGGGAG
>NC_058132.1:492720642-492754933 GCF_016433145.1 Gracilinanus agilis
TCTCTCTCTCTCTCTCTCTCTCTCTCTCTCTCTCTCTCTCTCTCTCTCCCTCTCCCTCTCCCTCTCTCTCTCTCTCTCTTCTCTCTCTCGTTGTCCGGGTAGATCTTAACTTGCCATCACTGCAAGCAGGTGTTGGAGGGAACTGAGCCTGCCTAGAATTCAGGATTTGATCTTACTTTTAAGTTAGAAAGGCTGGAAACTTTCTTCCTTTCTTTCTTCCTCTTTACTAATAAATACTTATAAATTTAGTATAAACTCTTCCAGATTAAATTTTATTTATAACACAACTTTGACAGGTTCTACTACATGGAAAAGGTTTAAAATACAGCCTCAAGAGATACTGGGTCTGTTTCCTAAGGCCTATTTATATATTGTGGAGGGTCACAGGCGGCAAGTAGGCAGGGTGAGATTAGGAAAACTTTCTGTATAGAGGTAACTAAACCTTGAAGAAATTTAAGGATTCCAAGAGGAGAAAGGGGGAAAGGGAATAAGCAATCATACATACACACATGTATGTATATAAATAAGTTTTGATCCTCATAATAACTTTGTGAGGTAGTAGCTATTATTCCCACAGTTTACAGTTGAGCAAACTGAAATAATCAGAGATTTAGTGGCTTTCCGAAGGTCACTCAATTAATAAGATATCTGAGGTCATATCTGAATGCAGGACTTCTTGACACCAGGCTCTATCCACTTGGCCACCAGTTGCATCCATAGAAGTAATGGAAGAGAACATTCCAAGCATGGTGGATAGCCTTGAGTCAATGTCATATGAGAATTGGTTGAAGGAACCAGGAATGTCTATTTAGGAAAAGAGAAAATTCCAGGGGACATAAGAGCTATATTCAAGTATCTGATAAGCTGTCATGTTTAATAGAATTTAAACCTGTATTTATTTTAGAACCAGACACAAAGAGCAGAAGTTAAAAACAGGCCTATTTCAAAAAACAGTAAAGAAATACAATAAATGGTCAAAATACCAAAAAAGAGTTTTTGGAGAGTTTTAAAAAGACATCAAAAACTAAATTAGAGAGGCTGAGGAAAAATTAGAAAAAAAAATAAAAGCAATGCAAGAAAATCAATATGAAAGAAAGAGTGCCCAAATGAAAAAAAAATACAGAACTCATAGAAGAAAATAATTGACTAAGAACCAGATTTGGGCAAAGAGAAGCTAACACTTTCCTAAGGAACAAGAAATAATGAAGCAAAATCAAAAGACTAAAATGAATAGAAGAGCATATGAAACAGTTTATCCCCAAAACAATTGAGCTGAAAAATGAGAGATGATATAAGAATAGTTGGTCTTCCAGAAAATTACAATTAAAAAAAAGTTTAGATGCCATAATCCAAGAAATAGTCAAGGAAAACTGCTCAGAAATTCTAGAATCAGAGGGTAAAATAGAAATTAAATCCACAGATCATCACTCCAAGGAGACCCAAAGATGAAAATGCACAGCAACATCATTGCTAAGTTTCATAGCTCCCAGGTTAAGGAGAAAATACAAGGAACAATAAAAAGGTAATTAAATATTGTGGAGCTACAGTCAGAATAATACAAGTCTTAGCAGTTCCAACATTAAAGGAGCACAGGACATTGAAGACAGTATTTTGTAGAGGAAAGAACTTGGTTTACAATCAAGAATCCAGTGAAGTTGACGGAGTTTCAGCTATTCTTAGGGGAAAACTCTGAACTCAGGAGAAAATCTCATCTATAAGAAATGTAAAAAGGTAATAATAAAAGATTAATCATAAGCAACCAAAAAATCAAATTGTTTGATTCTTGTATGGGAAAATGCCATCAATGGCCCGTGGGAATGGTATCATTGCCTGGGTATTTAGTAGGGGTGCATATGGATGGAAGACAAGATTGAGGTAAATGTAATGGAATGAGATGAAATGGTAGTGGAATAGACCAAGTGGAGATAAGAAGGAATGGCTATCTCAAATGTGGGAAGAATGAAAGAAAGAAACTGCCACAGAGAAGGGAAGGAGGGAGTGGAAGGCTGGTAGTATTAGAACCCTACTCTTTTCAGACCTGGGATAAAGAGAGAACAATATAAACAATTAGAAGGGTAAAAAATCTTTTTTAAATAGAGAAACAGAGAGAAATAAGATGGAAGGGGGATTTAGGGAATAAGAGAAGGAAAGGTGGATTAAGAGAAAGGAAGACAGGGAGGATAACTGAGGGGAGTACATACCAAGAGGTAGGAGATAAGGTGAGGGGATAAGAGAGAGATAGGACAAGATAGGGGAGGGATTTTAGAATTGAACTCATATCAAGAAGTAGGAGAACATAGTCAGGGAGATACAGAAAGAGTTTTTTCGAAAGTAGATAGAATAAGAATTTAAAAGGAAGGGGGAAAGGACAAAGGATGGACCTCTGGAAAGGTGGGCCAATTCAGAACTAGGAGGGTAAAGGAAGAGGATAATGGAAGATTTGGGGGATGGGGGATGAATTAGAAAGGAACTGGCCAAAGGAAATTGGACATCTTAATAGGGATATAGCAGAAAGAAAGGAAGAGGGGAACAAACTTAGTGAGGAAGAACAGAGTAGATAGAAATGTACAGCTAGTAACCATGACCCTGAGAGTAAATGGGATGAATTCACTGATGGGAAGAAAATGGATCACAGAAAGGGTAAAAAACCAAGACCTGATTGTGTGTTGTTTACAAAAACACACTGAAAGGGGGCACCTGGGTAGCTCAGTGGATTGAGAGTCAGGCCTAGAGATGGGAGGTCCTAGGTTCAAATCTGACCTCAGACACTTCCTAGCTGTGTGACCCTGGGCAAGTCACTTGACCCCCATTGCCTACCCTTACCACTCTTCTGCCTTGGAGCCAATACACAGTATTGACTCCAAGACAGAAGGTAAGGGTTTAAAAAAAAACCACACTGAAAATGAGAGACATACATGGAGTAAAGGTGAAGGGCTGGAGCAGAATATACTATGCCTCAGCTGATCCAGAGAAGGCAGAGGTAGCAGTCATGGTCTCTGACAGAGTTGGGATTAAAATGTACATAATTAGAAGGGATTAACAAGGTAACTATATTATGTTGGTGAGCACTATGGATATTGAAGCATTATCAATATTGGACATAAATGCACCAAGTGTTATAACATCCAGATTTTTAAAGGAAAAACTAAATGAGATACAGATGGAAATAGATGACAAAATAATAACAGAGGACTTTAATGTTCCTCTCTCAGAACTAGATAAATCTAACAACAAAAAAATGAAGTAAAAGAGATGAATAGTATCTTGGATAAGTTAAATATTACAGATATCTGGAGAACCTTCGCATACCATATGCATGAGGCTATCAGTAGATCTAAGCCTGAGCCTTTATCTAATCCAAAAATAGTATCTGGTAGGACAATGATGGTTTACAGCAGTGATGGCAAACTATTTCCCTACAGGCCAGATCCAGGCCATAGTTTACCCATCACTGCCTTAAGCAACTCCCTAATCACTACATCTGGATATGGGGGCATAGTGATTAGGGAATTGCTTAAGGCAGTGATGGGCAAACTATGGCCTGGATCTGGCCCGCAGGGGAATAGTTTGTCCATCACTGGTTTAGAGAGCATAAATATTCTGCAAAAGGCTTACTTTCCCATTCCTCATAATATGGAGCTATTCCTGCATGCCTGAGGGATTATTGCATTGGAATAAAAGTTCTACTAGGCATGACCAAGCTGGAAAGACTTGGCCTTGGAAAGAGTATGGTCCTGGCAACAGTGTCCACTGGCTAAGAACTAATCTAACTAAATATGGTCTTAATGTATGTTAACTGAGATCCAGAATCATTAAGCTGATCAAATTTATTCATTATCAAAGTTGATAGGAACATGTAGAAACAGGCCTAATATTATATTGCTAGGACAGCTGTGAATTGTTTTTTAGAAAATAAGATTGAAATATACATTAGTAGTTGTAAAGCTGTTTATGCTCATTAACTTAGATATTCCATTACTATAATTAGGCCCTAAGGGCCTAATTTTGTTTATAATGACAAAATAATTGGAAATAATGCAAATGCAATGATTGGAAAAAATGCTTTAAAAGAGATAAGTTTTAGGGAAAGTATTTTATTATTCACCCTTTATTAATATTGCTTGAATCTAGTTTTATGTGGCAAGAAAATCGTCTAACCTAAAGCTTAGAGGTAAGACTGACATCATAAATGCTCAAGAGCTACAGGGAATTCTTAGATCCAACCCATGACTTGTTTTAGATCCACCCTAAGTTTGTATTTGCCAAAATCTGAATACTTACTTACATCTCAAATAGCTCTTCTATGGATATTATCTATTAAGTGAGGCCCATCAGGCAAATGTGGGAGGAAGCCCCACATTTTCTGGCTCTCTCCTTTGCCAAATGACCTAATAAAATTCTTTCTAAAACTAAAAAAAAAAAAAAAGAATAGTGGAGCTAACATATTTGGACTCATAACAATACCATCCTAAAAGTGTTTATAGAGAAAAAAAAGTGGAAATGATATTGAATAAAACAAAGATGAGGGAGGACTATTGGGAATATTGACATCAAGGAAACAAAAGATGCATTAGAGAATTAGATTAATAACTACAGTTTACCTTTTGATAAGACTTTAGTTTGGGAGAAAAGACACACATATATCATCTAAAATATAAATCCCTTAAAAGATGAATATGCTTTATGTCCACAATATCTAGCACAGAACTGTGATAATAATTTTTCATTTTCATTCCCTTTTCTTAATTTTTATTGTCATTCCTTCTGGAACATTTTAGCTAACTGAAGTGTATTTTCTCTTCATATTAATCTCACCTGATTCATGGAATAAAAATAATAAGGGAAAAATTTTGACATTTCTCAGATGAGAAGCCAAAGGGGAGTTTTGAACTTCCCAAGGTGATTTAATTAACTATTTGTGAGTGGATTTTATCTGTAGTTATCTTTGAGACACATAGGTCTTCTTCTCTCAATCATCCCTTTAAAGATTAATTGGCAACCTGACTTAGTTTACCTATAGAGTACGTTTAAATTGGCATTTTTCCTTAAGGAATGTATGAGATTACAACTTTTTAATTTTGTTCAATTCATATGGCCTAAGAAGATGTACTAGATTGCTGAGGTTAACAATTATTTCTCTGTCTCATGCAATGTTGTCTATAAAAAGTTTCAAAAGAAACCTAATTTTTGCTCAGGAATATTTTTCTGAATTCTAAACCCATGCTTAAGCAATTCAATTTAATAAAGTATTTAGGGCTCACTTAGGTGGCTTAATACAAGTTTATTAATAAAAGTGGGGGTCAGCAACCTTTTTGGCCGTGAGAGCCATAAACACCACATTTTTTAAAATGTAATTTCATGAGAGCCGTACAGTGTTCACAGTGCGTGCTCCTGTAACAGCGCCAAAAAAATTGACTTTATGGCTCCTGCAGAAAGAGCCATACGTTGCTGACCTCTGAATAAAAGTAATGATAAAGAAGCAGGGAAAATAGCCTTATTGGAAGACTTGTCCATGAAATTGAGACATTAATGTATTGCTGGTGGAGTTGTGAAATAATCCAATCATTCTGGACAGTGATTTGCAACTATGTCCAAAGGACTTGAAAATTGAGGAAAGGACCTGTTTGAACCAAAATACGTATAGCAGCTCTTTTTGTGGTGGCAAAGAATTGGAAATTGAGGGTATCTCCATCAATTGGGGAATGCCTAAACAAGTAGTGCTATATAATTGTAATGGACTATTACTGTGCTTAAGAAATGATGAGGATGATTTAATAAAAGTCTGGAAAGATCTACACAAACTGATGCAAAGTGAAGTGAGCAAGACGAGCACATACATCATGTAAATGTACATCATATAATATTTCTGTTACTTTGTACATTTATAAATGACCTAGCCTACAGTGAGCCAAGAAAATCCTCAAGGATTCATGATGAAAAAGGTTATCTACTTCCAAAGAAAGAGCTGATGGAGTCCAAATGCATACTAAGACATATTTCATTTTCTTTCTTCATTTTTGTTTGTTCGAGTACTCTTTAATAAAAGTACTAACATAGAAAGATGTTTTACACTATTACATATATAAAATCTATATTAGATTGCTTGCCATTTCAGGGAGAAAGAAGGGGAGAAGAAGGGTGAATTTGGTTCAAACTTTTAAAAATTAAGGTTAAAATTGTTTTTTCATGCAATTGAGGAAAAAATAAAATATTGAAAAAAGAATAAAAGAAAAATCTGCCAATGGCAAAATGGCCTCATGAGCCAATTCACCTATAGTTACGATGTGATACATTCTTGAGTCTTTGAAATCAAATCAGATACTCTAGTGGTAGGTTTCATTAGGAAACACAAAGAACTACTCTTCTTATCAAATACATCCCTTTTTCATCTGACCTACTCCTTCTGTCATCACTTCACACCCAAATTCCACATGTATATACACATATAGCAATTAATTTAATCTATGCCTTTGTTCAGGTTTGTATTCTGTGTTTCTTTATGTTCAAACAGAAGGTATGTAGAATGACTAAATGAGCAAGGTTCAGAATCAGACAAAAACCTGTCCCACAATTTTTATGAATAGTCCCAAGCCTTAACATGCCTCAGACAAGCTGTGGGCAGCAGCCTCTCTTTCTTACTATTGAGACAGCAACATTCAGTACTGTAATTTGGCTACCATTACCTACTCCTTTCATGAAAAAAAAAAACACAGTTAGCTTTGTACCTGGAAGACAAATGCCTGGAGATTGGAAGACACACAGTTCAGGAAGACACTGACATCTGTTGAAGTTCCCAGCAAAGAAATCAAATTGTTTAAACCTGTGGAGGAAAAGGACTTAGGTGATATTGCAGGGTTTTTTTTTTGTTTAGACCTTTATATTAACTTTAAAAAATGGGTCTGAACAATCAATAGATCAGCAGGACTTCTTCCCCTTAGGAGCAGCATTAGTCTTTAGCACAAATAGAGAATTCTTGGACTGGATTTTTCACCAACTATGCTGATCTACTTGAGCAAAACAAAACCACTTGACCAACCACTTCTGTCACCTGTGGAGATGGAAAGAAACATTTCAAAAGAACAATTGCACCTTGTAATTAGACAGAACCTTTCTTCAAGTGAGCTCATCACATCTCACAGACATGATCTCACCAATCCATACAGATTTCACACAAGGTGTAGTTTATTACTGCCATTTAACTGACGGAAAATCAAAGCAATTGAGAGAAGTTAAATGCTTTGCCTGGGGGCTAGAGTGAACTGGTGAAGGATCTAAAGAACAGAAGCCAGGTATCTTGACATTGCAGACCTTGGATCTTTCCATTGGAGCAGACAGCAATGCAGGCAAAAAGTCTTTTGACTTCCTGCTTTTCTGTACATGACTGCATTTGTCAGTGACTCTAGTGCTAAAGAGAGTTGGCGTAAGATTATGCTAAGGCTTTGGAAGGGAAAGGAAGGTGTACCAAGAAATTCAATGGTTAGAATTCCTTCTAGAAGTGTGCTATGGAATCCAGAGCAAAGTGGATACTTGTTCAATGAACTGCAAAATAGGACGTATAGATTACCCTTATTCCACAAAGGTAAGAAGGTGCGTCCTTAATGTAGATATGGAAAAATGAGCCAAAGAGGTTTAATTACATTAAATAGTATGATATAGTGGATGGAGTGCTTGATCTAGAATACAGAAGACCTATTTTCAAGTCCAACCATAAATAACTACTATCTGTGTGACCTGATCTGTAAAATGGGATTTACCTCACAAGGTTGTTTAAAGGATAGATGAAATAATGCTTTCCACACTTTACAAGTACTCTATCACGGGCAATTAGGTAGCTTAGTGAACAGATGGGAAGCCCTGGGTTTAAATCTGACTTCCAACACTTCCTAGCTGTGTGACCTTGGGCAAGTCCCTAACTGGCAATTGCCTAACCCTTACTGCTCTCCTGCCTTGGAACCAAGATTCTATGTCACAAAGTAAGGTGTTTTTTTTTAAGTGCTGTATCAATGTGAACTATTATTGTGGTGGTTGTTACTTTTATAAATTTTCTCTAGGGACAAATTTGTGGCTCTGGAGCTGACATTTTCTAGTTTATCCTTTACCTAATATATACCTTCTCAGTGCTCTTTCAAAGTCCTCCATGATTTGATGAAGGGAGATTTTAGAAAAAAAAATGAGGGCTAACTACACTCATTCAAAGAAGCCAGCAACTCTACTTATAGCAACCTGCTGAATTAGTATTGATTATTATAAAGGCAATGAATTATAGACAACATACCCAATTATTAAATGTCACACCACTGAATTTTTTTAACCCTTACTTTCCATTGTGAAATCAACACTTGTATATTCATTCCAAGACAGAAGAGTGGTAAGGGCTAGGCAATGGCAGTTAAGTGACTTGCCCAGGGTCACAAAGCTAGGAAGTATGTGTGATCATATTTGAATGCAGGACCTCCTTTCTCTAGGCCTGGCTCTCAATCCACTGAGCCACCTACACATCATACAGTTTAATGATGTGTACATACTCTTTCATGAAACTAAGAATAATAATGGACTCTGGCTCCAGAGAAGTGAGTGAATGAATCAAATCCAATTTAGCTATAGTAAATAATTAATGAATATTATTATAAATATTTAATCATAATAAATATACATATGATTAATAAATAAATAATTTTAAAATGATGTAAGTATGAAAGTAGGTAAAAATGAAGAATTCATCAACTTTCTTCCTCTAAACAGGATACAATTTTGTTTGCTATATCCTGGAATGAATAACCTCAAAAGCTGATCAAAATCTTTTGATGACTGCTTATTATTTGGAAGAATAAATTCAATTTGTACTTTGATATGATGCCAAAAAAATATTACAAAGAACTGTCTTATAATAACAATAATAGCTAGAATTTATATAGTGTTACCTAGTGTTCTTTAAAAAAAAAACCCTTACCTTCCATCTTGGAGTCAAAATTATGTATTGGCTCCAAGGTAGAAGAGTGTAAGGGCTAGGCAATGGGGGTTAAGTGACTTGCCCAGGGTCACACAGCTAGGAAGTGTCTGAGGCCAGATTTGAACCCTGGACCTCCTATTTCTAGGTCTGGCTCTCAATCCACTGAGTCACCCAGCTGCCCTACATAGTGTTCTGAAGGTTTCCAAAATGCTTTGCATATGTTATCTCATTTGATCTCTACAACAACCTGGCTGAAATAGTTGCAATTATTATCCCCATTTAACAAATGAGAAATTGAGGCAGATAGAGGTAAAGTGACTTGCCTAGGGACTCAGAGCTAGTAAGCATCTGAGGCTAGGTTCGAACTGAGATTTACCTGATTTTGGGTCAAGAACTCCATCCAATGAGCCACCTAGCTATGCTAGAGAACTAGCTCTGTCAAATTCAAGTAATATATTCCACGGGATCAAACCCTTCTGCTGTTAAGGTTTTTGCATTTCCTTTTCACAAATCAACCCAGAACTGGTTTTCTCAGTGCAGAGCAAGATACTCAGAGACAGAAGACCTTGGGTTTGGGTCCCAGCTAAATTTCTTATGAGATATGAAGGACATTGTCCAAGCCATTTATCTCCCAAAACCTCACGTGCAACAAAGACAAAACAATGCTTAATCCATAGGCTTCATCGTGGTGTTGTAAGGATCAAATGATATCAAGTGTGTGAAAGCACTCTATAATAATCAAGTCCTACATAAGCATAAATGGTGCCAACAGTGATGTTGGCTTTAGAGGTGGTTTGTGCTTCAAGCTCCCCCTAAGGTCTTATTACTCTGATGCTTTATGTAGCTGGGAGCTGGTTTAAGGTTTTTAAAGGTAAAGTGAATGAAATGCAAACTTGAAAAGGCTTTGAGTAGTGGCAAAGTGATAGTCTGTGTTTGTCTTTCAACTGAAAGCCAGTTGTATTAAGTTCAGAGACTCTCTTCTCATCACAGAAAGGGTTACCATTGAACGATGAATCTTTTTGTCTGAAGGAATTCACAAAGACCATTCTACCAAAGTAAAAAATGTTTGTGGACTACAATGATGACGGAAGTATATGTACCACCAAATATATGTAGTATTTAGCATTTTGTAGCATGTTATATATTTTATTTTTTATATTTGTTTATATTAATATGTAATATAATTTATATATTCCATAGTTCTTAATTACATTTAGGTATATATCATAGTATTTACTGATGTCTGATACATAATGTTTAAAAACTAAATCAACTGTCATTTAAAAAATAACTTTAAAAACTATACTTAAGAAAAAGTCAAAAGTTTGCTAGGATTTTCAGTCTTGCATTTAAAATGTATTGCTATTCTTTTCCAACAATAATCCCACAAGTCAGAACCAGACACTTAAAAAAAAAAAACACCATCCTTTTTCACAGATTTAAAAAAACCGTTCTATTGGCCAGCATACAACAATTAGCTCTGTGTAGCAAGGAATCTAATCCTTCCCATGGGGAGAGACAGCATAAATAAATCCTTATGGGAAAGACTAAGCCCCAAATAGTTGACAAACATATCAATAAAGAAGAGAGTTGTAGAGAGAAAAATTACATTTCAGCTCCATGTTGCTTTCCAGTTCATCCATACTTCTAAAATTATTCTGCAAGAGTTTTCTAGGAATATCCAAAGCTCCTTGGTTGACAATAGCATGCAAGTCTGATTTTAAAATGTTGACTCTCCTGTTGTTATTCAATACCATTCTCATTGTCTAAAGATAATGAGATTGAAGAGTTAGTTAGCCTTTAATTTTGCTCTTTCTACTCGGCTGGCCAAAATCACCAAATTTATTGATAAAGTAGAAAGTAAGTTTGGGTAGTAACCATTAAATTAAAAACTGGACAGATCATTTGGATGTTAAAACTCTATGCAATATTTAAGTTATTCCTTCAAGTAACACAATTAAACAGGTTAACTCTGAGGGGGTTGAACCACTGCAGTGGTAAGCCAGAAAATCATCTATGCTGTCAAGTTGCTTTTCAAGAGCCATATCAAGATCTGCAGACCTTCATCTCTGTGCAGTGCCCCCACCCTCAGGCAAGGAAAAGTATAAAAGATTTAGATTATACCACAGACTAACCCACAAATGCCTGACTGTCCCCAAATGAGATGCATTCAGCACATGCCTAATCTTCAACTTTGAAATGTCAGCAGATATAGATAATGTAAAGAAGACTTCAAGGACTTTATGTATAGCTGAGTAGCTGTCAGGGTCTTTTGAGGGGAGAGTGGGGAGGGACTGGTGTAGGGATGGACTTCTGTTTTGATAGGTTTTGGGCACACTTGTATCTTCCCACAGCTGAAACTAAGGAATCTGTGACACCACCAGGACATTTCTGTTACTTCTGAAGGTTCTTACTTCCTAGGGACTTCAGGACCAATTTCACTGGTGCCCATATATCTTTGGTTTTCTAATTTCTATTTCAGGCTTTACTCAGATTTTCTTAGGAGTATAGATATTTACCTTCCATTTAAAGTAAAGAGAAGAATAACCAAACAACTTGGCAATTTTTCCTGACTTTATATATGGAAATATGACTATCGTTTCATCCATCCATCCACCCATCCATCTATTTATTCTCTCTCTCTCTCTCTCTCTCTCTCTCTCTCTCTCTCTCTCCCTTCCTCCCTCCCTCCATACCATTACCATATAATCATATATAGCCAGGAAAATTATATGTGTATATACATATATACTTATACACATATGCATGTATATCCTTGAGCATCTACTATTCTGTCTAGGCTTTCAGAAGAGAAAAGTATAAAGTATTTAGTTTCTTCAAATCTGGTTTCAGACATTTCCTAGCTGTGTGACCCCGGGCAAGTCACAACCCCAATTGCCTAGTACACACACACACACACACACACACACACACACACATACATATATATATATACTGTTGCCTGTCCTGTAAACTAGATCAGATAGATTCCATACTATTTACTATTTATAGTTTACTATTGATAGTACTTCAAAGATATCATTATTACCATTGTGCCTATAATTTAAGTCTTAACCTAATAGGGAAGGCCAGTGCTTTCTCTTTCCTTCAATCTAAAAACAAGATACTGGCCACTTAGTCTGTTCTCTAGCAAAAGGAATTTGTAACAACAGCAACCTTCTAAAGGGATGGAAGGATGAAAACTGTTTCCATCATACAAAAGAAATCATACCATTTTGTTGTGTTTACAGGGCTCACCAACACTCATAACCACACACCAACATCGCTAATAAGTTGTATATTTAGAAGGGTTTTTGATGGTCACTGAAGTCCCTATCAGCTCTGGAATTATGTGATTCTGTGGTTTACTTTCTTCACTAAAAAATGTAATTCAAATGGTTTTCCTGAGACATTTATAGCCTTCTGTTTTACTGCAGAGAATTGTCTCACTCCCTCTTATGTTTGAGGAAAACATACCTTTGCCATATTTGAAAGGTAAGTCTTTCTTCTTAGTCTTTTGACAAACACAGTAACTTCTGTCGAAACACAAAGAAACAAAAGACATAAATGAGTACCATTTTTTACTTCAAATCCTTAAATTTAAAAATCAAGGAAGATGACTTAAAGTTCCAAGGTAGAAAGTTCAAATAACATCTTGCAGAGATGACTGAATACCCTCTCTCCTTACACAAAAAAGTCCATTGGGAACTGGCATAGAAACCCTTTTTCTCAAAAAGGTTGTTTGTTTTTAGTCATATTGTTCTAGAATCCTAGACCAAGTGCTAGAAAGCTCCTTAGAGGCCATTTATTCCAATCCACTCATTTTAAACTGAGAAAAGAAGGCTCAATATCTTGCCCAAAGTCATACAAGTACTATCTGAATCCAAGTCTTCTGAATTTAGGGCCAGTGATCTTCCCTATACCATCTTGCCTCCTCCGACTATATGCTTACCCCAGACAGAGGAGGAAAGAAGCACTCCCATTGGGCTTCTGGGCAGAGGGGCAGGTCATGCATGTAGAGAAGGGCCATTGGATGGAGAATCCATCAGATAGCAGAAAATACCACTGAAGCTCCCGGCTAGTCCAATGAGACTAGGGCTAGGGCTATGCAGTGGGTAGTAATAGGGGAGTATTTCTCATAACTCAGCAGCTTTCATTGACTTTGACAGCTCCTGAAGGGAACTATTGATGCTCTGTTATCTGTACCACTGCTCCCCTCCATTACCGGAGCTAACAGAGTTGATTGCATAGGGAAAACTTGACTGAGCAGAGAGAGCTGCACAGCTACTGCTTATCTCTGTGGTAGGCTGGCTTCCCTGCTCTGTGCTCATGAGGTCCCTGATGCGATCTCCAAGTAGGATAGTGAGCTGTACTCTGTTCCAGAGCCAGACTCCTACCCCAGTTGTTGGCTATTTCACAATTTTCTGTTTCTGGGTCACAAGTGTGGCTGGGTGAGAGAATATCAAAGTGAATTCATCTCTTATCCTTCTCCATTCCTAAACTGAGTTGGAATCTTGGCTATGACCTTTACTAGCCATGTGACATTGGGAAAATTTGCTTTGCTTCTCTGGGCATCTCTAAAAATGAAGGGGTTGAACAAGATGACAATTGAGGACTGCTCTAGTAGCACACTGTCAGTCATTTAGTAAACTCTTAACAAATGATTATTGACTGGAATTGATCTAGGATTTTTAAGTCGTGGATTCTACCCAAATAGAAGGTGATACAACTATAGAACAGTTGTCATTGACTGACCCAGTTAAAAAGATCAAATACTGCACACATTTTTATATAACGTCTATTCTTGTGGGAATATACCTTTGATCTTGGAGATCCGTAAGAGGGGTGGAAAGCCTTCCAAGGCATTAAGCAGCCAGAGCTTAAATTTTTTGCTAAACAACCTGACTGATTTCAGGTACTGAATAGAAACATCTTCCAGGAAATCATGAAGTAGAATGTCTTCAATTTCCTATAACATTAATTTCATGTTATTGTAATTCTTCCAGCAACAAGGAATTCTTACAGCTTCCTGGTGACCAAAAGACTCGATTCAGTAACTTAAGATTTGAAGCCCTTAGAAATCACCATACAGATTATTTTTTAAAGGGTGATCAGGTTTAGGTTTAGTTGAAGAGATCCAACCATAAGCATGACAAATTAATATTAATATTATTACTAATATTTTTTCCTTTTCTTCATATTTGTTTATTTGTATATTTTTGAAAAGATATTTTATTTTACTAATTATATGCAACAACAATTTCCTACATAAGTTTTCTGAAGTTATGTAATTCAAATTATCTCTCTCCTTCCCTTCCTTCCCTCTTCCTGGAGCTGGTAAGCAATTTGATCTGGGCTATACATGTGTTATCATGCAAAACATAAAATTAATATTTTTAAATATTATAAACAAAATAATGATTCTAATTTGGGGGGGAGTGAAAGTCTAAATCTATGATTTTTATTTTATCAGCATAAGGTGCTCTTGGTATGGGAATTCCTTCCACCGATGCAAATCAACAATCCATCTGACTCTAAGAGAATTGTTTGGGGGTACTGAGAAGTTAAGTGATTTGTCCAATAATACATACAAATGTGTACCCAACTCTTCCTGACCCTAAGACATTATTGTCATGATGACCCTCTATAAGGTTGAACCTTTCAAAATACTAATAATTATTTAAACTTTTATGTTATAAAAGAACTCCAAAGTCAAGGAGAAGGCTGATATGATTATTCTGATGACTCCTGACAACTTCTACCCCCATCACCTCCATTTTGTCATAATTAATTCTAGAAAAGACATTAAAGCTCTAGGATTGTTCTGAACCAGGGCTAATTCAGGAAGGAAAGCAAATCTTAGGTAGGAACTGGAAGACTTCAGCTTCATTGATCCCATAGCTCTTCAGTGAGCCTGAAGTCAATGGGAGTGAAGGGAAAGGGGCCTGTGATCTTGACATTTGGTATTAATTTTCATAGAGGATATGAATCAGAAATTTAAACAAATGTCTGCATACCTTGTACAGCTGTGCATCATAGCATTTAAAAAGCTGGCATACATCAGGTAACGACATGAACATTACAGTATCATGTTGCAGAGACCTCCAAAAAAAAGCGAGCAAGTCTTCAACCTATTGTAAGTAAGAGATGACATCACTCAAAGTTCATTTTGGGTCCAATATGACTAAGCCCCTATGTATATTTAATCAAGTCTCTAAGAGTTGTAATAGGATAAATTGTCTTCCAATTAATTTAAAAATTTGGCTGCATACCAACACTATCAACTTCATGAAGTTGTTCT
Source organism: Gracilinanus agilis (assembly GCF_016433145.1). Taxonomy (NCBI): domain Eukaryota; kingdom Metazoa; phylum Chordata; class Mammalia; order Didelphimorphia; family Didelphidae; genus Gracilinanus; species Gracilinanus agilis. The sequence goes on from NC_058132.1 coordinate 492,735,894, forward strand.
CTAAAGTATTCCTTGAGGAAACCTGTCAGAAAGTGTGTGCCAGATGAGTGGGATAACATAGAACATATGTTCTGAAATGGAGAATAGGTATCCCATGCAGGGAGTTTTGAAAATCTGTGCCTTGAATACAATGGGCATGAGGGGACGAGGAGAAGGTTTTCTGACTCTTTTGTTGAATAGCTGAGTTAGTGAGGACATTGATCAATCAATACTTCATTATCCAGAAGTAAACAAATTAAGATCAGTGTTCATTTTAGAAAAGATGCCAATATAGATCTGGTTGGAATAATCATTGATATACTTGTGAAGAGACTCATGTTAACCTCCAAGACTAGAAAAAAAAATCTCTGAGACAAACTTCATGCCAATGATTTGTCCTTTGGGAAAAAAATCTAACACCTCTCTTTTATACAAAAAAGTTAGAAATTATAAAGCCAAGAGGTCTACTCCCTTTTTTTCCTGAAACACTTTTTATGTTCCATTTTTATATAGGACAGGAAACATGATCAGGGATTTTAGAAGAGACATCAGAAGTCATCCAATTTAATTGTCTCTCTTATCTGTCTCTTTCTCTCTTTTGAATGAGACCTGTGATTTCATTAATGTATGGAACTACCAGTGAGGAAACTCCTACTACAGCAGATTAGTATGTACTCCACAACTAATAGTCTTAGAGAGTTCTTTGGAACACTGAGAGTTGATTTTTTTCAGAGGAAGCCAGCCAATGTACAACAAAGGGAGGATCTGAACCCAGGTTATCAAGACTCAGAGACCAACTTTTATGCTATACCGATCCTCTTCTTAGAAATAAAGTTCCAAAAAGTGAATATCCTGATATACAAATAGAAAGTGGTATAAGCCTTTGGAAAGCAAGATTTACCATCTTTTAGGTGGACTTTGATATCTGGAATTATCTTTCCATTATCAGAAAGGAATATGAAGTGCTGTCATCAGAATATGGTTTACCAAAGTTTATGCTGCCCACAAATTCTCCAACACTGAGGCCTGCCAGTGGTCTTTGGTGAGTAGCTATCCTAAGGTACAAGTGGGTGAGTTGTAATCTTTCAGTCATGTCTGACTCCTTGTGAGTCCATGGACCATATTATACCAATACTGAACATGGGTTGTTTTGTTTCTTTTTACTGGTGGGGTTTTTTTTGGCAAATATAATGGAGTAGTTTGCTATTTACTTTTCTAATGGATTAAGGCAAACAGAGGTTAAGTGACTTGCCCAGGGTCATACAGCTAGAAAGTGTCCAGGCTAGATTTGAACTTAGGTCTTTTTGACTGCCTTGACAGCCAGACTTGGCTGGGCCTTCTATCAATTAAACTACCTTGATGCCAGGTTGAGTATTAATATTAAAATTAATGTAGTCAAGATTAGAAGAAAAGCAGAAAATTGGGGGGAAATTTTTATGCTCAGATATCTCACATCTCAAATAAATAGAAAACTTTGTCAAATTTATAAGAATATGAGCCATTCCCCAAACGATAAATTGTCAAAAGATATGAACGGGCAGTTCCACAGGTTTAGAGTGAATGATTTACTGGCTCCCCTTTCCCATCAGACTTTGTAGTTCAACTCTTTGAAAGTTATAATAGTTATATAGCAATTGGCTAAGACTCAAAAAGCAGAGTCTAGATGGAAGAGTAAGAACTAGCATTTTTGTTTTTTCTCATTTACATGCTTCTCTCTAATAATTGATAGGAGTGCCAGGTTGAATTCTAATTGGGAAAGCCAAGAAAAAATCACAGCAAGTCATTTTTCCAATCAAGGGAAGTTTAGAAAGAGAGATCTAAGGACACTGGGTTGGAGTTAGTCAGGAGAACAAAGCAGTAGCAAGAGCAAAATCATGACAGGTAGAACAGGTAGCTTAAAGGTCACAGTCCCAAGGGAGCAGAGGTTCTACTTGTACAAGGAGAAAGGAAAAACATTCCAGAACCATAGTTATGTACTTCTGAGCCCAAGAACAGAGTAGGGACTTAGTTCTAAAATTTAGCCTCACACATAAGTCTACAATGAAATAAACCAGGGCAGGAGACTAAGACCAAGGGAGCCATCAATTCAGTCACTCTGAATTTGTAGAACTTCTCAGCAAGCTACTGCTGAGTCTGGAAGCAGAAACTCAATCACACAAGCCAACAGAGCCTAATCAATTCAGAAATCTGGCTGACCAAGAAAGCAGTAAAGAGACCTTTTCCCAGATCACACCACCTTGGGAGTACCAAAAACTTAAGTGTGCCCAGACTGAACTGTGAAAGCAGCAGAAGGACATAAAGAATAGAAGCTTAGGTCAGATTTCCTACAGAAGTCAGCAGAGCCCAACACCAGCATAAAGTCCACATTCAAGAAATAGGCTGGAAATGAGCAAATAGAAAAAGAACGTAACCATATAAAGCTATTATGGTGACAGGGATGTTCAAGAAACTTGAAAATATCTATAAGCCAAACATCAGAGAAAAAATTTTATTGGATAAAGGCCAACAAGAATTCCTAAAAGAGTTGAAGAAAGATGTAAAAGAACAAAAAATGATTTAAAAATCAAATAAGAATGGTAGAGGATGAATTGGGAAAATAAATGATATCTCAGAATTGTTTAGATTTGCATTTCTCTAAATGTCTGTTCATTTTGTTTGACCATTTATCAGTTGGGAATGGTTCACATTCTTATAAATTTGACAAAGTTCTCTATATATTTGAAATATGAGACCTCTATCTGAAAGACTATCTATAAAAATTTCCCCCAATTTTCTGCTTTTTTTCAAATCTTGGCTATACTAGTTTTATTTATACAAAATCTTTTTAATCCAATGCAATAAAAATTAATCATTGTACATCTTATGATGCTTTCCAACTCTTGTTTATTCATAAATCTTCTCTTATCAAATATCTGATAGGTAATATGTTTCCTGTTCTTTTAATTTGCTTATCAACTCTCTTTATGTTTATCTCATGTATCCATTTTGATATCTTGGGAAATTATATAACATATTGGACTCAGCGCTTTCCAGTTTTCTCAACAATTTTTACTAAATAGTAAATAGTGACTTCTTATTCCAAAAGCTCGGATCTTTACTTTTGTCAAACATAATGATAAAAGGACAAAATGACCAATGTTGGAGAATATATGGAAAAATAGGAACACTAATACATTGTTAGTAGAACTGTGAACTGATCCAACCATTTTTAGAGAGCAATCTGGAATTATGCCCAGAGAGTTATAAAAATGTTTGTGCCTTTTAACCAAGAAATATCACTATTAGGATTATTTCCTAAGGTGATCAGGGAAAAAGGAAAAGAACCTATATGTTCTAAAATAGTGATAGTAGCTCTTTGTGGTGAGATAGAACTGGAAATTGAGAGGATGCCTATCAATTAATGACTTAAGTTGTGGCATATTTTTGTGATGGAGTACTGCTGTGCTATAGGAAATGATAAGCAAATTAAATTTACAAAAACATGGAGAGAACTATGAGAAATTATGAATAGCAAAATGACAGAGAACATTATATAGAGCAATAGAAATATTGTTTGAAGAGTAACTCACATTGTCCACCTCCAGAGAAAGAACTGATACATAGAAATAGTAAGACATAGTTTATATATATGCATATCTTTTTGTCAAGTGATTCCTTCTCTAGTACAGGGAGGAGAAGGAGGGAGATATCTGGGAACTTTAATGTAACAAACAAATAATACATATTTTGAAAAGCAAGAAAAAAAGAAGATATGCAATAAAATTAGAAAAAAAGAATTAATAGTTTTGTAAATAAGGTACAAAAATACCAAAAAAAAAAATAACTCCTTAAAAATCAGAATTGGCCAAATGGAAGCAAATTACTCAATGAACTATCAAGAAATCATAAAACTATTCACCAATCAATCAACATTTAAGAAGAACTTATTATGTACCAGGAACTAGAGATACAAAAAGAGGCAAAAAATAGTCCCTACCCTCAAGGAGCTTACAATCTAAATGAAAACACAATATAACATATAATCAAAAGCATGCAACAAAATCTTTCTATGGGATAAACAGGAAATGATTAATAGAGGGAAGGCATTAAGATTAAGAAGCTGTTGGGGAAGGCTTTCTATAGAGATAGGATTTTAGATGGGAATTAAAGGAAGCTAGGGAGGTCAGTAGTTGGAGTAGAGGGAGGAGAACACTTCAGGAATGGTGTCAGTCAGAGAATATACTCACAGTTGAGAAAGGCAGTATATTTTTTGTGGAACACCCAGGAGGGCAGTGTCCCTGGATCAAAAATATGTGTTGGAGTATAAAGTGTAAGACTGGAAAGGTAGGATGAAGCTAGGTTATGAGGGGCTTTGAATGCCAAAAAGAGCATTTTATATTTCCTAGGGGCAATATGAAGCCATTGGAATTTATTGAATTGATTGGAGTGGGAAAAGATGAGGAAGACTCACCAGCAGGTTTGCAGTAATCCAGATATAAGATGAGAGGGTCTCCACAAGAGTATAGCCAGTTTCAGAGAAGAGAAGGTGATATATTTAAAAGATACTACAAAGGTGAAATTGGAAGACCTTGGCAACAGTTGCAAAAATGGCATGAGAAATAGTAATAAATCCAGGATGACTCCTAGGCTGGGAGCTCAAGAACCAAGAAAATATTAATGCCCCAGTAATAGGGAAGGTAGTGAGGCAGGGTGCTTTCAGTAGAGAAATAAAGAGTTCTATTTTGGATATATTGAGTTTAAGAAGTCAGGACATCTAGTTCAAGATGTCTAAAAGGCAGTGGAAGATGTGAGAATGAAGGTCAGCAGAAAGATTGAGTCAGGAAAGGTAAATTTGAGCATCATCAGCATAGATATAGTAGTTAAATTCACAGGAACTTATAAAATCACCAAGTGAAGTGGTATATAGAGAGAAGAGGACCCAAGACAGAAAAACAAGGGTCACTTATAGTTAGAGGGCACAATCTGGAGGAGGATCCAGCAAAGGAGACAGAGGAGGATTGTTCAGATAGGCAGAAATAAAACCAGGAGAGAGTGACATTATAAAAATCTAGAGAAGAGAGAATCAAGGAAAAGAGAATGATCAGCAATGTCAAAGACTTCAGAGAGGTCAAAGAGAATGGGAAAAGGCCATTGGATTTTGCAATTAAGAGATCATTGAGGGGCAGCTGGGTATCTCAGTGGATTGAGAGCCAGGCCTAGAGACAGGAGGTCCTAGGTTCAAATCAGGCCTCTGACACTTCCCAGCTGTGTGACCCTGGGCAAGTCACTTGACCCCCATTGCCCACCCTTACCACTCTTCCACCTAGGAGCCAATACACAGAGGTTAAGGGTTTAAAAAAAAAGAGAAATCATTGATAAATTTAAAGAGAACAGTTTTAATGGAATGATAAGGGTGAAATCCAGCTTATAAGGGATTAATAAGAGAGTAAGAGGAAAGAAAGTGGAGCCATCTATTAGAAAAAGCTTTTTGGAGTTTAGCTTCAAAGGCTGAAGAGCTACAGGATGCTAATATGAATAAGAAGGGTCAAGTGAAGGTTTTTATTTTCAGAATAGGAGAGAACTAGGCACATATAAGTAGGCAGTAAGAAATGAGTTGGGAGAGAGAGAAAGATTGAAAATAAGTGAAAGAGAAAACGATAGTGGGGATGCTGTGTTGCAGGATATGGGATAGAATCACTTTAACATAGAAGAAATTTGGATATCTCACAGAAAGAACAATTGCCCTGGAAAACAGAATAAAAAAAGATAACTTAAGAATCATTGGACTATCTGAAAGGCATATATAAAACAAAACAAAGCAAAAAAAAAAACCTTAGACAGCATATTAAAAGAATTTGTGAAGGAAAAGTTGCCAGATATCTTAGTACCAGGAAGCAAAGTCAAAATTGAAACAGTCTTCTAATTAGCTCCTAATAGGAATCCCAAAATAAAACACTCTGGGAATATTTTGACCAAATTGAGCACTCCTAGGTTTAGGAAAAATACTAAAAAGAGCTAGAAAGATATATTATGGAGCTACAGTCAAGATTATTGATTATTTAACAGTTATATCTAAAAAGTTGCAGAGGGCTTAGAATATGATATATTTTTTAGAACCCTTACCTTCCATCTTGGAGTCAATACTGTGTATTGGCTCCAAGGCAGAAGAGTGGTAAGGACTAGGCAATGGGGGTTAAATGACTTGCTCAGGGTCACACAGCCGGGAAGTGTCTGAGACCAGATTTGAATCCAAGACCCCCAGAATATGATATTCTAGAAGGCAAAGGAGCTAGGATTATAACCAAGAATAACCTACCCAGCAAACCTGAGTATAATCCTATTGGGGGGGGGGGGAATGGATATTTAATGAAGTAGAAAACTTTCAAGTATTTCCTGATGAAAAGAGCAGAATAGAAAATCTGACATTTGAATCCAAGTCTCAAAAGAACCACAAAAAGGTGAAAATGAGTAAGAAATCATAAAGTGTAAATAATGACAAACTATTTAGATCCCTTTATGGGAAGATGATTTATATAATCCTCAGAAATTTATAATTATTAAAGTTGTTAGGAATCCAATTAGCAGATGGAATGGGTGTAATTCTATTATGCTGGGATGATCTCAAAAGAATGGAAAGCTGAGAAAGAGAAATGCACTGTGAAGGGGGAATGGAGATGAAGAATGGGGAAAGTATACACATGGAGAATTTTATACAATTAAAGGAAAGGTCAGGGTAAAAGGAGGTAATATTTTAACCTCGCTTTCATTTGAACTGGTTCAAGGAGGAAAGAACATACATACCCACACAAATGTGTATAGAAATTGATCTTACTCAATAGGGAAGTAGGAGGGAAAGGGGTTAATAGGAAGGATTGAGGATTAAGAGGGAAAGTAGACTAAAAAAGATAGTTGTCAGAAGCAAAATGGAGACTTTTTGAGACTTTTGAGGAGAGGGAGGGGTAAAAAAAGGGAAGGATAAATATAAAATAATAGGATGAAGAGAAACATACAGTTAGCAATCATAACTGCTAATGTGAATGGGATGAATGCATCTATAAAATGAAACAGGAGAGCACAAAGGATTATAAACTGGAATCTAGCAATATGTCATTAATAAGAAGCATACCTGAGCCAGAAAGATTCACACAGAGGTAAAATAAGAATTCAGAGGAGAATCTATTATGCCTCAGTTGAAGTAAAAGAAGACAGGGGTAGCAATCATGATCTTGAAAAAAAGGAAAATTTAAAAGAGATAATCAAGGAAGTATATTTTGCTAAGTTTATAGATAATTATTTAATACCAATACTGCACATATATGTGCCAAATGGCATAGAATCTAAATTCTTTTTTTAAAGTCTTTCCTTCCATCTTGCAGTCAATACTGTGCATTGGCTCCAAGGCAGAAGAGTGGTAAGGGCTAGGGAATGGGGGTTAAGTGACTTGCCCAGAGTCACACAACTAGGAAGTGTCTGAGGCCAGATTTGAACCTAAGGCCTCCCATCTCTAGGCCTGGCTCTCAAACCACTTAGCCACCCAGCTGCCCCCAGAATCTAAATTCTTGAAGAAAATGTTGAATGAGTTACTGGAGGACACAGAAAATAAAACTCCTATACCTTGAGACCTTAATTTATCCCCTCTGACTCAGATAAATTTAACCATAAAATTAATAATACACAAGTTAAGGAGATGAATAGAATTTTAGAAAAGTTAGATTTGATAAACCTCTAGAGGAAATTGAAGGAGAATAGAAAGGAATACCCCTACTTTTCAGCTGGGTATGGCATCTACCAATAAGCACAGGGAAAAGTGTTCTAAATCTCTTATAATTAGAGAAATGCAAATCAAAACAACTCTGAGGTACCACCTTACACCTAGCAGACTGGCTAAAATGACAGCAAAGGAAAGTAATAAATGTTGGAGAGGATGTGGCAAAATTGGGACACTAATGCATTGCTGGTAGAGTTGTGAATTGATCCAACAATTCTGGATGGCAATTTGGAACTATGCCCAAAGGACTTTAAAAAACTGTCTGTCTTTTGATCCAGCCATACCACTGCTGGATTTATACCCCAAAGAGATCATAAGGAAAAAGACTTGTACAAAAATATTTATAGCCGCCCTCTTTGTGGTGGCAAAAAATTGGAAAATGAGGGGACGCCCTTCGATTGAGGAATGGCTGAACAAATTGTGGTATCTGTTGGTGATGGAATACTACTGTGCTAAAAGGAATAATGAACTGGCAGAATTCCATGTGAACTGGAACGACCTCCAGGAATTGATGCAGAGTGAAAGGAGCAGAACCAGGAGAACCACTGTGGCACAATCAAATGTAGTGGATTTCTCTACTAGCAGCAATGCAATGACCCAGGACAATTCTGAGGAACTTATGAGAAAGAACGCTATCCACATTCAGCGGAAGAACTGTGGGAGTAGGAACAGAAGGAAAAACAACTGCTTCATCACATGAGTGGGTGGGGATATGATTAGGGATGTATCTAAGTCATCACCTTAATGCAAATATTGATAATATGGAAATAGGTTTTGATCAATGACACATGTAAAAACCCAGTGGAACTGCTCATTGGCTATGGGAGAGGGGTGGGAGGAGAGGGGGTGAAGAGCACGAATCATGTAACCATAAAAATATTCTAAATTAATTAATTAAATAAAAATGTTTAAATAAAAAAATTCTATGTCTATCATTCCTCTTACAACTGTGCCCTTCACCAGGTTCTATTCTAGTTCAGGATTCTCATGAGTTCATGCTTGTACCATTGCAATTATCTCTAGCATGTTCCCCCTATTTACAGTCTCACTTCTTTCTGATCCATCCTCTACTAAATTGTCAAAGTTTTTTTTTCCTGCAAGTGGTTTGTTCTGTCAGTGGAACAGCTAGGACAAGAAGGATTTTCCCTACCAAGAAGACATGGATTTGATGGAGGTCTGCACCAGAGTTTGCAGCAAAAAGGAGCAGATAGCCAAGTCAGGAATTGCATTGGAAAATGGGACAGGATGGGAGAAGGATGAGTAGGGTCTGAGGTAAGCTGAATTAGAACTTGTTTGCAGGTGAGTCCACTAGGACCTATGCAAAGAAAGATGGGTCAAACCCATCTTTGCCTACAGAGGGAAATGAATAGAATAAGTAGATGAAGCTAGGCTCAGATTCAACCCTGCACTGAAATCTACCACTGCAAAGAGATGTCCAATAGTATACTCCAGCTACAGAGAGAGAGAGATTAGGCATATCCTACCCAAGTACTAATGTTGGAGGGGTTTGTATCCCAAATGAATCTGGAGAGTAAAAGAAAGAGGAAGACAATATTCCTTTAAGAATGTGACTGGCATTGTTCTGATTAATCTTCATTTCTTCTCATTCATTAAATGTTCACTGTTCTATTCCTTCCTGGATGTTACAAGATTGAGTGATTGACTATTTTACCCCAGGCACTTTCTAGCTTTGTGACCCTGGTCAAGTCACTTAACCCCCATTGCCTAAGCCTTACTGCTCTTCTGCCTCGAAACTAATACACAGTATTGATTCTAAAATGGAAGGTAAGGATTTTTTAAAAAGTTTTAAACATTTACCATGTGTTATGTGTTACCATATGGTAACACAAATCATTATACTTTATTACTCTTCCAAAATAAACGATTACATGATTTGAATGAATTAATAACTTAAAGCTCCCTCAAGATAGGTAATGTACTTTAGAAAGTTTTGTGAATAGTGAATTTATTAGTGACAAAGTGCTCTGTGTACAGAAAGTGCTCTATAAATATTTATTAAATAAAATTTAAATGAATAATATGACTAAAAGGAATAATTTGAAAATTTATATATCTTTGGAAAGACATTCTGATATCATAGATCTGGAGTGAGAAGGGACCTTAGAAGACATTTAGTGCAAACCTCTTATTTCACAAATGGGGAAACTGAGGCCCAGGAAAGTTAAGTAACTTGCCCAAAGCCACACAGTATCAGAGGAGAAATCTGAACCCAAGTCCTCTGAATCTAGAATCACTGTGCAGTCCACTGTACCATGCTGCCTCCAAATAATATGGTGGGAAATATTTGTCTATAAAGTATTGTTATCCCCATTTTATAGCTTAAGCAGATGAGTTATAAAAAGGTTGTCATATGTTTGGGTTCATGATAATAGCTCCTAATATAAAATCTAAGCTTTGGCATCCAAGTCTTATTACCTAACTTCACGATCTTTCTTCTCTATGACTTTACATATCCATTAAGAAATATCTAGTCAATTCATTTAGATTCAATGCAACATAATAATTCAGAAATATAGAAAAATTAAAAGTGAATTATTTTAGCAATACTACTTAACAGTCTCAGACTTATCCTAGACTCTTCCCTCTCCCTCACATCCTTCCATCCCCAATATTTTTGTACTCAAAACATAAAATTAAAGTGATAATAATGGCTTAGAAAGTCTCAATTCAATCCTTTCCTCCTTCCTTTTTTCCTTCCTCCTTTCTTTCTTTCCTTTCTTCCTTTCTTTCTTCCTTTCCTCTCCCTCCCTCTTTCCCTTCCTTCCTTCCTTTTTTCCTTCTTTCTTTCCTTTCATACATACATTTTCCAAGTCCGTGATTTTTTTGGTATAGGAGTCTTCCAGTGTGGAAATTCCCTTCATTAATGCAGAATGGCCACTTCTCAGTAATTTATATGCTTAAAGAACTGTCTTGGGGTAGGTAATGATAAGTTAAATTGCTTTTTCATAGTCATATAGTTGTTATTTTCAGATGCTGGTTTGAAAAATTGGCTCTTTATCCACTAAACCATATAGCCTCTCTAAATATCTCATATGATATTAAATTATATATTTAATTGATATATTTAACTAGCTGCGTTGCTGGCAATAGTAACATGATTATACACCAAATATCACCTCTGTGATTTATTAAAATAAAATCATTAATAAGAAATGTGTTCCATGTTGCCAGGAAGAATGCCCATACCCATGAAACCACTGGTATTTCAAAGTACTGTGGCACCATTAATAATTTCATTCTAAAATGTAAAATCCTACCCTGTCAAGTTCCTGATTTCTCACATTTTGTAAAATATCTTGACAGTAGTTGCAATATTCATCAGCAAGAAATACAACCTAGGTCAGAGAAGAATAATTATTTCAGTTTTCTTGTGAGATCAATTGCTAGATTCCTCTGCTATGCTCTGCCCCACAACTAGAGTCCTTATATTAAGCTCATTCAAGCATGGAACTTAAAAACAATAAATAATACTTTAATGTGAATAACTCCATTTAGTCTCATTTCCTATTCAAATGAACCCAGTCTTTCCTTCCTCTACTCTTCTAAATGCTACTAAATTTTGTTCTGTAACTCACTGACTCCTATTCCTTTCCCTTTATTTCTCTTTATTTTTTCTTTCAGCTTTTCTGCCAAATAAGTGGAATTCCAGTTCTGTTCCTTTCACATTGATGCCTCCCCCACCTGGGAGTTGACAAAAACAGTCCCAATCAAGGACCAGCCCTTCAGAAGTAATGGAGGCGAAGTGAAACCCCCAGATATTACTACTCCCTCTGAAAAAGTGTAGGGCCTCCTTTTCTGACCCTGAAACTTGTTGGCAGGTCTCTTCTCAGGATTCTAAGATTTGGGAAATTAGAAGTAAATCTTGTTCACCTCCATCTAAAGTATAATCAGCATAACTACTGTCTGAAGGAGTATACAAAGTGAAAGGATAATTTCTTTCCAGAAGTGCAAACTTACCATTTTATAAGAGTATTTTTTTGCCAGTTCTTGTTCCCAAAAAGGAAATCTCCTGAATTCACACAAAGGAGATCCAACTGCATCTGCTTTTGTCTGCAAATTAACATCAAGCTAGAAAAAAATGTATAAAATTTCTTATTTCCTTAATCAAATATTTATTAGCCTACAATTAACAATATAAATATAATGAACAATATAAATATAAACAAGCATCATCTTGCCAACAGATTTCATTAGTTTAACAGACTTAATGTCTGGCATATTGCTAGAGCCAGAAGGCCAGGCCACAAGACTGTTCCAAAGAAGACAACAGTATATCTAACTTCAAATTAGCCTAAACCTCTCCTTTATATGAAAGATCTATAGTTATTAGTGCATGATTATGGATTTGATCATTTGTGAATTTGGAGCCAGCATTTCCACTCAAGATAATCAAAGTGTGCTGAAGATTGAAAGAATTTGGGTATGTTAGAATATACACACTATACTTGGGTATATAGAAATATACACACTTTTCTCATTTTTTTCTATCTTATGTGCATTCTGGCATTGTCAATAATCACATCCACTTATGCAAACCATTATAAGTAAATATAAACAATTACAAGTCAACCTGCTTTATATAAGAAATGTCATTTTAAAAAAAAGATCATTTGTAAATATTTTTAGAGGCAGAGCCAAGATGGTGGCATAAAAGTTGAGCTCTTCTTTAGCTTTCCCAAATTTACCTCCAAATAATATTGAAATAATCCCCAAAATAAATTCTATGGTGGCAGAACCAACAAAAGGATGAGGTGAAGCAATTTTCCTGCCTAAGACAACATGGAAGGTTGTCAGGAAAGGTCTGTCTCACTGGAGTAAGTGTGGAAGGCAGTATAGTACAGGGCAAGCCAGCAGCAAACCTTAAGAGTAACTGAATTGGAGGCAGCAACAGTCTCTGGAGTTCTCAGCTAACAGACAGTAAAGGAGGTTAGACAAGTCACAAGAAGGAGATTACAGGGACTATTTGCTGGCATTGGGGGCAGGACTCAGTTGCACTGCTAATACAGGGTTCCAGGTCACTCTCTGTGAGTGAGGAGCACTAGCAGGAACAGGGACTCTGGCTACAGTTCTAGGGCTGAAAAAAGTGCTTGTAATTGCTCACAGACAAGAGCACAGACCAGGAGGGCAGTGATCTCACCCCTTGTAAGATTAGGTCATTTTGGAAGAACTGGAAGCTTGCAGTCCTCCAGAGCTAACTCTGAAGATAGCAAGATGAAAAATCTAAAGCTTGGAACAGTGGCCTCTCCACCACAGGAGCAAAGCCAATTTTAACCTAAAGTTAAAAGACAATAAATAAGCTGGAAAAATGAGCAAATGATAAAAAAAACTTGACTATAGAAAGTTACTACAGTGACAGGGAAGATCAAAACACAAACTTGGAAGAAAACAACACAATCTATGCAACTAGATGGAAAGCCTCAGAGAAAAATGTGATTTGGTCTCAGCCCAAGGAAGAGCTCAAAAAGATTTAAAAAGTCAAATAAGAAAGGTAGAGGAAAAATTGGGAAAAGAAATGAAAGCCATGCAAGAAAATCATGACAAAAGAGACATTAGCCTAGTAAATGAAGCATTTAAAAAAAGAAGAAAATAAGATCTTAAAAGTTAGAATTGGCTGGATGGAAAAAGATGTACAAAAATTCACTGAAGAAAATAATTTTTTAAAAAGTAGACTTGACCAGATGGAAAAGGAAGTATAAAATTTTGCTCACTGAAGAAAATAATGTTTTAAAAATTAGAATCAGGTATGTGGCAGCTAAGGACTCCACAAAACATCAAGAAACAATAAAAAAAATCAAAAGAATTAAAAATTTGAAGAAAATGTGAATTGTCTCTTTTTGTAAAAACAACTGGCTTTGAAAACAGACTGAGGAGAGAAAATTTAAGAATTATTGGATTACCTAAAAGCTATGATCAAAAAAAAAAGAATCTAGACATCATCTTTCAAGAAATTATGAAGAACTGCTTTAATATTTTAAAACCAGAGGGTAAAATATAATTGGATAATTCGCTAAAAATCTCCTCAAAGATATTCCAAAATGAAAATTCCCAAGAATATTATTACCAAATTCTAGAGCTCCTAAATCAAGGAGAAAATATTAGAAATATCCAGAAAGAAACAATTCAAATAACATGGAGCTAAAGTCAGATCACACAAGATTTAGAAATTTCCATGTTAAGGAAGCAGAAGGTTTAGAAAAAGATATTCCAGAGGGTAAAGGAGCTAAGTAAAGTCAAAAATCATTTAACCAGATAAACTTTCAGGAGAAAAAATGAATATTTAATTTAAATGAATATTTAATTAAAAGGAGGGATTTAAAGCATTCCTGATTTTTAAAAAAAAGACACCAGAATTAAATAGAAATTTGACTTCAAATAAAAGACTTAAGAGAAGCATAGAAAGGTGAAAGAGAAAGCATAAGAGACTCAATATAGTTAAAATATTTATATTCCTATATGGGAAAATGATATAACTCCTTAAATCTTTATCAATATTAGGAAAGTTAGGAGGATTATACATAGACAGTGTGCACAAGTATGTGTTGACTATGATAGGATGATATCTAAAAAATAAAATTTAGAGAAAAGAAAAAAGTATGCAGTGAGAAAATGGGGAAGAGAGTGGTAGAAAGGGGCAAACTGCCTCCTATGGAAGAGGAAAGAAAGAACTTCTATAGAGGAGAGGAAGTTGGAGAGTGCTAGCAGGCAATACTTAAACCTTACTCTCATTAGAATTGGCTCAAAGAGGGAATAATATGTACATTCAATTGGGTATAGAAATCTATCTCACCTTCCAGGGAAGTAGAAGGGAAGGGGGACAAGAGAAAAGGGGGAGCTGATCAAAGCTGGATTAGAATGTGGGAAGTAACAGTCAGAAGAAACAGTTCTGAGGAGGGAAAAGGTAAAAGGAAAGAGAGAATAGGATAAATAAGGAAAAAACAGGATGGAGGGATATAACCAGTTAATAATCATAACTGTGAATGAGAATAGAAAATAGAAGCAGATAGCAGAGTAGATTGAAAACCAGAATCCTAAAATATGTTCTTTATAAGAAACACACTTGAAGCAAAGAGAAACAAAGGAAAAATATGTGAAATTGTTTATTGATTACTGATTATTAATTTATAGTTGAGTTTTATTAATCCTAATAGTACTCATTATAGCCAAGCTGTAGGGCTTAGAGTATTATTGTTCAGGTCTGAAGTCCAATTCTCATTAAGCAAGCAAATTAAGTATGCCAGTTGAAGGCTAGAAGAAAGATGAATGGTGGATAATTTTGTCTGATCACAAGTTTTTTTCCTAGTAATGGACTCCATGGATACAGAGAGTGATAGATAAGGAACTTTTTGGATAACATTATAGAAGACTGACTAAATCTATACCCTCTTTCATAATACCATGAACTTTGGGAAAGAGGAGAGCACTTGGGGAGTTAGTTCTTACAAGAGGATGTTAGCCTAATTTCAGTTTTCCAGTCACAGTGATTGAAGACTCGTGGTCAGATGGTCTAATTATATAATTAAGAACCAATGACAGTCTTAGCTGAAGGGGGGGCAGGGGAGAAGTGGCATTTATGGATCTTATGTAACCACTAAACTTTTTTAAAACTACTCTGTGCCAGGGGTCTTTGATTACTGGGAAACCACTGACCTCTATCATTGGTAACTGCTAATCTTGCCAATAAATAGAGTTAACTCAGACCTTTATGCTTCAGTCTCTCATTATCACAGATTTATCATGACAAATAAAGGGCTAGAACTGAATCTATAACACTTCGGCTAAAGTAAAAAAGACAGTGGTAGCAAGATCTCAGACAAATCAAAAACAAAAATAGATCAAATTAAAAGAGACAAGCAGAGAAACTCTATTTTGTTAAAAGGTATAGTAGACAATGATGTGCTATCAATACTAAACACATATTTATCAAATGGTATAGCATTCAAATTCTTAAAGGAAAAATTAAATATGTTACAGGAGGAAATAGTAAAACTATGTTAGTGGGGGAATCTCAACTTTCCTCTCTCAAAACTAGATAAATTTAATCAAAAAATAAACAAGAAAGAAGTTAAGGAGATGAGTAGAATTTTAGAAAAGTTAGATATGATAAACCTTTAGAGGAAATTGAATGGAAATAAAAAGGTACATACATTTTTCTCAGTGATACATGACATGTACACAAAAATTGGCCAGGTACTTGAGCATAAAAACTCCACAACCAAATGCAGAAATGCAGAAATATTAAATGCATCCTTTTCAGATCACAATGCAATAAAAATTACATCTAATAAAGGATTGTGGAAACATCAATAATTAATTGGAAACTAAATAATCTAATCCTAAAGAATATATGATTCAAAAAACAAATCATATAAATGATCAATAATTTCTTTAAGGAGAAGGAAAACATGAGAAAATATACAAAAACTAATGGGATGCAAAAAATGTAGTACTTAGAGGGAAATTTTATATCCCCAATAAAAGTTCCCAAATAAACACCAAATTGAAAATCTAAAAGTTTAAAAAAAGAGATTGATAAAATTGAAAGTTAAAAAAACTACTGAACTAGTAAATAAAACCAGAAGCTGATTTTATGGAAAAAAAAAAGATAAACTCTTGGTTAATTTGATTTTTAAAAAAGAAAACCAAATTACCAGTATAAAAAAAAGAGTAAATTCATCACTAATAAAGATGAAGTTAAAGCAATTATTAGGAATTATATGCTAATAAATCTTACAATCTAAGTGAAATAGATGAATATTTACAAAAATATAAATCGCCCTGATGAATAGAACAGGAACTAAAATAAACAACCCTATCTTAAAAAAAATTAAACAAGTCATCAATGAACTCCCTAAGAAAAAATTCCTAGCACCAAATGACAAAATAATTATACCAAATATTTAAAGAACAATTCATTGCAATATAAATTATTGAGAAAAGTAGTTAAAGAGTCCTACCAAATTCATATTATGACACATATATAGTAATGATACCTAAGCCAGGAAGAGAAAAAAATAGAGAAAGAAAACTAAAGACCAATTTTCCTAATGAATATTGATGCAAATTTTTTAAATGAAATGCAAGGAGATTACAGTAACATTTCACAAAGTTCATACACTATGAGCAGGAATGCAGGGATAGTTCAATATTAGGGAAACTATCTGCATCATTGACTATATCAATAATAAAACCAATATAAATAATGTGAGTATTTTAATAGAAGTAGGAAAAGTTTTTGACAAAATACAACTTTTGTTACTATTAACTCTAGAAAGCATAGGTATAAATTCAGCTTTCCTTAAAGATAAATAGTATTGATCTAAAACCATCAGCAAGCATTGCCCTATATAAGATCAGGGTTTAAGTAAGGATGTCAATTATCACCACTATTATTCAGTATTGTACTAGAAATGCTAGCTATCACAATAAGAGAAAGAAATCTAAGAAATTAGCATAGGCAATGAGGAGACAAAATTATCACTCTTTGCGAACCATATGCTGGTATACTTGGAGAATCCTAGAGAATCAGTTGAAACCATGGACAACTTAAGCAAAATTGCAGTATATAAAATAAACCCAGCATCAAAAAATTTGAGAAACTAAAAACTAAGCAAATATAAAATCCATTAGTGCAGAGAAACATTTCAAAGTTCTTGAATTCAATTGCTACAGATGCCTTAGACCACAGAAATTATTTATAATATAGGAAAATCTTTTCATTGAAATCCAGAAAAAAGAAGTCATCTCAGGAGTTGCTTTCTTACACTATTTTTCTTAACCAGAAACTAGTAATGAATTTTTTTTTGAACCCTTGTACTTCGGTGTATTGTCTCATAGGTGGAAGATTGGTAAGGGTGGGCAATGGGGGTCAAGTGACTTGCCCAGGGTCACACAGCTGGGAAGTGGCTGAGGCCGGGTTTGAACCTAGGACCTCCTGTCTCTAGGCCTGACTCTCACTCCACTGAGCTACCCAGCTGCCCCCTAGTAATGAAATTTTGATGGAATAAGTAGGTAACTAATTTGTTGGCATGGATGGTATTTGTTTTCTAGTCTTATTGGTCTATAGCAATTATCTATCAGGAAAAGCAAAGAAAAAAATTCAAAAGGTAATTAATTTCTAATATATTATTTGTCAAAGAAAGAACATTTAAAATGCTGGTAAGATTTTAATTACATTGTAGGATTGTTTTTAAAAAATTAAAATTTACTATGGAGAATGTACTCAATTCAATTCAGTAACAAGCATTTATTAAGTGTCTATTATGTGCTAGGGACTGACACTGTGGATACAAATACACGAAAAAATCACTGGCCTCAAAGAGCATACATTCTTTTAGGGGAAATAAATATTAGTCCAAAATAAAGATGTAAAGCTTTTCCTCCTCTTCTAGTATTTAGTAGAAAACATCAGTATACAATAAACTCAAAGAGTTTACTTCTCCATAAAAAATATATATAATATCAAAAATTCATTTACTGGATTAAAAATATGAGGAAACAGTCTAAAAGGGTCATTAAATAAAAGTTACTTCTGCAAGGAAATAACTCAAAAATCCAAAAGATACCTACTTAGAAAAATTCAAAAGACCTAAAGTAATTAAACACACAATGTGAGGGTCTCTAAACATAAAAACAGATATATTTTCTTGGCAAGCAATTCAATCTGCGTTATACATGTATTATCATGCAAAATAAATTTCCATATTATTTATTTTTTGAGAATACTCATATAAAACCAAAACTCAAATAAATTAAAATGAAAAATCACATGCTTTCATCTCCATTCTGACTCCACCAGTTCTTCTCTGAATGTGGATAGAATTTTTTGTCATAAGTCCCTCAAGAATTGTCCTGGATCATTGTATAGCTGAGTAGATAAGTCTATCATAGCTGTTCATTCCACAATACTGCTGTTCATAAAAGTCTTTCCAGCTCTTTCTGAAATCATTCTGCTCATCATTTCTTACAACACAACATTATACTATCACCATCATATACCACCATTTGTTTGGCCATTTCCCAAATGATGGACATACTTTCAATATCCAATTCTTGCCACCACAAAAAGAGCAGGTATAAATATTTTTGTACAAGTAGGTCCTTTCTCCTTTTTTCTTTTTTTTTTTTTTTTTACATTTATTAATATTCATTTTTAACATGGTTACATGATTCATGCTCCTCCTTTCCCCTTCAACCCCCCCCCCCGCGCCCCCCCTACCCATGCGCATTTCCACTAGTTTTGTCATGTGTCCTTGATCAAGACCAATTTCCAAATTGTTGGTAGTTGCATTGGTGT
>NC_058132.1:492759748-492782936 GCF_016433145.1 Gracilinanus agilis
GGAAATGTCTCGATTCCACGTACCTTCCACGCTGTGCCCTGTTGTGGGGTTCCTCCGTTCGTCTGGACTTGTTTTTATGTCCCCTTGAGGAGTTTTGTATGTTTCGGTCAGGAGAGGTTAAGAGCTGCTTCTTACTCTGCCGCCATCTTAACCCGGAACTCCTTTCTCCTTTTTTCTGATCCCTTTGGGATACAGACCTAAAAGTGGTATTACTAGATTGAAGAGTATGCATTGTTTTATAGCCCTTTGGTCATAAGTTTCAAATTGCCCTCCAGAATGGTTGGACCAGTTCAGAACTCCAAATAAAATAAAAAATTTGCCTTATCCCCTCCAAAATTTATCACTTTCTTTTACTGCCATATTGGCCAATCTGATAAGTGTTAGGTGGTACCTGAAAGTTATTTTAATTTGCGCTTTTCCAATCAAGTAGGATTTGGTATATTTTTTCATATGATTATTGGTAGCTTTGATGTATTCATCTGAAAATTACTTATTCATATCTTTTGACTACTTAGCAATTGGGGAATGACTTGTAGTCTTATAAATTTGACTTAGTATTCTATATATTTGAAAAATAAAATCTATAGTAGAAAAATTTGTTGTAAAATTTCCCCCTAGTTTGTTGTTTCCCTTTAAGCCTGGTTACATTGGTTTTGTTTGTACAAAACCTTTTTTATTTTAATATAGCCAAAATTATTCATTTTACATCTTGTAATGTTCATAAATTCTTCCCTTCTCCATAGATCTCACAAGTAAACTATCTTTTAAGTTCCCCTAATTTATCATCCTTTATATCTAAATCACATAGCCATTTTGACCCTTATTTTGATATAAGGTGTGAGATATTGGTCTATACCAAATTTTTGCCAAATTGTTAACAGTAATAATTTCTGAAATAATGTTCACATATTTCCAACTTCTTTGTAGTTTAGATATTAGATCTTTTTTTGGGTAAACTAAGGCATTTTCTAAATGGTTTCAATTTAAAAGAAAAGGTCTATTTCCATAAACACATTGTCACCTATCCTTGACCTTGAAGAAAAAATGCATGAGATTTAAGACAATTTTTATTCTGATATTAGGTTCCTCCTCAAAATCCTATTCTGATGCCTCACTATGGTATGAAGATTCCCATGGGTTCTTGAAGGTGAGACCAATGGAACATAATTTCTGATAGGTTCTACCATTCTGGAAAGGCTTTGAGTATGCCATTGGTAAGAGACAAACCTAGCTTACTATGCAGTAGGCTGACCATCTCTTCATGATTTGGATTTTGTCCACAGAAAACTATGACATCAAGAAAAATGGAAAGTGTTTTCCTTCTACTTCTGCAGTGATTATGGTAGAGCAGTATGAAATAGGGCAGAGGTTGCCAAGAATCATGAATTACTCCTCCAAAGACCAGCAAGTGGACATATTGCTGGAAGAGCTGAAATATGTAAAACATTACAGTATTCCTAAATCAAATGAGAAAAAAAGAAGAAAGTTGCAGTTAAATGGAAAGGTAGGTACTCAATAGAAAAGTAAAGGATTTAGACGAGTGGATTTTATTATACACACAAGTCACATGTTCCCATAGAATCCAGGGTAATCATGAGATTATGTTTTGCAAAACTAAAAATAGAAGAACTATTTGCAGAAAGACTACCATGACAATAATTGCAGTGTATGTACCAATATCAGTTGCTGGGGATGAAGTGGTAAATATATATAGGACATATACATATATATATATATATAAATCTATAAAGGACTTGATGAGACTCTCCAAATTAAATTAACATAATATCTGATACATGGTAACTTAACTTATGGAAAATTATGGTTCAGGAAGAAATGAGAGAGGCCAAAGACTTGGCATTTATAGTTTAAACAGAAGTATCAAGCCTCTATGTTGTGAACAATTTCTTTGAAAAAAAATGGATAGGTTCTAGACATTTGGAGCATCAAATAATAATGAAGCAAATTATATTTTGCCAGATGAAGAATTTTTATTGATGTGGATATTATCCTTGATTCAACTGCCTCTATTTTTATTATTGCTAAGATCAGGATTATTTAAAAACACAAGAAGAATGAGGGGAAAATATAGTATACAATTGAAAGAACTTAAATCTGAAATATTTAAGCAAGTGATGACAATGGTAAATGGACAAAAGAAATAACATCAATATTGACTATATTGTTAATTTTATTTAAAGGTTTAAATTTAGTGCCTGTATAACAAGGGGAGAAGGTACTCTGATCAGAAAACATTTGACCTATTTGCCAAATAGATTTGACTGCAAAAAGCAACACTGGATTGTTTTGATTACATTTATTTGTTTTGGTAGAATAAATTCTTCTTATAACAAGGTATCTCCCATCAAAACCTCAAAATTAGTCAAGAATCCTTGAAAGATAGAAAAGAAATACTGTTCAATAACTTTCTATTCACAAACATTTGTTGAAGATGTGTTCACACCTGTGATAGAGGAGATCCAATGCTGAATCCAGGATGAAGAGGGATTCCATGCGGATGATGAATCCTTTGGATGCTCCTATATGTAGATGACATTATGCTAATTGGATCAAGCTCCAGAATATTATAGAGCCTATAATTACATATTATAGTGATCTGTAATCATAAAAAGGAATTTGATCTTATTCATTCACACAGGAATGACCAAATGGATGAAGCAGATGAAGAATGTTTATTGTATGGATTTCAACATGTATATGGAATGTGAAAACAGATAAAAAATGGATTAAGTACATATATTTCAAGCACTTTACTAAGCAATGGGAATAAAAATACAAAAATATGAGTCCTTGTCCTCAAAAGCTTACATTTCAATGGAGAAAACAATCTACATATGAAAATGATTGTCCAAGAAGGGAGTTATGGATGGTAAGAGAAACAATAATGCAGTCCATTAACCTACCCTTTCCAGAGGCAATGGTAAAAGTCATTTGATCAGAGATATCAGTGAAAGAGATAGACAGTGGCAGGGTGGAAAATGGTTGGGGTAAAGGGATAGCATAGCATAATGTAGTGATAGTGAGCATATGGCATGGGTGCCAAAGATGGCACACAAAGCACTCTCTATGGGCACACAGTCACCCTCTTCCACAACCCCCTAACCCACAGTTGATTACTAGAAAGACAGAGGACCACCATACCTGATGACATTTTTCACATCCCCCACCCCTCTTCCCAGCAGCTAATGGGAGCTCACAGGGGGTAAGGTGGGCAACTTACAGGTGGCAGAGCTGGAAGGGAGTGGAGCACCCTCCCCCTCTCTACACTCCCTGAGGATATTCCTCATATCACCCACCCCTCTGCCCAGCAGCCCAATAGGAGTACTTTCTCCCTCTCCTTTATGGGGTAAAGGGGGGCACACCTGGCACTCAGTGGGGGAGAGGGGCATGGCACACAGCTCTAGTGGGGGGCAGGCATGGCACTCTCAGTATGAGTTTGGGGGCAGAGCCTGGCACTCTGCCTCTAAAAGGTTCGCCATCACTGGCCTAGTAGCTAAACACATTCTCTGGTGTTTTGGATTGGAAGGTGTAAACAGCAGTAGCTGCAGCAAGAACTGAAGTGTGGGAAATGGCTAGGGTGAAGATAAGGATGTGCATGGTCCTATGGACAATTTTTAAAAATTGTTCCATCAGTATTTTTATCTGGGATAGATAGGACAGATGGACATTCGGTTGAGCTGAAAGTTGAGCAAGAGGAAGATAGCTGGATTGTGTTTAGGGAAGTTAAAAGCTTTATTGACACCATTCTTCCCATGAAAGCAAAGAACCATCTTTTCAATACTAATATTGTATAGATACAGCTATGTGACAAGAAATATAGAACACAATTGTTTCTAAATATGAGTGTACAAAAAAAGCAAAGGAAAGGCATATGGTAGGCATGAGCAGACTGCAGCATATAATTCATGAAGAACTCTAAAGAAGAAGAGTAAAAAAATCATTAAAGAATTATAAGATAGGAAGATAAAACAGGTTAGTCACAAGCAAGAATAAAGAATTGCTAGATGGACAGTGAGAATGTTCCACTGGAATCCTTGCCATGTTGGAAGAAAGCAAAGAATGCCACCATCATGTTGAGTAGATCATTTGTAGTGAATTTATGGGAGGACATGACCAAGAGTGGCATATGATGGACAAGCTTGAATAAAGTACAATCTATATCATTGTAAGGAACATTTGAATTGAAATTACTCATCCACTTTGGTACTTGGACATGTGAGGTGTCAAATTGCTTCTCTGCTAGGATTTTAATTGTCTAATATAGAAATAACACCTTACTAGGCAGCTTGGCAAATGGTAGATAATGGGGCTGGTCTTGGAGTCAGTAAAACTTGGGTCTTACTCATATCAGACACATACTACCTGTGTGACCCTTAGCAAGTCATTTAACTTTTATTAGCCTCACTTTCCTCATTTATAAAATGATAGTTGTAGCATGTATGTAATTTTCATGAAGATCAAATGAAATAATGTACATAAAGAAAGCATTTTGTCAACTTAAAATGTCACACAAATGTTATTATTGCTTCTCCCCAGTGGGAAATTTTGGCATTTTCTTCATTTTTCTCTGTCTCCTTTGTTCTTTCTCTATATCAATGATTCCCAAAGTGGGCGCTACCGCCCCCTGATGGGTACTGCAGCGATCCAGGAAGGCGGTGATGGCCACAGGTGCATTTATCTTTCCTATTAATTGCTATTAAAAGTTTAAAAAATTAATTTCCAGGGGGCTAAGTAGTATTTTTTCTAGAAAGGGAGCGGTAGGCCAAAAAAGTTTAGGAACCACTGTCTATATCCTCAGTCACTAAATCTTATTGATTCTGTCTTTTAAAGGGTCTGAGTCTTTTTTCTGCATTCTCTGGACCACCATTCTAGTCTAGCTACCTCACCTTAAACTACTCTAGGAAACTCTTCCTTAGTCACTCTGTCTCCATCTAATCTCTCCTGCACATGCTACAGATGACACTCTCCAACATGGCAATTTCTTCCACACTGTAGGGATTATGGGCGTGGTGCCACTACAATTTAGAAAATCTGCACAAAATTTTCCTAGATTTTGTCTTCTTTTCACAAACTTTAACTTTTTACTTATTTTAGCTTTTTAAAATTATTTATTTATGGTATTAAGAGATAAGATATATTAATATTATATAATACTTATACATATTTTATGCATCTCTGAATTTCTAGACATTTTCTGTGTCATCTGCTGGCCTTTGCTTGCCATCTACTGCGTTTGCAGAACTCCCCCAAAATTCTCATTTAATTTCTTATACCAATCCACAATTTATTGAAAACTTAATTGGGAAAATCATGATGTGGAAAGGATATCTATATTTATCTGCCACATATCCTACAATGCCTTCTTGTTGTCAATGAATCAAATCCCAATCTCTAAGGCTGGCTTGTAAGGGCTCATCATGTTCTGGCCTCTCTAACTACCCTGTCTTGTCTCCATTACTAATAGTATTTCCACAGGTTCCCACATGCTGATTTTCATCTTCAAAATTTTGCTCATGCTTTCTGCATTTTTTCCCCACTTCCAACATGGACTGTCCTCCTTTCTGCTAATATGAAATCTACCTGTTCTTCATCCAGCTTGAGGTCTACCTCCTCTATTTAGCATATTCTGACTATTCTAAATCAGTGATAGTTTCTTTTTTCTTGTTGTACTTAGAATATAGTCTCCATGTTGTCTTCCTGTGTCTTCTAAGTATTTCATGAATATCTTATCTGAGAGGAAGCCTGAGTATAGAAAAACTATAGAAATATGGAATATAGAAAAAGACTATAGAAAAAAACACTAGATTTGGAGTCTAAGGACCTGGGTTCCAATACTCTTTTGGCAATTAGCTGGCTGTGGGACTTCAGGCAAGACAAGTCATCTTTCTGGGCCCAACTTCTCATATGTAAATGAGGGGACTAGACTAGATGATCTTTCCTGTCCCTTCTAACACTGAATCTATAATGCATAGGATCAGGAATCTCTTCTACTTGAATTTTATAGAGCCTAGGACAGTACTGGTCTTATTTTTGTTGTCTAGTTATTTTAGTCATGACCCCATTTGGGATTTTCTTGACAAAAATACTGGAGTGTCTTAACCATTTTCTTGTCCAGCTCATTCAAATGAAGAAACTGAGGCAAATCAAATCAGGTTAAGTGACTTGACCAGCATCACATAGCTACTAAGCATCTGGATTTGAATTCATAAAAATGATTCTTTTTGATTTTAGGCCCAGCACTCAATCCATTGTGCCACTTAGCTGCTTTGGTCCTGTATTTAGGATCTATTTATTAAACACTTGTTTGTTCAAGAATATTCACTGATGAAACATAATCAAAATACTGTACTATTTTGGGCACCCTGGACAAAATTTAACTTGCATTTACACAGACTAAGCTATTAATAGTTTTTTTTCCTCATGTGTAAAATGAAGTCGTTGGACTAGGTGACCTGTATCGTCTCTTCCAGTTTTAAATCTATAATAATATGAAGCATGAATAATAACTTAGACTTTATAGCAATCATGGACAGGGAGGAAGAAGACTGTAGAGGTATTTTCTTTTAAACCTGTCATTGCTTATATATTCCTTCTGGCAATTCCATTAGATCTTGTTTGTTTGTTTTTTTAAACCCTAACCTTCAGTCTTAGGATCTATACTAAGTAGGTAACTGAGGCTAGGTAACTGAGGTTAAGTGACTTGCACAGGGTCACACAGCTAGGAAGTATCTGAGACCAGATTTGAACCTATGGCTCTCTATCCACTGAATCATTTAGCTGCCCCTCCACTAAGCCACCCAGCTATCCCCAGTAAGCTGTTAATGAAAGCACAAATGCAGTGATAACCTAAAAATGTTCCCAAGACATCAAGCACATTACATGGTTTTAAAAAAAGCAGTTTCATTTAATTATACAATTACTGATTTTTCCCAGATTTATGTTAGTAAATCTATGTTTTTTTCTGGCACTCACTGTTTCTTTTCTTTGGATGAGGCTATCATAATTAGTAGGTTTCTCCAATCCAGACACATCCCCACTGTTGAAGAATAGATAACAGAAACATTATTTTCAACAAGACATTTGTCTCTTTCTTAGCATAAAAATGACCTTTCCTTCATGGCTGGGTTGTTTGAATATAATATCACACTTATTTAAAAATACTCTCCTGAGTCATTTATTCATAACTGATGGGTAACACATGTACAGTCAGTTTTAAAATGCATTTCCATAACTGAACATCATTTTATTTATCTTTTCAGACCCCTTAGCAGAAAGGTTATGGTGTCATCTGCACAATAAACTCCTATGCCATGGGAATTGTCACTTTTTCTTTCATGACTTCTGGATATATCAATTCAAAGCACTATGCCTGAAGTTTAGAGAACTTGGGCTCAAATCTGGCCTCAGATACTTCCTTGCTGTATGACCTTGAGCAAATCACTTAATCTGGATTGCCTAGTCCTTGACACTCTTCTGTCTGAGAACTGATATTATGCAGAAGGTAGGAGTTTTAAAAAAAGAAATCAATTCAGAAAAGGCATTAGCATGCCAGCCACTATCATAATTAAGACTGAGATAAAACCTCCACAGAGTAAGAAATCTGGCAATAAAACCTGGATGCACATTTCATTGGACCCTCCATATTTATGCTTCATAACATTCATTCATTTATTCATCAAATATTTGTTCAGTGTACACAGCATTGTATTCACATAGGACTGGCATATTGCCTACCCTGGGCAGATTTTGGATGATCAACCTTTACTACTCTGTAGTGTTTGAAAACCACCGAGTGCAACTCTCACTCATGCCAGTGGCTGCAGATAGAATCTGTCTTCCATATCTTGTCCTGAAACTGAACTGAGCCTAACTTGAACTTTGGAATAGACTCCCTGGTTCCATTTCTGTTAACTCTAACTCTTAGTGTGCATCTCTGAAGGAGAGGGGAAAAGTCAAGCAGCAGGTTCGTGGTGCCCTTGTTACACTCTGGGGGGAGGGTAAGGATATGCCTGGGACCCTGTGTCACTCCTTGTAGTAGGGGAGGCATGGAAATAGCTTTATTCTCATATGGGAGAATTTCCACAATCACTTCCTATGCCAATGAAATCACAGATCCAAATCTCAAAAAACTTCCTATGCAAAGGAAAGCTAAGTGCAGGAGGCTTACAGTAGTCCCTCTTCTCTGTCCCTGAAGCTTTCTAACTAGGCAGAATAACTGATACTCACTTGACAACTGCTGTCACACAATAATACTAAATGTAATTTTGTAAAAATAGTTTGGGTAGATTTAGCCTTCCTTAAATCCTAATTCACTATAAAATCAAGTTTTGTACACTTCGTTATCACATTTCTCCCTTCAACATTTTTTTAAACCCTTTCCTTCCGTCTTGGAGTCAATACTGTGCATTGGTTCCAAGGCAGAAGAGTGGTAAGATGTAGGTAATGGGGGTCCAGTGATTTGTTCAGAGTCATATAGTTAGGAAGTGTCTTGAGGCCAAATTTGAACCCAGGATCTCCCAACTCTAAGCCTGGATCTCAGTCAACTGAATCACCTAGTTGCCCTCCTCCCTTTTTTTTTCTTTTAAAATTTTCTTTAAACCCTTAACTTCTGTGTATTGGCTCCTAAGTGGAAGAGTGGTAAGGGTGGACAATGGGGGTCCCACAACTTGCCCAGGGTCACACAACTGGGAAGTGTCTGAGGCCAGATTTGAACCCAGGACCTCCTGTCTCTAGGCCTGACTCTCAATCCACTGAGCTACCCAGTTGCCCCCCACCTTTTTTTTTTAAACTCTTACCTTCTGTCTTGGAGCTAATACTGTGTATTGGCTCCAAGGCAGAAGAGTGGTAAGGGCTATGCAATGGAAGTTAAGTGACTTGCCCAGGGTCACACAGCTGGGAAGTGTCTGAGGCCACATTTGAACCTAGGACCTCCTGTCTCTGAGCCTGGCTCTCAATCCACTAAGCCACCTAGCTGCCCCCTCCTTCTTGATCTTTAGTAAGAAAGGCCTGGCTTTCAATCCACTAAGCCACCCAGCTGCCCCCATGCCCTCCTCCCTTTTAAATTTTTTGACCCACTAGTCATTTTGTCTTAGACTTTATGGGAAATGAGAACAGGGAGGAGTAGAGGTAGCAACAGTAACATCAAGGTTTTGTTGGCAGAAAAAAAATGTGTACTGCTGGGCTAAAGAGGACTATAATGGAGAGACACATCAGAAAGGCAAGAATTTCAAATGATTTAGAAAATATATTTGTCATCTTCAAATGACAACTTGACAGGGTGGGATAATAATGAGTTTCTCCATGTGGTATTTATAAACTGCCCATTGCCACTAAATCTGGGACACTGTATAAATAAAGACAGAATAAATCAAAGTAGGCATAATGCCTGGAACACATCAAGAAGCCAAAACAGTGCCAAGGAAAAGAAAGTTCTTAAAATGAAGGGCTGGTGAAAAGTGGAACCTAATCCTAAAAATATTTATAAACTTTTAAAGAGGATACTTAGAAGTCTCACTGCCTCCAGGAAGCCTTCCCAAGGCAGCAACTTTGTCACCACAACTCAGATTTTTATAAATATGCAGCTCCCTCACTATCGTGTTTACAAAATACCCATAGTCCGTCGCTGAACCACAGCATAAATATTTATACGTACAGTGACCATATATTCCAAACACCAAATCAGGACACAAGATCTAAGAAAGGTTATTCCTTTTGTAAACTTTATTGAAAACACATTTTCTCTTGTAATTAAGGCTCTTCTGAATCATCTGGAACATGTATCAATCTTATCACCAAATATTTATTAAATATCTACTTGGTGCCAGGCACAGATGCTACCAAGTTAGCTAAATAGAAAGGAGGGAGAGAGACAGAGAGAGAGAAAAAGAGAGAGAAGGGAAGGAAAGAGGGGAAGAGGGAGGGAGGGGGAGAAGAAGAGGAGGAGAAGGAGGAAATGGGAGAGGGGGAGAGAGAGGGAGGGAGAAAGTAGGAAGAGCACTGGGCCTAGACTCAGAAAGATGAGTTCAAAGCCAACTTCAGGAACTTACTATCTAGGTGACCTTGGGCAAGTCATTTAACTTATTTGCCTCAGTTTCCTCAATTTTAAAGTGGAGATAATAACAGAACCTACCTCATGGAGTTGTTGTAGAGATCAAATGAGATAATATTTGTAAAAACAAAAACACTTAACATATTACCTGGTACATAGTAAGAAAAGGAAAGGAACAGGCACATATTTTTTTAAACCCTTACTTTCTATCTTAGAATTGATACTAATATCAGTTCCAAGGCAAAAGAGAGGGAAGAACTATGCAACTGGGGTCCAGTGACTTGTTCAGGGTCATATAGCTAGGAAGTATCTGAGGCTAAATTTGAACCCAGAATCTCCCATTTCCAGACCTAGCTCTCTCTATTTACTGAACCACCTCTCTGCCCCAGAATAAGCACCTATTAAGCGCTTACTATGTGCTAAGCACTGTACTAAGTACTTTATAAATACACTCATTATCTTTCCTTTTCTCTTCCCTTTCCCTTACTATGACCTAGCTACTGTGTAAAGTACTGGAAATATAAATACAAAAATGATATTGTCCCTGCCTTCAAGGAGATTCCATCCTATTGGAATATATAACACATTGATGAACAAGCAAATATAGATATTACATAAATACAAAGTACATGATGCTGGCCATTCATTGTTGGTTTAAAGGTCGATAGGACTTTAATACATGGGCCCAAGTAAGCATGCATAGTCTGTCCTGTGACAATTAGATTAAGTCTACACTGCCCATCTTTAGATTTAATCACCAAAGGTGAGAACACCTCCAATTTTGGGAGGTCTGTAACCCACATGTGCTAGGAGAAGCATGTATTGTGATTAGACATGCAAAGTAGGAGGGAGGCACAGGAAGTGATGCATAAGTGACCCCTTTAAAAAAGAGATCTCAGTCAGCTGGGCTCAGTCTTCTAGCTTTCCTGGTTCGTGGAGGAGTGCTGGCTGGGACACTGAGACCTTGGTAAGACTGCTCTTAATATCTTCTTTGGAATTCCACATGGTGAGTTTAAAGACTGAATCTTCCTGAACTTCTCTTAAGGAACTTCCCTTTAATAGAGACTCTGTGAATGAAGCTTTGCTTCATTCACCTCTGGGCCTCTGGCCCTTGGCTTGGTTTAATTAGATCTACCTGGATTAATTAGAGGATTGTAGTAATTTACCTACTGTGTTAGATTCGTATTTCCTTATTTCTTCTACCTCTTCTCAATTGTAAATAAATTCCTATAAAAGTCAATTTTGACTTGAGGTTATTCCTTAATTGGGGAAATTTCCT
The DNA here is from genome assembly GCF_016433145.1 of Gracilinanus agilis. Taxonomy (NCBI): domain Eukaryota; kingdom Metazoa; phylum Chordata; class Mammalia; order Didelphimorphia; family Didelphidae; genus Gracilinanus; species Gracilinanus agilis. The sequence goes on from NC_058132.1 coordinate 492,771,097, forward strand.
CTGGCGACCACCTTTTAATATTCGATCAAAAACCCTTTTTCCCCTTTCAGTTCTCCAATGTACTGTGGAATGTGCTCCCTCTTTAACTCTATTTCATAGAATTCCTTCCTTCCTTCCTTCAAGACCCAGTTTAAGCATTACTTTCTTCATGAAGCCTCTCCTAGTCTACCCAACAGCCTATGGCTGATTCCTCTTTCCAACTTTTTTGTATTCATTGTATATGTATTTTGTATATTCTTATGTAATAGGGTTTTGTGGATCAGTCATACATATAGTCTACAAGAGGTGGTTACTCTGTTATTTCAATTGTAATTACCATATTGATTCTGAGCATACTTCTTGTAAAGGAATATCAGAGTTTGGATATTTTATTAATTATCAAAATTGCAATCTCTCTCATTAATCAATTAATTCAATGTCTCTGCCTCACTTCCTTAAAAATTAAATAGTGAGGCAGCTAGGTAGCAGAGTAGATAGGGTACCAGGCATGGAGTTGGGAAGACCCAGATTAAACCTTGGGCAAGTTACCTAACTCTTTTGTCTTAAAAGTGATACTGACATGAAGTAAGAACTTAACAAAATTAAATATTTAACAAACTAGAGAAACCTCTTTTCCCATAAGCAGTTGCTCATTTCTTTCTATCAAAACTCTTATTCTTACTTAAGCCTAAATAAAGATCAAAGTTACTGGATATGTGATTTATGAGCCTTGTAATAAAAAATAACAGTGTAGGACCCTGGGTAAATCACTTAATCCCAATTGCTTGTCCCTTACCTCTCTTCTGCCTTGGAACCAATACTTAGTATCGATTCTAAGACAAAAGGTAAGAGTAAAAAAAAAATAACAACAGCAACATAAGCATTTATTTACAACTGTTTCTGCTTTGAGAAAGACCACAGCCTGAGTCACCTCCCTCTGTTGACTTCTCCTCACTTCTGGAACAGCCCCAATATTCACTTCACTCAGGATAACAATTAAAATCTCTTCTCAAGAATTATCTTTGTTTTCTTTGCAAATTAAGTCAATTCTCTCCAGAAAAGATCTCTTTAACTTCTTTTTTTCAGTCTTCTCAAATTCTTTTGAGACTTTGCTCTTCAAAGTATTTCCAGAATGGCAGTTAAATTGCCTATAGTGTAATATTCTATTGTTTCTCCTAAAAGTAGAATAGCATTGCAAAGTATCTGAGAGGGAAGCCATTGAAGTTGATGTTACATTTATAGTATACACATTGTCTCCTTGGATAAAATGTTCCTTGAGGATAGATGTTTCATTTTTGTCTTGTATCCCCAGCATATTTCCTAGCACATAGTAGGTGCTTTATTTAATAAATTCTCACTGATTTACTGATTTTTCTTAAACTATAGAGAACAAGGGCTGTAACTCACTACCTGCATCACCTCGAAGAGTATACACAAGCATTCTGTGGGCAAATCTTTCTTTTTTTTTTAAACCTTTACCTTCTGTCTTAGAATTGATACTAAGAGTGATAAGGGCTAAGCAATTGAAGTTAAGTGATTTGCCCAGGATCACACAGCTGGGAAGTGTCTGAAGTAAAATTTGAACTCAGGACCTCCTGTCTCCAAGTCTGCCTCTCTCTCCATTGAGCCATCTAACTGCCCCCTCACTGGGCAATTCAAACAACACTGGTGGCTGAATTTCCATCCATGTTCATAAATGGGGATTCTAATTATAAAGGCCCTGTCATTGTCGAGTTTAGGTTCAAAAGCAAGAACAAGAGATATTTGTTCCTTTTTCTCTTCTCCACAGGCCCCTGCTCGATTCCAGACGCTTTAGAGATACATAGTCATTCAACTACTTGGACCTTGACCTTTTGCCATTGGTTCAACAAAGTCTGTTCCCTTCCATCTAGTCATGCATCATTTCATTCAATAGGCATTTTATTATAACATGCAAATTACTATAGCAGACACTGAGGAGAGACACAAAGGTAAAAATGATATAACTTTTTTTTGCCAACAAAGTTTAGATTAACTAAAAGATTGTATTTTTCCTTTTTCTGCTGTAGTCAGTTCAATTCAATAATTCAATAAACCTACATTAAAAGCCTATTTTGTGCAGATCACTGTCCTGTATATATGCTGAAGGAAAGTAAAAACTATAATGTTGGAATATTGACAATTTTTTCTAAATTACAGGAATAATATATTATTCCATTTAACTTGGGATTTCATACATCAAAATACCTATGTTTGATGAATAGAAAAATATTTTGTAGTTGTCAGTATGGAGGATAGGGAGAACTAAATCCATAGTCTTGTCTAAACTTGCAAAAGCAAAACTTAATTGTCTCCTTTTACAGAGGAGAAGCTGTCACTATCTTATGCACCCATTACAATGCCATAGTTCTAAAGTAAATGGCTAGTAATAGTTCAAAAGGTAGTTTTGCTGAGAGCCTGCTAAGTACTTTAAAATGAATTTATATCATCCCTTTGGTGGCTGAAAGGGAAGCAATGTGGCATAGTGGAAGGAATTATCTAGACATATGCTAGAGCTCTCTACCAAAAGCAGAGGCACTAATAACTTATAGATTAGCTTTAGTGACAATTTCATTCTTTAAAAGATGGAGGGACCAATAAGGGAAAATTCTATTCTGTATCTGAATCTCACTAACTGAGATGGAAATTATGGTATTCTGGGAGGAAGTCCTATTCTGGAAGAAATCCTATAATACATGATGACAAAGAAGAGCAAAGTTGAACATATCTGATTTGTACCCTGGATTTTAGAAAAGCAAATTTCTTCCCTCCCTTCCTCTCTTCCTTCCTTTCTCTTTCCCTCCTCCAGTCTCCAAAAGGGAATCTTTAATACAGATATTCCTAAGACATTTCTAATTGGTAGGTAGCTAATTAGGGGGAGGTCCATCAAACTACCCATCCCTCCTCATCTCCATGTGGCAACGGCTGAAGGTCCACCAGCAGGAAGAGAATCCTTGTTTCACTTTTCTCTTAACCAAATTTTGTTAAAAGGAAGACATTCATTGAGATTCCTGAGGACCATGAATATATTAAAAAGTCTCTGACTCAGAACCCAGACACGATAGCAACAACAGTATAAAGAAAAAGAACTACTACAAAATGAACAAAACAGAATATTGTGAAATTATATAGAACAAAATTGACGCCTAAAATAAAGACATGAGAAAACAGTTCCTTTCTCCCTAACTTTTTTGCAGAGGTGAAGAAATCCATAAGTATGGAATATGTCATATGAAGTCAGATCTTTTCAACATCCTGATTTGTTTTACTAAATGTTTTTCTCTTCTTCTTCCTTAATTTAAAAAAAATTGTTTTAAGTGATGACTTTGAGAGGGATGAGAGGGAAGTGTACAGGGGGAAATCTAGGTGATTTCAATTTCAAAAGATATCAATAAAATATAAATTATTTTTAAAAGCTTTGGCTCTGAGCAACTCCAAGTCCATTAGAGCATCAGTTTTTTCATCTGTAAAATGGGGATATTAAAACGTATACTTTTCTATTGTACAAGATTGTGGTAATATCTTGTAAATATCTAAGAGACAATCGCATGAAAGAATGCTCTAAATCACTAATAAGAGAAACATGAATTAAGACAACTCTGAGGATTCACAGTGACCCTCTCCCTATTAGATTGGTAAAGCTTGATAGAAGATGAAAATGGATGACATAAAGGATCTGGGGCATGCTAATACACTGTTAGGTGGGTTGTAAATTCGAAAATAATTTGGAATTATGTGAGAAAAATTATTAAATTTTACCTCACCTTCAAACCAGCAGTACTGTTCCTGGCTATATATATCCCAAAGAGGATCATGGACAGCTAGGGGACACAGTGGAGAAAGTACTGGACCTGGAGTCAAGAAAAGGCCTCTTCCAGACTCAGACACATCATAGCTATGTTATTCTGAGCAAGTCATTTATGTGCCTCAGTTTCCTCTTATGTAAAATGAGCTGAGGAAGGAAATGGAAAACTACTCCAGTGTCTTTGCCAAGAAAACTCCAATTGGGGACTTGAAAAGTCAGTCACAACTGAAATGACTAAACAACAACATGGATTCATAAATCTAGAGATGAAAGGATCTCAGAGGTCATCTAGTCCAATCCTTTGATTTTATAGATGAGGAAATTGAGGTCTAGAGAAGTCATACAACTACTAAGTGGCAGAGTTGGGATTTAAACTCAGTACCTTTTTCATTTCTGCTACATGGCTCTTTATATATCAGTCAGTCAACAGGCATTTTATTAAGCATGTATTATATATCAGGACCACAATATTTATAGCAGGACTATTTTTTAACTCTTATATTCTGTCTTAGAATTGATACTTAGCTGCCTCTATACCAATACTTTTTATTGTAGCAAAGATTTAGAAATGAAGCAAGTAGTCAGCAATTAAGGAATAGCTGCAGATATTTTGTTTGGATGGCTTTCAAGTAATGGAATACTATTGCATTGTCAAAAAACAAGTGTGAAGGTGGTATCTGGGTAGCTCAGTGGATTGAGAGCCAGGCCTAGAGACAGGAGGTCCTAGGTTCAAATCTGGCCCCAGACACTTCCCAGCTGTGTGACCCTGGGCAAGACACTTAACCCCCATTTCCTTGAAACCAATATTGATTCCAAGACTGAAGGTAAGGGTTAAAAAAAACACAAGTGTAAATAGTTCAGAGACACTTGAAAAGAACTATGTGAAATGATGTAAAGCAAACTAGAATGTAATTTATGAAATGATGACAATAATTTAAAAACACACAACCCTGAAAGATACAATGACTGTAATCAATGCAGTGATGAGTCTTTTGACACCAGAAGCCTGTTGATGAAATACTTGCCTCTTCTTAGCAGAGAGGTGGAGAATTATAGGTGGAAAATGAGACATATATTATCAGACATGACCAATGTGATGCTTTGGTTTTAACTATATTTCCATGTTTCAAGGGAGGAGTCTAATGAGGGCAATGGTTATTAATAAATGATAACAATGGGGCAGCTAGATGGCTCGGTGGATAGAGAGCCAAGCCAAGAGTCAGGAGATCCTGGTTTCAAATCTGATCTCAGATACTTCCTTTTGGTATAACCCTGGAAAAGTCACTTAATCCCAATTGCTTAGCCCTTACTGCTCTTCTGCCTTGGAACAGGTACTTAAATATCAATTCTAAGACAGAAAAGAAAGAGTTTTTAAAAAGTCCTTCTGTAAATGCCTTGGAATCAATACTATTAATTCTATGAAGGAAAATAAGGGAAAAGGAGGAGGAGGAAGAAGAAGAGAGATAGCAAAGGTAAAAAAATTATTTTTTAATGCAAAACATTTCTGAAATCTTAAGGACCTGTATAAATGTGACTATCTATGTAAATATAACTAGAGAATCAGTTGGGACCATACAGGTCATCTAGTCTTACCCATTCATTTTTTGTTTGAAAATGAGGAAACTGAGGCCCAGAGAAACTTATCTAGGGATATAACAAATATGTAGTAAGTAGCAGAGTCAGAATTAACTTCAGATCAGGCTCCACCAAGTTCAGGGCTTCTACAACAAGCAATTTTTCCACCAGACCAGTCTGTGTTCACTTATGAGAGATGTGTTTCTAAAATCCCCAGATTTCTTCATGGAAATGGCAAAGTTAAAATTAAACTACAAATGCTGCAAATAGATAGCATCTGTAGTATAATACAGCTTGTATGAGAATGAGAGATTGGTCAGTATTGCAAACCCTTTATGAATTCTCGCTTAGCTGGCAAAACCAGATGCAGCAGAAATACCCCAGAGGTTGGCTGCATTTGCATTTTGCCCACCAGAGGGGATCAAGACTGTTAGAATTAAAATGGGTTTTGGTCAAATTAAGAGTTATAAAAAGTTGTGGTTGCCATTTATAATAATTAAGTCAAATTAAGTCAACTAAGTCAAAAAGGCTGTTAGTAGTTTTAGTAGCTTTATTACAGCAAGATAGAGATAGAAAAGAAGGAAATGTTGGAAGGAGGTAGAAAATATTGCCTAAATACCCTAAGTCCAGATCAGAGTGCTTTCAGACCGCCAGTGCGAATCTGAATGCAAATCTCATCAGCCCACGAGAATGTCTCCAACCAAGTATTTCAACAACCAAAAGAGAGTCAGATGCTGCAAAGACTGAGCCACCAAAGAGCGTCTCACGCCCAAGAGAGTATCCTGCTGAAGAGAGTCTCACTGAAGAAAGCATCCCACCAAAGGCAGGAAAAGAGCCAAAAAGCCAATGGCTCCAGTAAGGGTCTCCTCTTTTAGCAAGAGCCACCAATGCAGAATCACCAATGCAGAAGCTTCCTCCCCTTCAGCCCAAGTCACCAACATAGAATCTCCAATTCAGAAAGAATCAGAATCTCTGGGTTGGTTTTTATAAGCAATTTTCTCCACATCACTTCCCGTCTCTCTGGTTTCTATTTCCTTTCACTGTGGGCTGGTCTATCACATCTCAGGAACCAATCATAGTTTCTTAATTTGCCTGGCACTGCCCAGAAGGCAGTGCCTGTGGGATCCATATGCTGTCCTCTGAGGGTGTGAACTTTTATCAAAAGGATCCTCAAGTTCCTGACTAAGTTAAAAGGGTAGAGAACTCCAAGTACTTGATAAGTTAAGATAAACAAAGGGAGTTTAAAATTCCCTTTTATAAGGCAGAAGACGTGGGGACTGGTCTATACATGTTCTGCTGGTACAGGAAACATGGCACTGAAAGAGGCCTCCCACTATGTCTGACCACCCAAGAGAAGATATGAGCAAGAGTGAGTCCAATATAGGATTTGGAAGGGAAAACAGCAGAATCCCTGGGATAGCAGTAGCAGATGGCAGCAATCAGAAGTCTAGACAGGAAAGCCTCCGGCATGTGTTGAGGAAATGGGGTTTGCTAACCCCCAGGTTGCTTCTATTATTAATAGAAGCACACTGATATATATATCATCTTTTTGAAAATAAATTTTTATTGATCTTTTGATTTTACATTGCCCAAATTTCACCTTTGTATTCTTCACCTTCTTTCTTCCCAGAGAGTAAGCTTATATAACAAAGAATATTTTTAAAGAATCAAAGAAAAAGAGAATATGAAAAAAAATCAGTAAAACCAGTCAATTAGTTTAAAGAAATTGAAAATATATGCAGTATTCTACATACCAGGCTTCCAGCCTCTACAAATGGGTGGGGAAAAGACTGTCTTCTGATTTGTTTTCTTTGGGGCCATGCCTGAACTGTGTAATTCTGCAACATTCACTTTTGATATATTGGTGGTTGATATTTCCATTTATATTGTTGTAGTCATTGTATATGTTTTCTTGCCTTTACTCACTTCATTCTGCATCAGTTCATGTAAATCTTTACATGCTTCTCTGTATTCATCATATTACATTTTCCTTACAAAACAGTAATACTCCATTTCTATAGCTAGTCTCCAATTAAGGGGCATCTACTTTGTTTCTAGTTCTTTGCTACCACAAAAATGTGCTGGCTTTCTTCTTATCAATGTCATCTTTGGAATATGACAAGTAGTTCAATGTTTGGGTCAAATGATATGGTAATTTTAGTTACTTTATTTGGATAATTGCAAACTATTATAATTGCTTTCGAAAATAGTTGTACTAATTCATGGCTTTACCAACAATGCACTTGTGTGGTAAATAACACTTTAGAGTTTACAAAATGTTTTCTTCACAACAACCCACTAAGGTAGCAGTATGAATACCTTATTTAACCTTTCTATCTCCCCTAAATACATAGCACAATGCCCTAGATAATTTAGTTTAACCAGTGTTTTATAAATTAAATAAAATGGAACCTTCAGGGAGGTCTCTAGTACTGTTCTGCAACTATCTGTGCCGGGTCCTGTCTTGTTCATCATTTATATCAATGCCTTGGCAGAGATGGTATACTTGTCAAATTCAATGTGACATGAAGTTAGGAAAAAAATCTAATGACAAAATCAGAATCCCAAAAGGCTAGAATGATGAACCAATCCTATAAGATGGTCTGTTGTTTTTAAACTGGACCTGTGAGTTAATTAGTTTAGGAAGTTCTGGAAGAAGACATTTTTTATATAATCTGTGTAACCCTGCCCAAATCACCTAACCTACGCCTCAAACAACTCTCTACAAATTTTTTAAACCCTTGCCTCCCATCTTAGAATCAATACTATATATTGGTTTTAAGGCAGAAGAGCAGTAAAGCTACTCAGTGCGAGTTAAGCAACTTGCATAGGGTCACACAGCTAGAAAGTATGTGAAATCAAATTTGAACCCAGGACCTCCTGTCTCCAGGTCTGGCTCTCAATCTTCTAAGCCAGTGATGGGCAAACTATGGCCCATGGGCCAGATGCAGCCTCCTGAAATGTTCTATCTGGCCATGTGACATTATTCCTAATCTGACGAATACAATGAGTAGGATGCAAATCAATGAAACTTCAAAAGAGTTGCCTTAGAAACAAACTGACAAATGAGCATTTCCTTTCATTTGGCTTCCTCTTTAAAAAAGTTTGCCCATCACTGTTCTAAGCCATCTAGCTGCCACTTGAGCTGAGTCTTGAAGGAAAGTGGGGATTCCCAGAGGCAGAGAAGACGAGGGAGGGCATTCCAAGTAAAGAGGATAGTCATAGCAAAGACACAGAGATGGGAGATGCAGAAGATAGAAGGAGACCTTTTCTCCTGAAGGTTTTCTTCAGGTGTTTAAAGGTCTGTTGTGTGGAAGATCTGTTGTTTTTCTTGGACTCAGAGGCTAGAACTAGGAGCTTGTCAGGAGTTGCAAACCAGCAGATTTCAGTTTGATAGAAGGAAAAATTTCCCAATAAACAGAGCTATTAAGGAATGGACTGCTCAAGGAGATAAATTTTTGCCTTGCTTTGAAACCTAGTATTTAGCACAGTGCCTGGCATTCAGGCAGTTATTAATAAATGTTTGTTGATTGACTGATGGGGATGGAGAGCTGCCCATAATTATCGGGCTTCCAATGGAAACTTGATGACTAGTTTCATGGAATTCTGCAGAAGGAATTTCTGCTTCTAGTATAGATCATATCTGATGTCCTCTGAGATTCTCTCTAACTCAGATGCTATGTTTTGGAGGTTTTTTTGTTTATTTTTTTAAATCCTTACCTCCTATCTTAGAATCAATTTTGAGTATTGGTTCCAAGGCAGAAGACCAATGAGAGCTGGACAATGGGGCTTAAATGACATGCCCAGGGACACAGCTAGGAAGTATGAGGCCACATTTGAACCCAGAACCTCCTATTTCTAGGCCTGATTCTCAATCCACTGAGCCGCCTAGCTGTACCTAGGTGCTATGTTTTTGTGTTTATTTTCCAGCCAAGAAATTAACCAACATGTATTTACTAAATGCCTACTATGTGCCGGGAAATGATTCCTGATGAATATTCAGACAAATGAGGAGAGTCCTTGCCCTCATAGAGTTTGCATTCTATTGGGGAAAACAAAATATACAAGTATTTTGTATAATTATGAAAATATGTGCAATTATACAGATTGTATATGTGCAATTATACAAATGGAAGCTCTGAAATAGTTACAAGGCTAATAAATTGAAGACAACTCAAAACTTTCTGCTTGCAAGTCCAAAGGCTTTCTTGGTACATTGCTCCCTAATATGTGGATGTTATTAAAAAATACAGGCATTCTGTTGGCACCTTTATGAAAACTGTGATCGAAACCACAGGCAAGCTGAAAATACAAACAGCCCTTACAAAACATGGTAGAGATGACAGTAAGAACCAGCCTTTTGCAGAGGACTGACCCCCTCTCCCCTCCCCACAGCAAACTGTCTCCCCACCTGCTCACTGCCCCAGGGAACTCATTTAACAGTGGAAAAAAGGCTTCCATTTCTCAATTAGAGATCAAAGACGTAGGACTCCAGGCAACAAGTGAACACAGACACAGGGGACAGCATATGAAGGTGATATGGAGACAAATAGAGACGGGAGGGAATGCTGGGACAATATACATGTTTCCCAAATCTTCCCCACAAATCTGGTGGTGGTGTTTTAAACTTACCGGAAGTGAGGCAGAAAGACAGAAAGCAGGAGAAAGCAGGTGAACAAGGGAGACTGTGGAGGTTGTATGGAAAATAGTAATAGAGAGAAGAAAGAGGGACTATCTTTCATTTCCTCTTTCTCTACTCTTTCAGGCCTCTTACTCAACACTGGTTTAATTAATGAGCATGGTATAGTAGAAGTATATGGCAAGAGGGCAGCTGGGTGGCTCAGTGGCTTGAGAAATAGCCCCAGAGATAGGAGGTTCTAGGTTCAAATATGGCATCACTTTCTAGATGGGTGACTCTGGGCAAATCACTTAATTCCCATTATCTAACCTTTACCACTCTTTTGCCTTAAAACTAAAATACAATATTTATTCTAAGATGGAAGTTAAGGGTTTAAAAAAAAAGTATAGGGCAGCTGGTGGCACAGTGGATAGAGTGCTGGACCTGGAGTCAGGAAGACTCATCTTTCTGAGTTCAAATCCAACTTCAGACACTTCCTGTGTGACTCTGAGCAAGTCAATTTATTCTGCTGGCCTCAGTTTCTTCATCTGTAAAATGAACTGGGGAAGGAAATGACAAACTGCTCCAGTATCTTCACTAGGAAAACCCCAAACTGGGTCAGAAGCAAATGACTGAATAACAAATAGCAGATGTGTAGAAGACAAGGTAGGGTACATGTTATAGTGCTAGCTATATATATATAGACTTTTAGAAAACAAGGAAGGGAAAAAACAAGTATTTATTAAGCATCTACTATGATTTAACTTTATAAATATTAGTTTATCATCACAACAATCTGGAGAGTTGAGTTCTCTTATCCCCATTTTATAGTTGAGGAAACTGAGACAGACAGCAATTAAGTGAGTTAGTTGCCCAGGCTCACGTAGCTAGTAAGTGCCTGAAGTCAGATGGAAATTTGGGTTTTTCTGACTCTAGACCCATATCTCTATTCACTGTGCCACTTAGCTGCCATGAACTATCTCTATGAACTTAGACAAGTCCTTTAGCTTTTCTGGACCTTATTTTCCTCAACTGTTCACTATAATAAAAGGATCTTACTTAATGACTTCAGTTTCTTTTGACTTTGGGTCTTTTACCCTGGGAATAGATATTGTCTTAGATACAAACTAAAGATCTGGGTTCAAATCTCAGCTCTGACACTTTCTAGCTAGATGATCCTGGGCAATTTCTTTGATTCTTTGTTTCTTCCTTTAAAACTGGGTTAATAATAGAACCTAAAGCACAGGATGTTTTTGAGGATCAAGAGAGAAAATAAATATAAAATGTTCAGTAAAACCTTAAGGAGCTATGTGGATGGGAGTTACATAGTGCCTCTTCTGAGAGCAGATTTTGATAGGGGCCACAGGGAAAATATAAAAGGACTTAAAAGCCCTATATGAGAAAGGAAAGGTATGGCCAATGTATATGTGTTGGGCCAGGGTATAGAATTGCCGTAATATAAAGAAGCTGAATTAAGGTGTTTTGGGTAAAGGTAGAAGATTCAGTAGTAGAAAGCCAGGCCCAGAGATGGGAGGTCCTGAGTTAAAAGGTTACCTCAGACACTTCCTAGCTTTGTGACCCTGGACAAGTCATCACTTAACTCCCATTGTCAAAGTCCTTACTGCTCTTCTGTCTTACAACTGATACTAAGACAGAAGGTAAGGGGGAGAGACAGAGACAGAGAGAGACAGAGACAGAGACAGACAGAGAGGAGAGAGACAGAGAAACAGAGAGAGACAGAGAGATTGAGACACACACACACAGAGACAGAGAGACACACAAAGATGGAGAGAGAGAGAGAGAGAGAGAGAGAGAGAGAGAGAGAGACAGAGACAGAGACAGAGA
>NC_058132.1:492783210-492802152 GCF_016433145.1 Gracilinanus agilis
AGAGAAACAGAAAGAGGGGGAGACAGAGAAAGGAAGAAAGAAGGAAGGAAGGGAGGGAGGGAAGGGAAGGGAAGGAGAGAGAGAGAGAGAGAGAGAGAAAGAGAGAGAGAGAGAGAGAGAGAGAGAGAGAGAGAGAGAGAGAGAGAGAGAGAGAGAAGATGCTGTGGCAAATAATTTCCTCCACAAATGTCTCCAAATAATATTAGCTTGGTATGTTTTCTAGTGTTTAACTTTTCTTTATTCTAACTATAATTTGCATTAACATTCTCTTGTTTTGACTTCATTTATCATTTCTCCAGACTTTCATTTACATCATTTTGGCAATATAATTTGCCCTCACAAATCACTCTAACAGCACTGCAACAACTTGAAACAATTACAAAGGTAAGAGGATAAAAATGCAATAAAGTGTAATTCAGGCACTGTACTAGCTCAGTGTCAAATTTCAGAGTCTCAGGTTCATTTCCCAATATAGCCAAAAGGTCTAATTTCCAACTTTAGTCAAAGTACTAGAAGTAATTATTTCTCTTGAGTTTTTTTCCCCTTAAAACCTCAACTAAATGATTCCTTTTAAACACCAACCATAGCTTTTGAGCTGGAAGGGATCTTAGAGGTCAGTGAGTCCAACTTCCAATGTAACAGAACTTTAAAAATCTATGGGGAGGGGGCAGCTGGGTAGCTCAGTGGATTGAGAGCCAGGCCTAGAGACAGGAGGTCCTAGGTTCAAATCCGGCCTCAGACACTTCCCAGCTGTGTGACCCTGGGCAAGTCACTTGACCCCCATTGTCTACCCTTACCAATCTTCTACCTATAAGACAATACATAGAAGTTAAGGGTTTAAAAAAAAATAAAAAATAAATAAATCTAAAAAAAAATCTATGGGGAGGGGGAGATAAAAGGGACCAGATCCATTTTCTCATAAAGATTTTTTTAAAAACCATTACACAAAATTATATAATTTAATCATTGTGACTACATGAAAGTACAACCCCCAAAAACAAGCTAATGTAGCTTATGTTACATCTTATTTGATGTGATCTTATTTCATTTAAAATAGTTGTAGTAAAAATCTAGGCAGCTAGGTGGCATAGTGGATAGAGTACTGGACCCAGGGAACTTGAGTTCAAATATGGTCTCAGATGCTTACTTACTAGCTGTGTGACTAGGCAAGTCACTTAACCCTGTTTGCCTCAATTTCCTTATCTGTTAAATGAGCTGGAGAAGAAAATGATAAACTCTTCTTCAAACCTCTGTCAAGAAATCTCCAAATGGGGTCACAAAGAGTGATAAATGACTGAACTGAAACAGTAAAAATCCTACAGCCTCAGGCAGGGATTCTTAACTGTTTTTTTTTTTTCTTTTTGGTCCTGTACCCTTTTGGCAGTGTAGTTAGGCCTGTGGTTCCCTTATCTTAATGATGTTTTTAAACAAAGAAATTCCAATTATACTGAAATACAGATATAAAAAATCTTTTTTAAGTTCACAGACCTGAGGTTGTCTCATCTTTTTATTTCTTTGTATAATTTTATTACTTATGACCTATACTACATCTTTTTTATACCATATAATTAGGCCATGAAATAACTAGGGTTTTGGTGAATCCAGTGACCGATTTTCATACACAATTTAGTATCACAGATTTGGAGTTGAAAGGGACCTCAAATGTCATCTGATCTATCTTACTCCCTGTGGTTGCCCTTGGGCACCTGACTCTTCTGGACTTTAGTTCCTTCATCAGTAAAATGAGGGGGTTAGACAAGATACTTGCTAAGTTTCCAGTTCTAAATCTATAATTAATTTTAAAACATGGAAATTGAGGTCCAACAAAGTGAATGGTCTCATAGGTACTAAAGAGCAGAGTTAGGATTTGAATTTAGACCCTACCCTCCTGTTAGACACTTTCAAACTAGATGTTCCATAGACATCTAAAATTCCTCATGTCATTCAACAAGAATTTATTAAGTGAGGGGCAGCTAAGTGTCTCAGTGGATAGAGAGCCATGCCTAGAGACAGGAGGTCTGGATTCTTGCTTCAGACATTTCCTAGCTTTGTGACCCTGGGCAAGTCACTTAACCTCAGTTGTCTAGTCCTTACTGTTCTCTTCTGCCTTAGAACCAATACTTAGTATCTATTCTAAGACAGGATCAGATAAGGCTTAAAAAAAACCCATGATTTTATAATTTATCTTTCAGGTAATAGAAAACCACTAAAGGGTACTGAATAAGGGAGTGACATGGTCAGACCAGTACTTTAGGAAAATTACTTTGGCAGCATAATTTGCATATTTGAAATAAAATTAATTATTTTCTCTCCCAAATCCCCAGCCCCTCTTGTGTCTGTGGAGGGCTCACCTCTCCTTCTAGTTTCCTTATTTTACAACCTCAATGTTAACCCTCAAGGGCATCAGGAAGATTCATCTTCATGAGTTCAAATCTGGCCTCAGACATTTTACTCGCTACATGACCCTGTGCAAGTCACTTAACCCTGTTTCCCTCAGTTTCCTCATCTGTCAAATGAGCTAAAGAAGGAAATGGCAAACCACTCCAGTATCTTTGCCAAGAAACCCCCAAATGGGGTCACAGAGAATTGGACACAACTGAAAAATGACTAAATGACATTCCATAAATTCAATAGTTGCCAAATCTTGCCAATTTAACCTTAAAATTTTTCCTATGTCTCCTCACTATTCACAAAGCCACCACCTTGAGCTCTCATCACCTCTTCCCTGGGTTATTGAAACACACTCTTTCTGCATTTCAACACATTCTCCATACAGCTGCCTAAATGATTTCCTAAAGAACATTTCTGACCAAGTCACTGCATTATTCCATAAATTCCAGTCACTCTGCTTTGCCTCAAGGAACAAATATAAATTCTTTTCCTTTCTGACCTCATTATCTTTATATTCTGACCTCATTTTTCATTCTTTACTCTATCTCTCATCTTCATGCCTTCTTATTCACCATCTCCTTTGCCTGTAATGCTGCTTCTCCTCACATCTGCCTTGTAGAGCCTCTTCCTTTTTTCAACTCAAACAGCACCTTTTTAGGGAGCCTTTCTCTGGTTCCCTTACTTCTGGAACTCACCCTCCCTACACTAGCTTGGATTTTATTATTGTTGTTCCGTTGTTTCAGCCACATCCAACTCCTCAAGACCTCTTTTGGGATTTTCTTGACAGAGATACTGGAGTGTTTGGCATTTCCTCCTCCAGTTGATTTTACAGATGAGGAAACCAAGGCAAACCAGGTTAAGGGTCTTTTCTGAGATAACACAACTAGTAAATGTCAGAGGCTGGATTTTGACTCAGGAAGATGTCTTTCTGATTCCAGGCCTGAAGCTACCCACTGCATCACTAGTAATTAATTTACTTCATATTTATTCTGCATAAACAGTTAGCTCTTTGGGAGCAAGGACTATTCCATTTTTATCTTTGTATCTCAAGTGCTTAGCACAATGCTATATATAATATAGCACAAGGCATATAGTAGATATTTAGTAAATTTATGATATTAATTTAATAAATTCATGATAATAAATTTGTAACTATAATAAAGTATAATAAATAAAATAATAAAAATTATAATAAATGATAAATTAAATGAATGTTTGATAATTTATTTAATTATATTTTATATATTTGATAATTTAAATATACTAAAATATTGCTTTTTGTTTGATAGCTTCACATCTAGTGCTGTTTCTATGATTCCATTGCTGAGGCTCTCAGGAGAAATTTTAAGGAAAGTAGAAGGTATAAGTGGTTTATATTCACTTTCCCACCTCTGATACAGATTGGTTGTATGATCCTGAGCAAGTCTCTTAACCTTCTAATGCTCTGAGAAAACAAATTGCAAAGAAAGTGCTGACCTATATTGGGAGATGGAGTCTCTTCCCCCAGGAGCTCCCTGTGCCAGTGGAATCACAGCTCTAATCCCTATCCCCATCCATGGAAATTCTGAATGAGGTGAGGTTCGCCCATAGGCAGCAAATGGCATGTTGTCATATAATGGGCATCTCTGAATGTGATGATGAAATCAAGTACCCATTTTTCTGTTTTTGCAACCATCCTCAAGTATTGACTGCACCCTAAGTCCTTGTCCATACACATAAAAAAAATTGCTGGGAGACAACTTTCCAACATGGATTTAGAATTTTTTTTCTTTTTTTAAATCTCCTGAGAAGTTTGAACAACCTGGGAAACAATAGGGTGGACAGAGCCAACAAACTCGTTGAAACTTGGTCACCTCATTAGTGTTTGAGAGCCAGACCTCAGCAGAAGCAGCACAACCTCAGTCTGAAGCCTGCTTCCCTCCCTCTTTTCTTCCCCTCCACTCTGCCTTCCGAAGGGAAACTTTCAGGTTTCCTCAAGAGAGATTTGGAACTTAAAGGAGGCTGATTTCTCCTCTTGGTCTGTGCCTGCAAATTGCCCTGCTGTGCACCCACAGCTTCTGATACTTCAGGCCTGAGGCCTGGCTGGGGCAGCCCCTGTGAGATCATGCTTTGGCAAGGGAAGAAAGGAATTAAAGAACAAAGTAAGAGAAGCAGGTCTTGATCATCTGGAGGCAACATTTTAAAACCAGAAGCTTTTGAAAATGGGGAGAAAGGTCTTAACAAGCTGAGTTACAGAAATAGTATTTTTAAATTAAAAAAGGCAACTAGATGATAGAAGAGAAGAGGGTTCCAGGTTCTGGGTGTTCTGAGAAGAAACATGAGGATCCAATTTCTAGGCAGAAGAGTAGCAGTTAAGCTATTCAGATTAGATAATAGGCAAGATTTGCTTTGCAAAATGTTCATGGGAAATTTTGACTAAGAAATATTTAATAAAACTGTGTTATAGATAAGCCTCTCTAAGATATACATTTTTAAAAAAATCTTTCTCTTTCTATTCTAGTGAGTCCTCTAAGACAGAAGGGCAACTGCTAAGCAAAGGGGAATAAGTGATTTGTCCAGCATCATACAGATAGGAAGTGTCTGAACCAGATTTAAAGCCCAATTCCAGACCTGGTGTTCTATCTACTTAGCTTCCTAGCTGCCCCTACCAAGATGTAATTTTTTTAAAAAAAGAAGAAACAAAGAAACAAGACTACTATTTTACACTTTGGCCTCATCTCTTCAGTTAACTTCAAGTCCATTGGCAAGAGTAGTGTTGTAATTTGGGGACGTTGGAGAGCATAGCAGGATGAGAAATATTTTCTTTTAAAAAAATGGACTTATTTAAGTTGAAGTAATCAAAATTGGTAAGAACAAAACAGAATAGAGCAGAAATTAATAGAATTTTAGAGTTAGAATGATCTCAGAGATCACCTAAACCTTGTTTCTCACTTTTCAAATTAGGAAACTGAGGCCTAACCTGATGAAATGAATTGTTTAAGGATCACACAGCTAGTTAGTAGCAGAAAGGAGGGTGAGAGTTAAGCAATCAGAACCTGGTCTTTTAATTCCCAGACAAATACTCTTTCCATTAAATGATGTTATACCTGAGTGGTGTGATTTTTATTTAAAACAAACATAGCTGCCTCAAACTAGTTTTTTTTTCCCCTGAAGATGGCTAGCTAGATGGTACAGTGGATAGAGTGCTGAACCTGAAGTCAAGAAGACTCATCTTTGTGAGTTCGAATCCAAGCTCAGACACCTACTAGCTGACTAACCCTGAGCAAGTAACACTTAAGCTTCTTTGCCTCAGTTTCCTCATGTGTCAAATGAATTAGAGAAGGAAATGGCAAATCAGCCCAATATCTTTGCCAAGAAAACTCCAAATGGGGTCACAAAGAGTCAGATACTACTGAAATGGCCAAGCAAAGGTTAAAAGACATATGACTAACTGGTGTCTGTGTAGAGAGGAAGCAGTCTATTCTTGGTCTACTGTGGGATTTTTTGATAAAGGAACAAAGAATGTTCATTTTGACTAAGGTGAATCTTTTTCCTTTTTTTTAGGAACTGGTTGGAGAATCATCATCACTTTAGTATCATTCTACTCTTGGATCCTTTATTTTATAGTTAAGATTCTTTTATATTAATTTTCTTTCTCCCAAACTGTGAAGTATATTTTAATTTCTTCAAGGCCCTTGAAAATATTTCACACCATAGCCTCGTAGGCAATATGGAAGGATAAGGATTTTCTAAAAGAGTATTCAGAAATGCTTAAACAACTAAACCCAAAAAGTGTTGCTAAATGCCTTGTTTTGTTCAACTCTTATACCAATGATCTTGAGTGAGGGAAAAGATGGTATGACTCAAATTTGTAGATGACATGAAGCTAGGAGAAATTGCCAATAATGGAGGACAGAATTTTATCTAAAAGGAATGATGGGATGAGATTAATATGATGAAATTCATTTTTACCCTTTGGTTAAAAAAATCAATTGCACAAATATATGACAGAAATGGAAAATTATTCATTTGAAAAACACATGGGGATTTTTAGGGAACTACACATTCAAAATACAACTGCTAGAGAATAAAATGACAAACCACTCCAATATTCCTGCTAAGAAAATTCTATGGATAGCTATGGTCCATGGAGTCACAAAGAGCTAGACATGATCAAATGAGTGAACAAGAACATATTCAAAATGAGTCAGCTGTGTAGCATGAATTGACAAGTCAACTTTCCACATCGATGCCAAGAAAGCTGATGCAATACTAGATTGCTGTAAGAGACATAAAGTGTCCAAAACAAGGGAAGTGATAGTCTTCTGTATTCTGTTCTAGTCAGACTACATCTGTATTAATCTGGCCAGTTATGGACATAATCTCTTTTTTAACCCTTCCCTTCTGTCTTAGAATTGATACTAAATATTATTTTCAAGGCAGAAGAACAGTAAGGGCTAGACAACTGCCCAAGGTCACACAGCTAGGAAGTATCTCTGGGTATAATATTTTAAGAGAGGCACTGACAAATTAGAATGTTTCCAAAGACAAAAGAATTGCGAGGGATCTAAAAGCATGAAAACTGGTGAAAGGAACCAAGTTTATTTAATTGGGGTAGAGATCACTTTAGGACATTAGGAGAATATGATTGTAGTCTCAGATATTTGAAAGACCGTCTTACATAAGGACTGGAATTGTTCTTGATGTCAGAGAGCAGTATTAGGACTTAATGATGGAAAATTTGAAGAGGTATAGAGCCATTAGATATAATGAGAAACTATCTTACAATTAAAACTGTCCCCGAAATGAAAGGAGTTGACTTCTGGTTATAGTAAGTTCTCTGGATCTAGAAGTCTACAGCCAGAGGCTGAATGATTGCTTGTTGGGATGGTATAGAAGGAATTAATCTTTCAGGAAGGGGTACACAAAATGAGACCTTCCCAAATCTAAGGATTCTAGAGTTTTATACTCTGCTAATATTTAGTGCTAAACATAAAACTCTTTTTAAAATGTTTAAATCTTAGTGAAAAATTATTCTATTAAAAATAACATTTTAATATTAATCAATTAATATTAATAAGATTAATATTAATATTCTATTTAAAAAATTCAAGTTCAAGCTTTAGTACCTACTAGCTGTTGGTGACTGAGCCACTCATTTAAGTTCTGTAATCAGGTGGTATAGTAGATAGAGTATGAAGTCTGGAGTCAGGAAGACTAATCTTCCTGAGTTCAAATCTAGCCTCAGGCCCTTACTAGCTTACTTGCCCTGACCTGGGCAAGTCACTTAATCATTTACCTCAGTTTCTTCATCTGTCTGTCAAATGAGCTGGAGAAGAAATGGCAAAACACTCCAGTACCTTTGCCAAGAAAACCCCAAAGAGGGACATGAATAGTAGGACATGCATGGAAAGACTGATCAGATCCTTGTTTTCTTTACCCATTAAGTGAAGATATTGATTTTTGTACCACTCATCTTTTACATGATAATATTGTGAAGATCATGTGAGATCATTTTAAAAATACCTTATATCCATATAATTGCATAATGTACAATATAAATTTTTAAAGAGACAATGTAATGTCACATGATTAAAAAAAAAGGCTACAGTATAGGAATCAGAGATCTTGATTTAAGTGACTATCACTTATTGGTCCTGTGACCAGGGGCAAATTACTTAATCTTTTTGAGTCAATGTTTTCCAATCTGAAAAATATGGATAGTATATTTGAACTACCTAATAAACAAAGTTGGGAAAAGGCATTCTATGAATTATAGAGTGCCATATATATATATATACGTACATTAATTTTTCTATGAGTCTAGGAACCAAATAAATACTACTAATGAATACTTTCTATTTATGCAGTTATAATAAGAATAAATTTTATTATCATAACAAGATAATAACAATAAGTTTCCGAACTTAGTCACTTAACTGATTCCACTTTAAGCCTCCATTTAATGATCAAGTTGCTGAGAGTAATATTTTTATAAATTATTTGTCACTAATAACAAAAGTGCTAATGTGATAGGACCTAGCAAACAATATTTATATGTTTAGAAATAAATGATAAATATATGTGAACCCTCTAAAAGTTTATAGGGGGTAGCTAGGTGGCTCAGTGGATTGAGAGCCATGCCTAGAGACAGAAGGTCCTGGGTTCAGGTATGGCCTCAAACACTTCCTAGCTGTGTGACCCTGGGCAAGTCACTTAACCCCCATTGCCTAGCCCTTACTGTTCTTCTGCCTTGGAACCAATACTGAGTCTAAGGCAAAAGGTAAGAGTTTTAAAATATATATTTTAAATGACTTGATAGATTTTTAAAAATGAATTACCAATAAAATTATGTGGTAAACAAATTAAGAACAGCCATAGAAAGAACTATAAGAAATTCACCAGAGGTCCTAGTTAATAGCTTGCTCCTAGTGTTAAGTGAAATAGGCTCCTGTATTCCCCTTATTTAAGGCTTGAATAGTTCATTATCACTTAAGGTGATATCATCATCACTTAACAGTGATGATAGACTTGCTACGGGAACATTTTGGAGAGAGACATGGGAACTCCAGCTGGATAAAGACAGAACTTTCTCTTGAGGGAACTTCGTCATGAGTCCATATAAAAGCCACTTATTGGGACTTCTAAGGCATAGGCTAATTGTTTGTTATTAGAGGGGTTGATATTTGTATTATTTGCACATATTGACTAATAACATTTAATTACATGCAATGAGAAGTTGAACTGCTGTATCTGTCCCAGTAGTTAACATATATGAGGGTAAAAAGGCTATAAGGAAGCACCATGGTTTACAACGATGCTTTGTAGTTTACAAAGAATTTCCATATATATTATCTAGTTAGATTCTCATAACAAACTCATGACCCTGGCTGGATAGTCATGGTTCCCATTTTACAGAGAAGGACACTGGGGCTCTGACAGGCTGTGACTTATTTAGAGTCATAGAGTTGCAAAAGGGGATACTTTGTTCTCTTTGAGTTTACATTTGAGAAAGGGAATCCTTTACTCTCTTTGCCTAATTGAAGCTAATACTTTGCTTAAGTACCCCTACTTAGTACCTCACTAGATTGTGAACGCAGAAGTAACTCTCCTTTGTCTACCTTTTGATTGAATCAACAAAAACTTGAACTAGGTAGAGGAGCTCTGCAAACCACTTCTAAGAATCCATACCCTCAGAAACTCAATCAGTCAGGAATCTGTGAACCCTTTTGATGAGTATTCACCCCTCCAGAAGGTGAGAAGTGGTTCCCACAAACACTGTCCCCTGGGCAGTGCTAGACCATCTGGATGCTGTGATTGGCCCCTGTGAAAAGAGGAAGAGATAAGAACCCCACAATAAAAGGCCCTGAATTTCTGGGGCTAGAAAAAGAAAGTACACTCCAAGAAGGAAGTCGGCTTCAAGAGGAAGGTTGGCTGAAGGAAGAAAGTCAGCCTCAGGAATCACCTTCAGTTCAAGTCATTGTCTTGACCTGCCTCTTGGAGGGAACTTGGGTGAATGGATACCTGGTTTTCCCTTCCTGTCTTTTGGAGAGAGTTTAATTCCCGTTGAAGATCAACAAGTCCTGGCTGAGTCGAACATTGGAGCTATATTTAGTTAGATAGGCTAAGATCTTCTCTATCCTTTTGTATTTCTCTGCTTTCACTCTTTCCACCTCTTTTGTAAATAAAAGCTATTAAAGTCATTTTGGCTTTGAGCAATAATACTTTGAATTGCAACCACCACTATTGTTTATAATCTTCATATATTTTAGCCAAACCATTAAAATTTAATTTAATCCTTACAGAGTTCACAATCAGCAGAGACAACACTTGAACCCACATCTTCTGGCTCAAAAGTCAGTGGTCTTTATTCTAGTATACCTTGCTGCCTTAGGTATAAAAATCCCAAAGATATGTTCATTAAGATGATCTATACACCTTGGTTACAGTAAATTGATATTGGATATTGTTAGTACAAGGACAATATTTTTTAAAGTTTTCATCTAAAAATAGTCCTTTATTATCCTAATCTATACATATAGTATAGCAGAATTTTTAAAAATATAATTGCAATTTTTATACATATGGCAAAATGACTTTATCTGTAAGTTTACTGGCATCTGGGTTTTATTTACACAATAGGTTTCATGCTCTTAAGCCTTATTCATTAAAGTGATATCTGGCAAAGTACAGCTGCCTGCCCAGTTGGGCATACGATGACTAGTTCCAGGTGTATAACTCATGTTCATCTCTTGGCAAATGTACTTCATTATACTAATGAGTCCCACTCCATTTCTTGTTAATGACTTACATGATTTTTATTCTCAGGTAAGACAATTGTGCTACCACCCTCAATGTAACAAGTGGGATACTGATGTTTTCATATAAAAACTACTGAATGAATGCCCTTCTTTTAAAAGCCTTGCCTTCCATCTTAGAATCAACACTGTACATTGGTACCAAGGTAGAAGAGCAGTAACAACTAGGCAAAAATGGGGATTAAGTGGCTTGTGTACGTTCGCACAGCTAGGAAGGGTCTGAGATCACATTTGAACCCAGGACCTCCCATCTCTAGGCCTGGCTCTATCTACTGAGCCACCTATCTCCACCGTGAATGAATTTTTAATTAAAAACAAACTGTGGGAAGAAATTGAGAAAAGTAGAACAGATCCAGGCAAAAGAGGCAATACAAAATGAAGAACTAACTTGCAGAATTTTTTTTCTCTTAATAGGAAAGGTATCCTTAAAATAAATCATTCCCCCCCATTTTTAATTCTAAGAAATCAAGAAATTATCTGTTTCCATATAAATACCAGGGAATTCTCTGCACTGATATTTTCTCCTTTTCAGTAATGAAAGCACAGGTGCTAGAAATCCCATTCTTGCCCTAAGTGCGAATAATAGGGACGCCCATAGGGAGAATGGCATTCTTGCTGTGGTTTGCTAAATCATGCAAAAAAAAAAAAAAAAGATTTTTAGAACACCTGTCACACATTTCCACCATTTTAGAGGGGGCAACTACTTATCTTATTTCTCTAGGGATTTTATTTATGCAATTAGAATATTAGTTCTAACCTCCATACACTGGAACATCTATGCTCCAACCTTTATTGTTCTCCATATATCAATGAGCCTTAATACCATTACTCAAACATAATGGAATCTACCACAAACATGGCTCAATCCCATATATACTCAGGACCAAGGAAATAAAATTAATAGAACTCAAATATATTAAACTGCTACATTGGCTACGTACCTATAATTCCAGCAAGGCAGCTCATGACAATGTCTGTAGGTTTGCCCCAATTAAGGGACATGGTTTTGGTTTTCGGTTTTGGGTTTTTTTTGTTTTTGTTTTTGTTTTTGTTTTTTTGCTTATCTTAATTGTTCTCCCTGAGAGCTACATGCATTCTAAATCTTGCATTTGGGAAATCTCTAAACCCTTCTCCTTCACAGCCCAAGCACTGCCCCCATGGGTTTTCTCATCCATATTCTCCAAAGCTGTCATATTCAAGTCAGTTGAAAAATTTAGAAACTGGCTCCTGATGCTGCTACTGCCTGACTTTCCATTTCTATTCATAATTCTATTGCTGGCAGCATCTTGTTCTCTGACATGGTACAGCTCCCATAGCTGGTCCACCTTGGAATTCAATTTCTCCTTGCAGCTTATAGTCAGGTTGAGGTTTGGAGTTAATTCTTTGGCCACCATGTCTTTCATCTCTCATTTTCCTCCTACAGTGTGTATACTAGTATGGAGGAAATGATTTCTGGCTCTGAGAAGCTCTTTAGCTCTTTTTTATTTGGGCCTGGCTGGTCCAAGGCATAGGGGACAACAGTTGCTCTTGAGATCGTGACATCTGCAGAGTAGGGTGGCGATCCTGACAGCCTCAGCAGCTCTTGCTCAATTATCATCCTCTCATAAGTCTAGACTATAATCATCATTTCTTACATTGAGAAGAACTTAGAGAATTATGCAAATTATGAGTAGGTAGATTTTTGTTGTCATTTTTATGCAGATGCAACACCTATAAAATATCAACTCTACCCTAAAATTCTCATTTCTAAAAAGAGCAGGACTCCATCTTCCTAATCACATAGATTGATAACCTTAGAATCATGCTTGATTCCTTACATTCAACTAGTTGTCAAATCTTGTTGATTCTACCTCCAGAACATTTTTTTCATATTCTTTCCCTTTTTTCCATTCCCATGGCCACTATTCTAGTGCAAGTCATCATCATCTCTCACCCAGACTATTGTAATAGCTTCCTAATTTTCTCCCTACTTTCACTTTCCCTCATGCCCAATCCATTCTCCATTAAGCTGGCCAAAAGCAGAAGTCTTCCCAAGGCACAAGTCTAACCATAAGACTCTTCTGCTGAAAAATCCTTTCCCCATCCCCAGTGCTTGGTCCAGGTATCGCCTCCATGGATCAATCCCTAATCTCCCTAGGTATTACTGCTTTCTTCCTCCTCAAGTTATCTTCTGTTTATTTACATATTCTGTATTCCTCCAATATAACATAAGATTCTTGAGAGGAGAGATTTTTTTTTTTGTCTTCATATTACTTAGTACAGTGCCTTGCGTGTAGTAGGCATTTAATAAATGTCTATTGAACTGAATTGAGTCACAAACTCTTAATATGGCAGGGTCTCAGGGTGGCTAAGTGGCTCAGTGGATAGAGAGCCAGACCTAGATACTGGAAGTCCTGGTTTCCTAGTGGTATGACCCTGGGTAAATCACTTAACCTCCATTGCCTAGCCTTTATTACTCTTCTGCCTTGCAACCTATACATAGTATTGATATCAAGATAAAAGTTAAGGGTTTTAAAAAAATGTCAGGGTCACTACCCCCAAAGGGCTAGTTAATTCTACTAACTAGTTCTTCCTTATTAGACACAATCAGATCCAGAATAATAGTAGTCCTTGTCACTTTCTTGGTCTTCTGAAAGATGAAAGCGAGGCAAATCAAAAATGTATCAGCTGTTCTGCTTTTAGTAGAGAAACCTCAAGTGAATATCTGTAAAGTTTAAGTGCCATCACAACTATTTCCTCCTTTTTACCAGTTTTGTAATCCATATGTGGAATTCATCATCTAAATCCTTCAGCTAATAGGAGATTCCAATCATTACATAATTTGTTTCTCCCTTTTTTGACCCTTACCCAGATGTTCTCCACCCTGACTTCTTCCCTCAAGTTTGTGGATTTCCACCCATGCAAATATTTTCTTGATGTACAACTGACTTCTCTTTTACTTTTTCTGCTCCTTCTGTACAAGGCAGACCCTTCCACTGACACAGTTGTCTTGAATCACATCCTACAAATTTTCAGTGAGTCACAAGTATATACTGATCACCTCACACTAAAATTTCTGGTTCACTAAGTTTGTTTTAAATATTCTGTACTTCCATATAAAATGAAACTTAACAAAATATATTAAATTTAACATTTATCATGCATCTATTATGTGCCAGGTACAATTCTTTCCACTGTTGATACAAAGATGAAAACAAGAGTTTTTGCCCTCAAGAACCTTATATCTTGCTACCTACAGGTATTCCTTCCACATCATGGGGCTTGGGATGTGGTGCCCTCTGCAATCTGGAAAATCCTTTTGGCTCTCCCTTCATACCAAGAAGTCTGAATTTTTTTCTTTTTCTTTTATGGGGTATTTACCTTTTTTGTAAAATTTGGTTTAGTATTTGGTCATGGAAGGCCAATGTAAAGATATCACTACCTTTCTAGTCTGTGTTTTAACTTTAAAAAGAAAATCATGTATATTGCATTAAAAGATAAAATATATTGATGTTATATATCATGCTATACATATATTTTATATATTTCTGAGTTTTTACATTTTTCTGTGTCATCTACTGGCCTTTAGGTGTGTCATCTGTGGTTTCCCCAAAAATTCCTAATTAATTTCTTAAGCCAAACCATAATATAGCAAAACCTCAACAAGCAAAGTCACAATGTGGAAGGAATACTTGCATATTGATTAGCTGAGTCTGCCATTTTCTTCTGTGCATTACTGCTTATTCTTTCTAGATTATATCTATTTCTCTCTATAGTATCTTATTTAGAATTGGCATCTCAGTGTTTTTCTTTTTCTTTCTCCATCTTTATTTTAAAGCCCTCTTAATTAGGTCAGCCAGTGCCCAAGCAAACACATTCATTCAGGCATTTATTCTTCCTGGCCAAAAGCTCTTCATATCTTTTGCTCTGGTCCAGAAAG
Organism: Gracilinanus agilis; assembly: GCF_016433145.1. Classification (NCBI taxonomy): domain Eukaryota; kingdom Metazoa; phylum Chordata; class Mammalia; order Didelphimorphia; family Didelphidae; genus Gracilinanus; species Gracilinanus agilis. Next base: position 492,797,818 of record NC_058132.1, read on the forward strand.
CTAAATCCCATTTCTGACACCAACTTAGCCAGTTGTTTTCCTCCCATGTTCTGTTTTAGATTCCAAGATTCTTATCTTGGTAGCGGTGGTGATATTGGTGGTGATCAGCTTTAAACAAGTTTGATGAGGCTCTCTGTCAGTCCTCAAATGCATGTCCCAGGAAGATAGTCTAGCTCAACCCAGAGGTAAAAGCAACAATAATGTACAATGGATGATCAACTCTGAATGATGTAACATTAACAAAAAGGCAAAGAACCAAGACAACTCCAAGAGACTCATGACAAAAAAGGAGGCTATCCACCACCATAGAAGGAACAGATGGAGTCCAAGTGCAAGTTGAAACATACCTTTTTTTACTTTATTTCCTCCATGATTTTTTCTCTAGTGAAAGCACTATGTCTCCTTTCACAACATGATGAACATGGAAATATGTATTGTATGATAACATATAGGCAACCTATATCATATTACTTGCCTTCTTGGGGAGGGGGAAGGGTTGGAAGGCAGGGAGAGAACATAGATCACAAAATGTTAGAAAATTATTATTAAAAATTGTATTGATGTCTAAAATTTTTTAGTCCCAAAGAAAAAATATAGAATAATTAGGAGATTTTTGCAGGTGAGAAGTGATGAAGCCTTGAACTAAGGTGTTAGAAAGTGAGTGAAGAGAGGAGGATAGATACTGGGGCTGTGGTGATTATGGAATTCGATAAGACACCTACTGACTAGAGAGAAAGTATATAGATGTCAATAAATATGTATGCTTGGTGAAAAGAGTACTAAACCTGATAGGATGATCTATCTTCATGGGTTCAAATCTAGCATCAGACACTAATTGTGTGATCCTATACACCTGCTTACCTTAATTTCCTCATCTGTAAAATGAGCTAGAGAAGGAAATGGCAAACCACTCCAGTAGCTTTACCAAGAATATCCCAGATGGTATCATAAAGAGTTAGACATGACTAAAACAACAGAATAACAAACCTGACTGAAGGACTTTCCTATAATTTAGATAGATAAAATCATTGAGAAAGAAGATGGTCATAAGATTATAGGATTTAGAGACAGAAGGGATTTTAGGAATTATTTAGACCAAAAGTTTATTTTCTTTTTTTCAGACTTTTGCTTCCTGTCTTAGTAATAATTCTAAGGCAAGAGGTTGGCAATGGGGTGACTTGCCCAGGGTTACACAGCTGAGAAGTGACTCTTTATCCACTGAGCTCCCAGCTGCCCCCTCCCAAATCCTAATTTCATCTTTACTTTTACAAACTAATTTTCACTAACCACATAACTGAAATTTAGCAGTGACTTAATTGTTTAAAATGGTTTAAATAACATTATTCTGAGAAGGGGTCTATAGTCTTCACCAGACTGTGAAAGAGAGGCCATGGAGCAAAAAGAAAGGATAAGAACCTCTGATTTAGACCAGTCCCTTCATTTCATAGAAGATCAAATGGAGATTTTTAAATGTTAAATGGACTTCTCAATAGTTCACTGGTAATAAGCAATACAAACCACTTGGGATATGAATTCAGAATGTCAGACACCAAATCCAGGGTTCCAGCTAACATGCTCAGGTTGGGTAAGGGTTTTGTGAACTATAGCTAAAAAGAAGGCATTGAAACTTAGCTCTAAAATTAGCTTTGCTTGCAACCCATCTGATTGGTTCTCATCATACAAGTCGGATTCCATGGCAGGGACAGGAGAAAGAAGGGAATTCCAAGTGAGGGAAATAATGTAAACAAAGGCAGAGGTGGCTTTGTCTATGGTATATTCTGGAAGAAGCCGAGGGAAAGGAAGGTGTAAATGTTCAGGCATGGTAGAGGCAAAGATTGGAAAAGTAGCTGGGGACTCCCAACAGGACCAGAGGCACCCAAACACTGACCTGTGATATTTTTTTTCATTCAGCAAATAGCAATACTGGCCATAGAAGTAGGACCCTTTCTTGATGCAGATTCCATCATAATGGTATCTGAAAAAAAAATGTTAAAAGAAGTCCTCTGAAAGATAGGCTATTTACAATGCCAATGTAACCACCAAACCCTGTTCCTTTTACTGGAAGAGGGAATTTTCTCATTGGGCATTCTCTACACCAGTGAAATCAAATTCCAGAAAGAAGAAAATAACAGTAATAATTTATATTTATAGAAAAGAGGCATATGCTAAGTGTCAAATCAGTGGGACATAGAACAAGTGCCAAGTTCATTTATTTATTCAATAACTACTTATTAAGTATCTATACAAGGGGTAACTAGGTGGCTTAGTGGAGAGAGAGAGAGGTTTGGAGATGAGAAGTCCTAGATTCAAATCTGGCCTCAGACACTTCTTAGCTGTGTGACTTCTGGGTGTATTAATTAGATAATGTTGTACCTTTAAATTACGTTCCCCAGAATTCCTTTTGTCACTTCCTGTGCCTTCCTTCCATTTTACGTGTACCAATTATAGCTAAAGTTTTGCTTAGGACTGCCCAGGGGGCAGTCAGTTGATTCTGATTCATCACCCACTATCACACACATGGGTCATAGACCTCCCCCACTTAGAATAAGTGGGGTGTGTACACTTTTGGTGATTAAATCTAAAAATGGGCAGGGGAGAGTTAATCCTATCTTCACATGGGCAAATCACTTAATCCCAATTGCCTAGTCCTTACTGCTCCTCTGCCTTGGAACCAAGACTTAGCATCAATTCTAAGACATAAGGTAAGGTTGTTTTTTTTTAAGTATCAATACAAAAATAATTAAGATAGCCTCTACTCTCCTGGAGCTTACAATCTAGTATAAGAATTTGGAGGAGAAAGATATCATTCTAAGGGTCTGGGGAAGGACTGAGAAGGCCTCAAAGAGGTGGTAATAACTCAGTCAAGCCTTGAAAGACAGATATTATTTCCCAGAGTAATTTGATTTGGAGCTTTGGAGGCCTTAATTTTGTCACTCACTGCATTTATAATTTTGTAAAAATAGGTTTAGATCACTTGAGCTTAATTGCTCTGAGATATAGTAGGTTTAAAGCCAACTGGGTGTGCCAGTACCAATATGGTGAGCTCCCAAAGGGCGAGAGAGCCATCAGGTTGCCTAAGGAAGGCCAATTGGCTAGGTTGAAAATGGAGTAAGTGAATGCTCCTATCTTGATTTGCAGTGGGTTTAGACCCACACTTCCACCATGGATAACATAGGGAGACCCAGTCTCAAAAAACATGCAAATATACAAACCAAAAAATACAAAGGCAGTAATTCAGTTGGACCTAAACCTTGGTGCTCAGGACCATCGGCCCTGGACTATGCAATGTTATGTCCTCAAGAAATGCAAGAGCACGCTCTACCCCATCTCCTTAGCTCCTCCCCACAAGATCTGGACATCTAGCAAGAAGTCAGGAGAGAGAAGGTGATCCCTAGTGTGCCATTGCTGCCATTTTTGGAGAGAGCTAGGATAGGCACTCAGGAGATTCTCTGAACTGGTAATGGCTCCCATGACCATGATCTCCCAAATGCTACTAGGAAGGTGTGGTTCCTTTTTTATCATGCTGGTCATGGTCCTGTGGTGATTTCTAGATATTGTATGGATTTGAAAAGTGGACCATTAAAAGTAGAACCAAAAGAATAATATGCCCAATGACTACAGCAGTATAAATGAAAAAAAAATCATAAAAAGGAAGACAGATCCTGAGTAACTGAAAAAAATAATAAATGCTTCATAGGACAGATCATGAAGCATACCTATTCCCAAGAAGCTGTGGTGACTAGGAAAAATGGTATTACCCTCAACAGAAACAGAGAAGCATAGAGGAAGGACAAGCTTACTACAAAAATTTATTTTTATTTTACTAATTTAGTTAGTGCCCTACCTCTCTACCATCTTGCATTTAATTTCCCCCTTCTAGAGTCCCTCCCCACATATTACATTAGATATGCATATATTTTTCTACTTTCATATTGAATGAAATAAAATAAATTGTGTGATCCTAAAGGAAAAGCATCCAACTTACAATGTTCCCCACTCCCACCCCACCCCACCCCATCAGGAATAAAATGTGTAAATAAGTCTGTTTTGGCTTCAAGGATGTCTGGTTATTTTAGGACCAGATTTTTTATCTCATTTCAAGGACATCATCAAGGATCAAGAAACAAGAAGAACAATATGTCACTGAGCCCAGCTGTCCTACCTTATTATTTCTTCTTAACTTTACCCCTCCCAATTAGAGGCTTATAATGAGTTCATTGGGATAGGAAGAGAGGAAAAGAAAGAGAGGAAGGAAGGAAGGAAGCAAGAAAGCAAGGAAGGGATGGAGGGAGGGAGGAAGGAAGGAAGGGAGGGAGGGAGGGAGGAAGGAAGGAA
>NC_058132.1:492804688-492906814 GCF_016433145.1 Gracilinanus agilis
TACTCTTCTTTAGTAACTACTCATTTTCTCTCCACTATGTCTCATGCAAATCCTTACAATTTTAGTCCTAAATACTCATCAGAGCAGCTACTAAATTACACTGCTCTTTCTTCTTCACATCCTCTCAGCCATTCTTTATACTTAAATTCTATTTGATATGCCACAGTTACTAAGCAAGAGGATCCATTTAAAGAACAACAATCCCCCCCCCCAGAAAACCCTGTTTGCTCTAGTTTCTTAATTAAAAGAGGAAATTACTGCCAAGTGTATGCTGGAAATGGGGGACATAGAGTTAGGAGGAGGGTAGGATAAAAGGGAGGGCGATGGATAGGGAGGTCAAAATAAAATAAAGCATCAAAAGAGAACCATGAGGAACCATCCAAAGGGATCACTTTTCTTGTTTCTTCTACAATCTTCTCCATCCTCATGCAACATTCTTTTCTGTTTAGTTTCATGTTGCCTGGTCTTTTTTTCATTACCATTCGAAACTGTGGGCTTTGACAAAAGCCCTGTGGATTGTATTCCCTCTTATCCAACTTGTTTAAGCACATAAAGTTTCACCAAAAGGAAAAAGGGTGTGAGCCAAGGTAAGTATTGATATAAAGTAAGGGGAAATGAAAGAAGTTGAGAGTAGTCAGGGATGGTTGTTTTTTTTTTTAAATTAATGAGTAATAAGTCCCATTTAGACGACGAGAAAAACTGAGAGTATAAAAAGGGGAGAATTAATCAGATTGGAATTCAGCATTATTCTGGTAGAGTGGAGAAAGCAATAACTTTAGAAGTCAGAGGACCTGAATTCAACTCCTGCCCTTCAACAAGTTTCCTCATCTGAAAGAAAAAGGGGGAAATGTGGATTAGTTAGCACCTTAAGATTCCTTACACATCTCTCTACAATCCTCCAACAACATCAGAGATCTGTGATTTTCTCAGTGTAGTAATGATGAAAATCATAGCCTCTCCACATCTTAGAAATTACTATTGTGAGTTGCCACGGGCAAAATAATTTACCATCTGTTGGCCAACTCTCTGGTGATGAGATCCTTCACACTTAGGCTGGTCCTCAGAGGACACAATCTGTGAAGGAGCCTGCGATCAAAGACTTTTTAGAGTTCCAGAGTTTATGCTTCACTGGAATAGCTTTTAGCAATCCCAGGTCACCTCTGGGCCTCATCACAGGAGGCCTAAAGAAGCAGAGAATTAGGGGCCAGAAATTTCTGTTTTCCTTAACTAACTGACTTTTCTATAGCAAGTAAGTTAATAGACAATTTGCATCCTCTACTGGTCGTGAAAAGAAATTTAAAAGAACTATTGGCCAAGATGGTTCCTGGATGGAGGCAAGCAGACAAGCTCCCTATAAATATACCTATTCTAGCAACAACCTGCAATTTGCTTTAATTTGAAAAATGATCAAGAAATCTGATGGAAAACTATAACAGTGGCTTATTCTACCCTAAGACTTCAAGAAAAGTGAGTTATAAGCTCATGGGAAATCAGAAAAGTGACAACTAATAAAACCAGCATTATCACAGGCAAAAACAAATAAATGAATGAATGAATGAATAAAAAGCCCACAACTTCCCAGAAATCAAAAAATGACCAGAGGTACCAATAGCCTCCTTAGCTCTGTTTCCAGAAGCAGTAAATTTAGAGGGTTCATTGGAGAAAGCCCCAGTGACTAGTATGACAGCAAACTCTGTAAACAGGTTTAGAATATCATCAGAGCTCTGAAGCCCCTAACATTATGTCCTAAGATATCATAGAGGAATCTGGAGATCCAGTGCTCTAAGCCTTCAAGATCCACAGGAGCATAATCTCAGGGAACCAAGGTAAAACTAAGTAAGGTCAACCACTCCACCCAAAAGTGAAATAAGGGATGAAGCCAGGGTAGCACAAAGCTCCAATTCAGGAATTAAAACTGGAGAGATAAAGAAGACACTGATCAAAGTCAAAATCAATGCAAATCAAAAGATTCCCTCAAAAGCAGGACAGAGGAACTTTGCAACAAGTGCAAGAAGAAATTCATTTTTGATAAAAAAAAAAGACCATATGAACAGCAGAAATTAAACATGAGATAAAAACTGAAATAAAAGCTATAAAGGAAAGAATTAGAAGAATAAATAATTTAGAAAGAGGTAAGTTTTGTTCAAGATTCCCTGAAAAAGAGAGTAGATCAAATCAAAATCAAGGTCTCTATGAGACAGCAAGAAATATTAGAACAAAATGAAATGACTGAAACAATACAAGAAAATGTAAGATATCTGATATGAAAAATAGAAATAGGCTAAGGAAAATTATATTATAATTTTTAAAGAAAGAAAATATAGTATATCTAGGCTTTTTTTAATTATAGTTTTTAGGGAGTCGAATATTTCTAAACTATAATTAAAAGAAAACCTAGACATATTCTCTCTCTCTCTCTCTCTCTCTCTCTCTCTATATATATATATATATATATATATATATATATATATAAAATTTTCCCCAATTACATATAAAAACAATTTTTAACATTCATTTAAATTTTTTTTTAGTTTCAAATTCTTTCCCTTCTTTACACCTCCCTTTCCTTACTCCCTACCCTCTCTTCTCCTTGATGTGATAGCAATCTGATATTGCTTTCATAAGTGCAATACTGTAAAACATTTTTCCATATTAGTCATTTTGTGCAAGAGATCTCAGAAAATAAAAGAAAAAAAGGAAAAATTGAAATATAGTATGTTTTGATCTGCATTCAGACTCCATTAGTTTTTTTTCTCTGAAGGCAGATGGTATTTTTCATGTTGAGTCTCTGAGATTATGTTGGATCACTTTATTACCATGAATAACTAGGTCATTCACAGTTGTTCATCAAAAAATATTGCTGTTACTATGTTCTTCTGGTTCTTCTCACTTCACATTGTAAAGAAAAGATTTAAGGTCTCTGATCAATATAATAATCAACATGTCTTCAGGGATCTGTGAGGAAGCATCTTGACAGAGAAGTGATGGAGTCAAGGTGAAGATAGAGATGCAATTTTTTTGAATGTGATTACTAAACAGATGTGTTTTGCTTGAATGTGATTATTTGACACATGGACTTTTTTATCCTTTCTGTTTTTATTTCTTTTAGTGGGAGAGAAGTTGGCTAAAAGGAGGATTAACAATATTGATGTCCCCTTCCAAAAGAGAGCCATTAAAACATTTTTGAAAATGCACAGAAGAGAACAGAGGGAACTAGATAAGAAGGATTGTTTTGAAAGTAATGTGTCAAGGCCAGCTAGGTGGCTCCAGTGGATTGAGAGCCAAATCTCCTTGGATTTGACTCCACCATCATCATGCCCTGGGAACTAAGGACCTTCTCTTCTCCCAATTTACCACATGTCAGCTTCCTTTTGTGTGTTGTCTTTCACCATTAGATAAAAAGCTCCTTGGAAGCAGTGCACAAAGTAAACACTTTAGAAATGTTTATTTAATTGAATAAGTTTATACCCTGCTAGTGGATGATTTGCCCATGAAACTGTGATATGATTTGCAATTTTTTTTGGAAGGGCAAAGGTTATCCTGGAGACCTACTCCCTGAACTAAGCTTCACTTGGAAGGCCATGCCCCCAGGGGAGTTTAGTCAGAAGAAAAGACATCAAGATTATGGATGGTATAACTCTGAGGTATAGAAAATATAGATAACTGATAATATAAATAATAATAATGCCTCTGTTTCCATCTGTAAAATGACCTGGAAGAAGAAAATGGCAGATTGTTTATACAGTTGATTTACTGGTCCTGGAGTCAGGAAAACTTATTTTCATGAATTCAAGGCACTTAATCCTGTTTTCTTCAGTTTCCTCATCTGTTAAATGAGCTAGAGAAGGAAATGAAGGCTAGGTGAGAGACAATTTGGATATTATAATTTCAGAAAATATATGTAACATGTTGTTATTATATATAATTGAGGAAATAAAATATTAAATTTGAGTAAATACATGACAAAACTAAAGCTCAAAGAAGTTTCTACACTAACACCCATTGCAGGAGACAAAGAAGTAAAGAAATTCTATGAAGACAATATCCTTGAAAATAAAGAGCCTAAGTGGTTTGCCTGAGGCTAAGCAGGTAATAAATGACAGAGACAGGATTTGAACTCAGGTCCTTCCTATGAATCCAAATTTGGTACTCTTCCCAATATGCCATGTTGCCTACATTTGGAAAGATTCATTCCCAAAGATCTGGTCACCAAACAAGATTTATTTTGGCTATAGTGATACATGATGCAGTCAAAAATACAAAATAGTGGTCAGTCTTGTGGTATTCCTTCCACTGCCACAAAGACAATGATGAAATGGTGGAAAGGATTTGAATGTTTAAAACATCTGAAAGCATTAATTTAATTGCTAGTATTCTTAACATGCTAATTTTGTCCAATGACCACTTCGGTTGACACACCATTAAAGGAATTATTATAGTGAAAACATATTATAGTGGGCATTCCTTTTTAGACTAAATGACTGTTTTAAATCCAAATTTAAATTCTGTGATTCTGTGAAATGAAAACTATCAATAACAACATCCTACCATTGAAGTGAAACCAGAAGTCATGAAGAAGTTATAAACATAAAGATGGTTGATAGGTTTTCCTTGGAGGAGAAAATAAAATATTTGGTAGAAATTGTTTCAATATGCATCTAAAGGCAATAAGAAACAACATTCCATTGGATGCTTAATCATTTTACCCTGTTATGTTCACAGTGAGTACAAAGTAATCTATTACCATAGAGATAATTGCTATTTCTACACCAAAATCCATTGCAAAGACAAAGAAGAGATATTGTATGAAGAACTGGATAGCGTCCTTCAAAATAAGTTAATATATACATCAAGACTCAGTAACTTCAATGTCAAATGGGTACAGGGAAGGATAGCTTCTTATCTCTTCTCACAGCTATTGGAAAATGTCATTCGTTCAATGTTGGGATCAAGAAATCAAAGAAACCAAAAAGCTAAGATTACTAATTAGTCTTGTGTCTATGTATTGTGGCCTCAGAAGCCATTGTATGTGGCAAGAACTCACCACCACATACAAAGAGAGAATTTGACTATATTTTAATAGCAATGATGGTTTAAAATAAAACCATCATTTCAGAATTAGTTTTCTAAGAGACTCACAATAAAAAATGCTATCCACAGTAATAGAAGGAACTGTTAGAGACTGAATGCAATTCAAAGCATGCCCCTTTTCACTTCATTTCCTTCATAATTTTTTTCTAGTATGTGTGATATATGTCTTCTTTCATGGCATGAGGAATAAAAATATACATTGCATAACAACACTGGTATAACCTATATCAGATTATTTACCATCTTTGGGAAGACAGAGAGGATGAAGGAAGAGAATTTGGATTTCAAAATATCAGAAAATAGTTGTTGAAAATTGTTTCTACATGTAATTGGGGAGGAAAAGGAATATACCCCATTTTTAAAAAATAAAGAGTATTATACCTAAAAAATGAATTTTTCTGTCTACACTCAGATTTTGTACTAGTTGGACCAAATGTAAAAGTAAATATGAAACTAGAAGACTAAAGATGACAAAAGACACATGATCACAACAATATCAACCAAACATATTTAAATGAGCTTATCACTTTGAAAATAGGAAATAAACAAGATTAAAGACATTGGTTCTGATAACCTCTTACTTAGCCACTTGTTCAGAGTTTTCACAAAGGGTTTCTTTTCAGGTCAAGGCCAGCAAACAGAAAACCTCCCTTGGGATGGGAATGGGGGAAATTACAAGGATATGTGTTGAATTCAGAACTTTTTTTATGTCAATAATCAACAAACATTTATTAAGCACATATTGTGCCAGGGATTTCACTAGCCATTGCAGATACAAATTCAAAAATGAAATTCTCCATACTGACAAGAAGCTTACTGGACTAAGGAACAGAGAGGGGAAAGATATATTAGGTATTAGCAATACTAAGTCCGTGGTGCATATTCATCTTGAGGTCCATTCAGCTAATGCACTGATATGTGGCCCAAATGTTTTAATTGAAAAGTTCCTTGAGAAGACTCCTGTCAATTTTATAGAAGACTGTTTTGTCTTTGGAGAAAAAAATCAGAAACAAAGAGAGTCTCTTTTTTGCTTTAGATTGTGTAAGTTGCTTTTATTTTCTTATACTTCCAGTATATACTATAATAGACCAAAGAGCAAAATCTATTCTAAAATAGATGCAATCCTCTTCTCTAATAGGGAAGACAAGTTCATATATAAGTAATGTAGAATAAAAATGATGAGAATAAATTCAAAGTAGTTAAATACAGGCAGTTATCTATGTGTGGTGGGAATCAAAAAAAGTTTCATGAAGTAGGAGGTATATAAAAATCTTGTTAGAAGCCTTGTCCCAAAGTCCATTGGTATGGGACTCTCTCCTCATCAGTGGAGATAAATGCCCTGCATGAGGGGCATGATGAAATTGTCAATAAAGGAGAGCTCCAGCTTTTTAAAAATCTTCTTCAGGACTCTAAGGTTCAAGTCATTTTGGGAGCCTCTGACTTCTAATTTCAAGAAGGAAGACAGAAGAAGCCATTCCCACTTCAGGATGCTGAAGTAAAAGAATCTTGGAAGACTTGGAGGAGCTGGCTTTCTCCATCATTTCCCTATCTCCAGCTTACTGTGCTAGAGATTTCAGGGAATAGTACCTTGAGTGAGATTCAAGCCACTCTCTCTTGGTTAAATTGAAATATCTTACTCTAAATGGGAGGGCTCCTTCACTCTAGATTGTGTGGTATATATTCTCCTATGTATACCTCCTCTAATTTCTATTTTGCTACAATAATGTTAGCCCTTGCTAAAAGTAAGTTTCTTGTCACTTGGGGTCTTCCCTACAGCATTCTGAAGAAAGAGAGGGATGGAGCATAACTAGTGAAAAGACATGGAAGGGCAGCTAGGTGACTTGAATAGAGAACCAGACCTAGAGATGGAGGTTCTGGGTTCAAATCTGACCTCAATTCCTAGTTGTGTGACACTGGGCAAGTCACTTAACCTCAATTGCACAGCCCTTACCAAGGCTGCCTTGGAACTTACCTTATGCTTTGGAACTGATTCTTAGTATCGATTCTAAAACAGGCCAAAAAAGGACAAAAAAAAGGCATGGGAACTGGGGTCTTATATAAGGAACTGAGATGAAATCAGCTGGACTAGATCATAAATTGCAAGATGAAGAGTAATGTCCAGTGAGGTTGGAAAGATAGGTCAAGACCAGGCTTTGAGGGTCTTTAAAAACTTAAGAGAGGCATCTTAATTTATCCTGGAAACAGTAGGGAGTCACTGGAGTTGACTGAGTAGGGTAGTAATGTGATCAGATTTTTAATCTCTAAAAGAAGAGAGAAATGTGTGTTGCTTGCTCCCTTGATTGAAGAGTTTATAAAAATCTACATCCTTGTTCTGAAGACAGAGCTGGTTTGGGGTACACCATTCTTCATTCGTCAAGCATTTATTAACCACCCAGGCAGTATACTTAGCACTGGTGATAGAGACAAAAAGAGAAACCTTTCTTGCCCACAAAAAAATGTATATTCTATTAAGGAAAGCCACATGTACTTAGCAAATAAAGTACAGATACAAGTATATGGAAAATTAAGTATACGTACAAAGCAATTTCCACAGAGAGGGCACTAGCCACTGGGATGAACTGGTGTAGGGATAGAAAGATGAGACTTTCTGAAAGAAGTAATAATACTTTAATAGTGCTCTAATATGTACAGAGAACTTTAAAATACCATTATATCTACAATTGTTAAATTAGAAAGTTAGCTTCTGTCATTATCCTCATTTTACAGATGATGAAACTGAGGCAGACAGTAGAGGCAGCTCTAAGTGTCATAAGTGTCTGAGGCAAGATTTTATTTCAGGTCTTTCTGACTCCAAGTCCAGGGAGCAAGGGAAACCTTGAAGGAAGCTAGAGATTCCATGAGGAAGACATGAGTAGGAACCGAGGGGCAGGGGGAAGAATCTGTGCAAAGACCCAGAGAAGGATGATCAGCTGGAGCATACAGAGAACAGCAAATAGCCCATTCTGTGTACCATACAGAATACATGAAGAGTAACATGCAATAAGACTTAAGAAGTAGGCTCCAGCCAAATTATGAAGAATTTTAACTACCAAATGAAGAAAAATATTGTATTCTGAAGGTAAGAGGGAGACATTGGAGGTTTTTGAGCAGGGAAGTGACATGGTCAGCCCAGTGTGTTAGAAATATCAGTCTGTAATATATGTATAACCCAGTGTCAATTCTGGAGCATGGAGGGAAGTGAGGAGGGAGAAAACATGAATCATGTAATCAGGGAAATTTTTTAAAATTATATTTAAAATTAAAAAAAATATATATATATATATCAATCAATCTGGTCTCAGTATAGAGGGGAGAAATCGGACGTGATGGCAACTGTGCACCAGGAGGGGGCAACAATGATCTATATTTGGGGATATATGAATGAAGGACTAGAGTGGCTTCTTCTTGTAGGATCTTGGGTATAGGATGCCTGTAGTGTTCCAGGCTTAATTTAAGTGAGGTTAATATGAACCAAGGGAGTCAGGGTGATGTGGTAGAAAGAGTATTATTGCATTAGGGAATCGGAGGATCTGGATTCATATCCCAGGTCTTCTTACTACCTGTGTGATCTTGGGAAATCATTTTACATCAGTGGTCCTCAGTTTCCACCTATATAAAATGGCAGAGCTGTACTAGGTAAGCTCTCCAATTCTTTCCAGTTCTAAATCTATGATCCTATCATTCAAGAAAATATTGATTTTTTTAACCATGCAGAAGATGAATTAGAGAGGAGAAATAGGAAGTAGGGAGTCCCAGTAGGAGGCTCAAAAATGGTAGGTGTGAGTAGGTGAAACCTTGAAATACAATTGCTGTAGTATGACTAGCGAAAAGGGGATGGTGTGAGAGATGTTAATGAGGTAAAACAGACAAGATTTAGCAACTTGACTAGATGTGGAAGGTGAATAAGAGTAATGGCTTGAAAATCACTTCAAGTAGCAAACCTGTATAATTGGAAGGATAGAAATAGGTTGATAGGATGGGGACTGGGTTTAGGCAGAAACAAAATTAGTCACATTGACCTTGAGATGCTTATGATACATCCAAGTGGAGATGAGCACCAACCAGTAGCAGATTCAGGAGTGGAGTTCAACAGGAAAAGATGGAATGCTAGATGGGAGATTCAGGAGCAGTTTGGATAGAGCTGATAATTTAACTATGGAGAGTTAATGAGATAACCAACTTAGTTGAGGCAGAAAAAAGAAGAGGGCCCCCACACCCCTAGAAAGAGCCCAGAACAAGTATCCTGTTTTAAAAAAAAAAGATGTTCATTCATGTATTAATATAAATTAACTGGATTAAATTACTTTCCTACTAGCTAAGGAAATGGGAATTTTGCCTGGGGGAAAAGAAGATACAAATAAATGGCACTGAATTTTGAGGCAGAGAATCTACATTTGAACCCAGTTCTGCTCTTTTCAGGGCAGCTAGGTGGTACAATCACTAGAATGCCAGGCTCAGATTCAGTAAAAACTGAGTTCAAATCCGGCTTCAGACACTGGACAAGTCACTTAACCCCTTTTGCTTCAGTTTCTTCATATTTAAAATGAGCTAGAGAAGGAAATGGTAAACCACTCCAGAATCTTTGCAAAACAAAAACAAAAACAAAAACAAAAGGCGTCAAGACTCAAAACAACTAAGCAACAACAAAAAATCTTCTTTCAAGTACTATGTAACCTTGGGCAAGTTACTTATTCCTCTCATCTGTAAAATGAAAGGACTGGAGTATATGATCTTTAAGACTTCTTCCAGTTCCAAAACCTATAATTCTGTAATTCTGTAAATAAAACTTCATTGATGTCAATATTGCTTCCAGTGTTACATATCCCCATAAGTCCATCCCTGCCTTCTCATTCTGTGAAATTCATGTATCTCAGGGGTTAATGGTAGAATCATCAAAGCTACAAGCCTCTTTGGCCACGATCCATCTCCCTTCTCTGTCTGGGTGTCGTGAATCTGGAGGGTACAACTGGGACAGGCTGTATTAATTTGGGCAAGGTAAATGCTTTGGTTTTGGTTGAGCGTTCACATAAGAGTGAGTGGACACTCTCAGGGCCAAAGGTGTAGCAGGTACATTTTACCAATTAGCCGGATCAGTGCACGACAGATTGCAGAGCTACTGACTGGCCAAACTCATCAGAATTGCTAGCTATGCCAAGGCAAAGCCCACACTCAACATATTGCACCATAAACTGTCATTCTGGGTAGGGGCAGCCCCAGGTAGCTCTGGGATTCTGTTTAGATCAGCTTCAAGAGCAGAAGGCATTAGGTTCAGGTAGGAGATGAGAACTGGATGTCATACACCAAGCTAGCAATCGAGGTATTTAGTGTCCACTGAACCCAAGGACCCAAAATCATCACAAACTTCCCAAATGGTAGCGCATGAGCCAGAAGGACGCTGGGGGACTGTACAGTTCTGTGAGTATGTGTGTCTGTGTGTAGAGGGAGTGGGGAGGGTAAGGGTGGAATCCAGACACCACCACCTGTTCTTCTGGCTGCCTTCCCAAGAGGGTCAACACACCAGCAGAGCCCCCTGACATGCAGAGAGAGAGAGGCAGACCACCAGAGATTGGGGCTGGCTGGCTAGAGCCAGAATCCTGTCTCCTTCACATTCTCTTTTCATAATGATTGCTCTGTGTTCACTTACAGAAGGGTGAAGGGCTAGTCACTCTCTTTCTCCTTAAATACCCTGACTGAATGCAGCTGTGGCACTCGCCCAGCAAAATAACTCCACCTGCCGCTTTCCCAACAGCTGCCTTTTCCCTTTGTTCTAGTACAGACTTTGGAAGCTGAGAGCTGCCCAGTCATTTACTATGAAAACATTTTGTTAGAACTCTGGTTTTCTTATATCTCATTGACGTGTTGTAAGCCTGACTCTTAGCTTATAAATAAATACCCCTGCATAAAACTTTAAGGTGGCTCAGATTTAGAAAAAGGTAGAAATTTCCAAGACCAGGCATAATGGCAGAGTCTGTGGGGTAAGAGGGAGGGGAAAAAATTCATGGTTGAGACATTAGGACAGGACTAGTTGAAACAATTGACCTGTATATGTCAGTAAAATGTTAAAACAGCAGGACAGAGTCTAAGGCACAGATGGATTACTGAAATTTATGAGCCACTGGCCAGTGGTAAAAGGAGATCTCCATTTCTATTCTCAGCTAGGTCCCCAAAGCTGCTTCTCTGCACACATTCCAAGCTGGCAGAAATCATTTACCATCCCCCTGCCTATACCAATGTAAATCTTCTCAATGGTTGATGAATTGGAGTCACCAAGGGTAAACTAAACTTATCAGCCTAATAACAAGTATAACTTCTCATGTAAACTCCAGGGGGAAAAAAATGGCTCTTGTTCCTCCCAGGGAATTCTCTATTTCTGAACTTTATGACCTACCTTCCCAAATGTTGCTGGGTTCACTTGATTCTGAGCATTTTGTCCACAGGTCTCCACATATATCTCATACATTAGGCAACGGGGAACACTGTAACCTTCACAAATGCAGAAATTATCAACTAACCTTGAGGAGGGGAGGATACAAAAAAGAAAACAATGACATCAGTTTCTCTAAAGAAAGAAGTTGTAATTAGAAAAATTAAACCAGTCATAAGCTAGTGGGATCCAAAGAATGCCTGAGTATATACTATATGGATTTCAGCTAATATATTCCAAACAATGAAGTGAATTGAATCAAACTAGCTAATGGTATTATTTTTATTAATTTATTCATCTAATAACCATTTGTTAAGCCACCTAAAGTTTGCACAGCACTACACTAATGGCTGGGGAAGGCCCTTGTACTCATAGAGTTTTAACTTATAAGTCAAAATTTCTGTCCCCAACCAAACCACTTAGTGACAGCTAGGTAACTGTCAGTGTGAAAAACAAATTCCAGGTGTTTGAACTCGAATTATTCAGTTATAATTATGTAAAATATATTCATGTTTCCAGCCCAATGGAAATACATAGTGTGAATTAGAGTCTCACTAGCAACCAGGTAGCACAATGGATAGAGTGCTGGCCCTTGAATCAAGAACAAAGACCTGAGCTCAAATCTAGCCTCAGACACTTAATAGTTGTGTGACCCTGGGCAAGTCACTTAACCTTGGTTGCCTTTGTTTCCTCATTTGGAAAATGAGCTAGAGAAGGAAATGGCAAACCACTCTAGGATAATTGCCCAGAAATCCCCAAAAGGATCATAGTGATACATGATTAAGATGGTTGAAGAACAGCAATACATAGTAAAGATTTTAAAACCTTTCAACAATTAGTATGTGGCAGGGGAAAGGGAGAAAATAATATTAAAGAGGGGCACAATTAATTTGTCATTTTGCCAGGTTTATTAAATACCATTTTGATATGCTCCTAATAAAGGCAGCAATCATAAATTGAATCATAAAATTGACACTTGAATTTATTTTTGTATATTAGCCACAATATTATACGTAATTATTAATTACCTACTTGTAGAGATCTACCAAGTAGACTACAGACTGTCCCAAGATCCATTTTTCTTGTTCTGCCTGACTCACATTTCTGGACAGCTTGTACTAAGGCTCAATGAGGTCCCAAACTCTTCTTCTATAACTAATCATTAGAAATGGCCCTCCCTTCAGTGCCTTAGCCCATGCTATTATTAGGTACTTTAGAATGTGATTGCATTATTGATATTGCAGTGAAAAACTGTCTAATACCTGAACACTGCCCGATGTCTTTAGGGGTAGAAGGGATGGGAAAAAATATATTCATGAACCACTTTTCTGCTTGCATATCTATGGAAAAGGACAATCACTTGCTAATCTAGAAAGACCTCATTCTTTGAATTCAGCTCTGGAAAACTCTGAAGCCTGAGCTATGAAATGTAAACTTGTGAAGAATTTAAATATGCTTATGAAAAATTCAAATACATTTTCATTTTTTCATGTATGCTACTAGTTTTAAGCAAAATTTTTAATTAAAATGAATCAATGATTAGCTTTAGCAACAGAAATGTGAACAGGATTCTTATTAATTTGTTGATTCACTCACAGGAGTGAAAAAAGATGCCCATTGTCACCAATATAATTTAATACAGTATTAGAAGTTCTAGCAATAGCAATAAGAGAAGAAAAAGAAATCAAAGAAATAAGAATGGACAAAGAGGTACTAAAACTATCTTTTTTGCAGACAATATGATGGTATATGCAGAAAATCCTAACAATTCAAATAAAAGTTAGTTGAAACTATCAATTATTTATTTATTTATTCTTTTATTTAAACCCTTAACTTCTGTGTATTGGCTCCTTGGTGGAAGAGTGGTAAAGGTGGGCAATGGGGGTCAAGTGACTTGCCCAGGGGCAATGGGGGTCAAATGACTTGCCCAGGGTCACACAGCTGGGAAGTGTCTGAGGCTGGATTTGAACCTAGGATCTTCCGTCTCTAGGTCTGGCTCTCAATCCACTGAGCTACCCAGCTGCCCCCAAAACTATCAATTATTTAGACAAAGTAACAGGACATAAAATAAGCCCACATAAATCATCAGCATTTTTACATTTCACTAACAAAATCCTACAAGCAGAAATAGAAAGAAATAACCCATTTAAAATAACTACAGAGAGAATAGAATACGTGGGAGTATATCTGCCAAAACTAACCCAAGAACTACATGAATAACTTACGCACAAATAAAGTCAGATTTAAATAGTTGGAGAAATAGTCACTGTTCATAAGTTGGCAGAACCAATACAATTAAAATGACAATTCTACCTAAACAAATCTTATTCAATATCATTCCAATTAAATGACCAAAAATTATGTTATTCATCTAGAAAAGATAACAAAAATCATTTTGGAAAATGAAAGATCATGAATATCAAACGAATTAATGAAAAAATGTAAAAGAAGGAAGTCTAACAATACCAGATTTTAAATTGTATTAAAAGGTAATTATCAAAACTCTCTGGTATTGGCTAAGAAACAGAATGGTAGATCAGTAGAATAGAACAGATATACAATAAACAGTAGTAAAAGATTATAATAAACTTATTTTTGACAAAGGTATAGATATACTTTTGGAATAAGAACTCATTATTTGGTAAAAAAAATTGCTGGGCCAACTGGAACATAGTTTGGAAGAAACTAGGTAGAGACCAATATTTTACTTCACTAAGATAGGATCAAATTAAGGAGATATAAACAAATTAGAAGAACAAGGAACATATTACCTATCAGATTTGTGGGTAGGAGAGGAATTTATGAGTAAGAGATAAAGAATACTATAAGATGTAAAATGAATAATATTGGTTACATTAAATTTAAAAAGTTTTGAACAAATAAAATTAATGTAGCCAAGGTTAGGAGGAAAGCAGAAAGTTGGGGAAATTTTTATAGACAGTTTCTCGGATAGAGGTCTCATACCTAAAATATAGAGAGAACTTTGTCAATTGTATATGAATAAAAGCCATTCCCCAATTGATAAATGGAAAAAAGATATGAATGGACAGTTTTTGAATGAAGAAGTCGAAGCCATATATAGGCAAATGAAAAAAAAATGCTCTAAATCACTACTGATTAGAAAAGGGCAAATCAAACAATTCTGAAATAGCATCTCATACCTATCAGATTAGCTAAAATGATAAAAGGGCAAAATGGCAGAAGATGTGGGAAAACAGGGACACTAATACACTGACAATAGAACTATGAGCTGATCCAAACATTTTGGAGAGTAATTTAGAATTATGCCCAGAGAATTATAAATCTGTGCATACCCTTAGATCAAGCAATAGTATCGTTTCCCAAGGAGATTGAAAAAAAAGAAAATAACCTATATGTTCTAAAATATTTATAGCAGCTCTCTTTGTGGTGGCAAAGAATTGGAAATGGAGGGAATGTCCATCAATTCAAGAATGGCTGAACAAATTGTGATATATAATTGCAGTGGAATACTACTGTGCTGGAAGAAATGATGAGCAGATTAATTTTTTAACGTGGAAAAACCTACATGAAATAATGAAGAGTGAAATGAGTGGAACCAAGAGATCATTATGAACAGCTAGAGAATTAATATTTGAAGAGTAACTTATGAATATCCATCTCTATAGAATGAACCAAAAAAATAGAAACATGAAAGGCACAATCTATATATACATATATTTTTGTCAGGTGATATTTTCTAAGGTGCAAAGAGAGAAGAGTGGGTCTGAGAAAACTGGAAATAAGTTCTCTTTAAAAATAAATGTGCAAAAATTTTAAAAATAACTCCTTTATAATTAAAAAATGTTTGCTTGTTCATCTTTACCTTAAACATTTGTGTTGAATTTTATGATATATTTAGTTGTTCTTCATATTTTCCAATATGTCATAATATCAACAAAGCTGATCCTATTCTGGATACTTATGGATATCTGAAAAGTCTGGTCTATGAACACTAATAATTTCTATCCTAGACATATTGTAGGATTATACTACAGGATATAGGTGATCTTGGCACACTTGATGTGGCTCCATCTTCTCAATGTATTTGCTCTAAATATCCCAGGATGGCAAATTCTTGGAGTGACTATGTCTTTGTTCATTAACTCCCATATTTACAACAGTGCCTTTCCCATATTAAGTATTTAATAAATGTTGCTTAACAAAAAAAGTGAATGAATGAATGAATGGGCTTGTCTGCCCATGCCATTTTCAAATTCTTGGAAACCAGCAATTATATCTGTATTTGTTCAGTAACTTGCATAACACTTAAAATAGTGTCTTGCCTCTATTAGGTGTTTAATAAGTGTTGAATGAATAAATTTGCCTTTGACGTTTCTCAGCAATGCATAGCTACAGTCAAAATGTCTTGCATCCAACAGGTGCTCAATAAATATTTGTCTAACAAATATATCAACAGCATAAAATTGTGCTTGTTTATCCTCAATGAGCTTTTCTTTAGTTCTCTTTGTCCTGTTATCCCATTTTCTCTCTCCCATTGAGCACCATCTTGGGTTTATAGTGATTATTCTTTTTCTCTACATGTCCAGCCCAGTGAAGGAGGAAGTGGCATGAGTTACCCTACTGCTCAAAGCCTGGATTAATTAGTCATAGGTGAATCTTACCTGCCACTTACTGTTCAATATGACTCAACTGTGTCACTGCTCAAGAAACAATCATGGAGAGTACTTAAAACAAAAATGCTAAGAGATGAAAAATCATTCGGGGGCAGCTAGGTGGCTCAGTGGACTGAAAGCCAGACCTAGAGACAGGAACTCCTGGGTTCAAATCTGGCCTCAGATACTTCCTAGCTTTGTGACCCTGGGCAAGTCACTTAACCCTCATTGCCTAGCCCTTACCATTCTTCTGCCTTAAAGCCAATACATAATATTGATTCTAAGAATGTAAGGGTTTTTTTTTAAATCATTCAATCTAACAGGACTTAAAGCTATAGGACATGCTAGAGATGCTATCATTTATAAGAATTTGATTTTGAACTCTCCAGAGCCATATAGATGGGAAACTTCCTGTAGGGGAAGAATTCTTCTTTGAGTTCAAATCTGGTCTCAGACATTTACTAGCTGTCACAAGTTACTTCCCCTGATTTGCCTCTGTTTCTTCATCTATAAAATAAGTTGGAGAAGGAAAAGGCAAATCAACAGTGTCTTTGCCAAGAAAATCCCAAATGGGGTCTCAAAAAGTTGGACAACTAAACAACAAATTTGCTTCCTCAAAATTACTGATGGAAGGAAGAAAAAGGGAAGGAGGGAAGGAAGGAAGGAAGGAAGGAAGAGAGAGAGAGAGAGAGAGAGAGAGAGAGAGGAAAGAAAGAAAGAAAGAAAGAAAGAAAGAAAGAAAGAAAGAAAGAAAGAAAGAAAGAAAGAAAGAAAGAAAGAAAGAAAAAGGGAAAGAAAAGAAAAGAAGAAGAAAGGAAAAAAGGAAGGAAGAAGAAAGGAAAAAAGGAAGGAAGAAAGTAAAGGAATATTTGTAATTCAGACAATGAAATGAGGGTCAGATGATCTGAGAGAGAGGTCTTTAGCACCATTAGATATGTGATTTGGCTACATTTTTCTCATCTGTAAAACTAAAATAATATTTCTATTATCTGCCTCACAGGACTATTGTAAGGATCAAATAATGCAATGCATACAAAATACCTCTTTCCCCCACTCTGGATGTTGTTTTTATTGGTGTAGAGCTAGGGAACTTCCATGTGAGGAAACTCCCTCCACCAATGCAAATTGGCAACTGTCTTTGCAACAGATTCTTCCAAAGTTGCCAGGGGCACAAAGTAGTTAAACATCTTGCCCAGGGTTACATACACTATGTGATAGAAATGAGACTTGAATCCTGATGTTCTTGAATCTAAGGCTGGCACATTGTGCCATACTCTCATGGAGTTTATAACTGCTGGCTATTATCATTAGACTATTTGGGGATATGCTGGCTGTAATGCCAATAATAGCTAGCATTAATGTATACCACTTTGCAAAAAAGTTTACAGTTGTTATCTCATTCAATCTACACAACAATCTGTTGACATATTATTCCTATTTTATAAATGAGGAAATTTACTCTTAGAGTTAGCAAGCCTTTGTGGCAGGATATAAACTCAGAACTTCATTCCAAGTCCAGTGTCCTAATCGCTGCAGCATCCAGCTGCCTCAAGTGTCTAGAACAGGGATAGGCAACTTATGGCTCTCGAGCCATATCTGGCTCCACACCTCCCAACTGGCCAGTCTGGGCAGAACCCCAGGATGTGCCCCAGGGGGCCCTTCAGCCCCCACCCCATATTCCAGCGCCTTCTACCTCCATCCTCCTCCTTCCACAGGCGTTTATGGCTCTCACGACCAAAAAGGTTGCCAACCGTTGGTCTAGAATGTAGAGTGTATCATTCAATGCCATGTATGGGTGCATAAAGGAAATATCTTTCACGTTCCACCACCAGACAAGGCTATGATCAGTAAGATGCCATTGCTGAGAGTCAAGGTGCATTCATGAACTCATCTCTTTTTTTCTTTTTCTTTTTTTTTTTTGGGGGGGGGGGTGAGACACATGTTGATGTTTGCTAACTAATGTCTGGCACATGCTCCCCAAGTCGAGGAGACCACTGGCAGTTCACAGCTACCCTAATCCCAGGAGAGCTGAAAGACTCTTCTACACATTGCCACCACATGCAGAGAATTCCCCCGCTGGGATCAGTTGGTGCCAGACAATGGCCCTTTTATAATGAGACTGTCCAGATCTCTGAAGAATCACTATGACTCCTTGTCATAATTCAATGCAGGAGGGGGTATGTGGGCTGATAACAGTGGCCTGAAGTCATCAGAGGTTCATTAATGTCTCTAAGCCAATTCCAGAGCCTTGAGACAAGTGATTGTCTAATTAAAAAATTAACCCTTGCTAGTTATAATTCTAAACAGGGAAGAGCCCTCCTAATTAGCCTATCACTTCTCTTCATTCCTTCCAAAGGAAGCCTGGTTTTGCTCAGAGACTTTGCCTTGTGTCTGGACAGTTTACATGCAAGCAATGCAATTCTTTCTAAATGCCTGCTTTTGCCAACATGTTGCATCCTCCATGAAACAGTGTTTTTTTTTAGTCCCTTTGCATTAGATAAATTGGTTCTAGTTTCATAGTACTGGATTAATTGTACAATGTAAACAAATACACTCTATTATCAAAGACTGGAGGTCTGAAAAATAGCCATCTGTTGCAAAACCATTCTCTCCCATTTGAAATTGGGCAAATAATATTACACTGAGGTAGAGAGCAGGTGTTGAGACATATGAAGGAATAAAATCTTTCCTATTAATATTGTCACCTCTATGAATAATATGGAAATGGGTTTTGAGAATAATACATGTATAAGCCAGTGGAATTGCTTGTCAGCTTTGGGAGGGGGTAGGGAGAGAACATGAAACATGTAACCACGGGAAAATATTCTAAATAAACAAAAATATATATATTTAAAAATTCTGTCACCTCTGATCATGCTACAAATCATCTCAAAGACAGAGGATATCATTATTATTAACTGTTAATTTGCTTGTGAAGACTTGTAGTTTCATTAATGTCAGTTTCCTGCCAGGAGCATTCTTTTTACTAATTTAGTTTTATTATTATTAAATTTAATTAATTTCAAAAGAATAAATATAAATCAAATTTTAATTTAAAAAATTTCAAATTATAATTTAAAACTAATTTGCTAATTAAGAATATCACTTTCTCTGCAACTGAAAGATGCCTACAGGCCCTGAGGGATTAAGTGAATTGCTCAGGATCTAAAAGCCAGTATGTGACAAAGGCTAGACTTCAGATCAAATCTTTTGGACTCCAAAGACAACTTTCTACCCACTATACTGTGTGGTCTCACATCTGAATTGTACCAGCTAAATTTTCTGGGGCATGTAGGTGGCCCTGTGGATAGAGTACCAGGTCTGGAGCCACTTCACCCTGATACCTCAGTTGCCACATCTGTAAAAAGAGCTGGAGAAGGAAATGGCAAACCACTCCAGTATCTTTGTCAAGAAAAAAACAAATGGGGTCTTAAAGAGTCAGACTTGACTAAAAACTAAACAACAACAAATTTGCCCCCTCTAAAGCAGTTGTTGCAGGTCACAATCAATACTAGATATTCCTAATTTCAGACACTTTATGTGCCAGATGTGAGACTTGAATCCAGAGTCTCCTGGCATTAAGTCTTCCTCTCTCTCCACTATGCAACACTGTCTCTCATTGAGTTATTGATTTTTGTGCACACGTGTGCACTGAAAATGCACATGACACTACTGTATTATTCCAAATACAGACTCTCTTTCTCCAAACCTGACTTCTATAAAATGTGAATCATCTGATCATCCTCTGAATACTATTGGGTCTCAGAAGCTTGCCTCCATGTGACTCCAATATACAAATTCTGATTGTTGATGGCAATGAATCATTGAATGGTATTTTATTATTAGAGAAAGTGTCATGAAAGACAAATGGAGGCTTCATTCACTTGAAAGTCTAATTTTCGTATAAATCAACCAATAGTTCATATACTTATCTTTTTCCCACTCTGATCAATGCAGTTTATATCTGATGTTCAGACTAATATGATACCCCTTCCAAGCATTAACTCTTTCAAAACCTTGAGGGCATGACTACTTTGAAAAAGTTATTTTGTAAAATTATGCTTTTGTGACTGTAAAGGAATTAACAACATAGCTTTCACAGGCTGTAGAACCAAGAAATAGCTGACCACAAGCTGGGCTAATAATTTTAGGTTAAAACTGGGTTTCCCCAAACCATTTTGGCCCCAGGGGGGACTTTGGGACATTACCTAGATAAAAAGCCCATAAATGCTAGTCACAGGAGTCTGGAAGGGAAAGGAATTACTTTGAAGACAAAGGAAGGGTTTATTATCATCATAAGTTAGAAGAACATGGAACTTAAAAGAATATGAAACATATTACCTATCAGATTTGTGGAGAGAAGAAGAATTTGTGAATAAACAAGAGATAGAGAGCTTTGTGAAATGTAAAATGGATAATTTTGATTACATTAAAAAGGTTTTGTATAAATAAAACTAATGTAGACAAGATTAGAAGGAAAGCAGAAAATTGGGGGGAAATTATTTATAGATAGTTTCTCAGTTAAAGGCCTCATATCCCAAATAAATAGGGAACTTTGTTAAAGTTATAAGAATATGGTAACTCCCCAGTTGATAAATGGTCAAAGGATATGAATAGGCAGTTTCTGAAGAAACAAATCAAAACTATATATAGTCATAAAAATATTCTAAATCATTGTTGACTAGAGAAATGCAAATTAAAACAACCTTGAGATACAATCTTATATCTTTCAGATTGGCTAAAAAGGGGGAAATGTTGGTGGGGATATGGAAGAACTGGGACACGAACACACTGTTAATGGAACTATGAACTGTTCCAACCATTTTGGAGGACAGTCTGGATTTATACCCAGAGAGTTATAAAACTATGCATACTCTTAGACCCAGAAATATCACTGTTGAGTCTGTTTCCCAAGAAAATCAGAAGAAAAAGAAAAGAACTTATATGTTCTAAAATATTTCTAGCAACTCTCTTTGTGGTGGCAAGAATCAGAAATTGAGGGGATACCTGTCAAATGGGGAATGGTTGAAAATAAGCAGACTGATTTTAGAAAAACATAGAAAGAATTGCATGAAATAATGAAAAGTAGTGAAATGAGAAAGAACCAACGGAGAATATTGTGTACTATAATATTAATATTGTTCAAAAATAAATAGGAATGACTAAATTATTCTAAATCATATGAATATTCACATAAAATACAAAGGACTTTGAAGGAAGATACTATCCATTTCCAGAGAAAGAACTGACATATGGAACTAGATAATGTAGAGTTTCACTTATATATCTGTGTCAAATGTTGGCCTCTAAATCAAGATGGGAAAGGAAATCGGTTGGAACTCAAACATAAAAAGAAATAAAAGAAATCTAAAAAGAAGAAGAAGAAATAAAGAAGACAACTAAAAGGGGGAGGGAGGAAAAGTCATCATCACAGGATCACAATACAAGATCAGACTTAAAAAGGACTTTAGAAACCATTTAGTCCAGCACTCCTACTTTAAAAAATGAAATGAAGAGATCCAAAGGCAACTTAAGAAAAACTCTCAAGTTTACCTGTGCAGTTAAGAGTCAAAGGAAGGATCTGAACATAGGTCTTCTGACTCCCTCATAATGAAGGAGCACAGATTGGAATTAGGGAAACTTTAACACAAAATCAAGGAAAAATAAATCCATTTTTATAATAAATAACTTCATATTTTAAAAGGGAAAATCATTAATGTCAGTATATTATCATTAATCCTCTATTCATAGTATTCCACAGAATAATTTGGGAAATGTTGAGTTAGTGAGTGAACAAAAACTAGTAAAGAGCAGGTGCTTAACAAATGCTTATTGATTGATTTATTGCAGGAGTGCTTTGTGATATTGCCATATCTAGTTGCCATAACTAGTTACACCATACTCAGTTTCTTCATCTGAAGGGGGCAGCATTGTCTTACAGTGGAAAGAGATCCTGGCCCTGTCATTTACTAATTGCAGGACCATGGGAAAGTCATTAAACTTTCTTGAGCCTCAGTTTCTTTACCTGTAAAACAGGAATTGTAGTATTCAAACTGCCTACTTCAAAGGATTGTTTTTGATGAAAGTGCTTTTGTAAACCTTAAGGGACTATATAAATGCTATTATGAGTTGGGTTTTTTCCTGTTTGATCTCAGATAAGATGTAATTTTCTTTTTTAAGCTTGAGGAGTAGTAAAAGACCTTCCACTCATTCCAAAAATTAGTCTCTAGCACATGTATTTGTGCTTTATCCAAAGATTTTTTTTCTTCACAAAATGAATTTAAAAACCTGTGACAGGTCAGTTTTCTCAAAGGAATATGTCTCATAACTATTTTTTTAAAATATAGCCTACTCTTTACTCAGATGAGAAGTGCACACTAAAGTTTTGGAGCTGGTTTCAATTATTTTTCTACTAATATAAGAGTTATTCAGCTCAGAATTGTGGAATAATTAGTCCCACTGAAACTTTTTCTTTTTCTTTTTTTTCAGAGCTTTTTCTGCCACTGATTAAATTTCAAAAGGCAGAAATGAATTTCAAAAACAACTTGTAGTACACCATTAAGTTAAAAACTGTATACTAAGTCAGAAAATAACCACTTTAAGATTTTATACTGCAGGACCACATTACTTTCCCACAAAGCTGCACAAACCCAGATATATGTGCAAATATGAGTGATTCTCCTCTTCCCACCCCCACCACACCAGGATGTTTGAGGATACTTTCCCTAGGAAATGCTCCCTTGGCAGTAGGGGGACCCGGAACATTTCTTTATAAAGTGTCCCAAAATTAAGTGCAGTTTTAAGTTATTATAGCTCCATATATTGCTGGATTTCTGTTAATGAATGGACCCTAGGATTTTGCATTTTCTCTTGTTAATACCAAGCTATTCTATAGAGGACTGTGGAACCTGTAAAGAGTGGAAGGGAATCTTTTCCACTCTTCCCGTCTCTTCCTCCCGAATTCCCTC
The DNA here is from genome assembly GCF_016433145.1 of Gracilinanus agilis. Classification (NCBI taxonomy): domain Eukaryota; kingdom Metazoa; phylum Chordata; class Mammalia; order Didelphimorphia; family Didelphidae; genus Gracilinanus; species Gracilinanus agilis. Next base: position 492,827,806 of record NC_058132.1, read on the forward strand.
TTAAAATAAATACATAATATTGTGATAAACATTGGAACTAGGCAGTCTCGGGGGTCACCACTTATTCACAACACCCCTGAGGTCAGAAGTATGGCTAGGATTCTCCTGGACCTGGCACTGAAACCTGGGGGAAGTCTGAGCTTGGCGCAGCTGTGGCCACCGCCGGGCATCTGCGTGCCCGCTCACCACTGTATGATGCCGCTATGCAGGCTCCTGCTGCTGCTGCCGCCGCCGCTACTGCCGCCACCGCCACCGCCGCTGGACGGAGTGCTCCGCACACCCTCCGCCATGCCAGGGGGGTCCTGGGGCGGAGGGAGGAAAGGAGAGAAGGCGGCGGGGGTGGCAGCGCTTCTGCCTTCACCAAGGTTGCACGGGGCTGGAGCGACCGGCCTCACGGGTGTTTACTTTAGAGTGGAGCGCGTGGGGGCTGGGGGTGGGGAAGAACGCGGTCTCGAGGTACTTCCAGATCCGGTCCTCCCGGTCCGTGGGCAGCCAGTTTCCCTCTCCCTGCAGCGTTTATTTGGGGGTACTAGTCACATACTCCCAGTATGCTAGAGATGTAGACGATATATCTGGAACAGTTAGTCTCTCCTGGGTGCCCACCCGCCCAGCCGCTGCGGCCAGTGCCACCCCTACAGCCATTACTACATTCAACAACTCCACTCAATTTGCACTTTCGCGGGGGGAAATCATATTTACACACTAAATAGGAGATTGCACTCTTAACCTAAGTGATTTGGGAACCATGCAGACAGGGAGACGAGGAACTGTGCGGAGTAGAATTAAGAGAGTATGAGACCCTAAATTAGGTATATTAATGGAAAATGTCCCGTACATGGAATATGTTATTTTTACACACACGCACACATATTTTCAACGTATCAAACTTGGACTGTATACATATACACACAAAAACACACCCAGGTTTAAAGGGGGAAAAATATGGAATAAAAAAACAACCTTTTACTTTGAAAAGAAATCAACTCAACAAATGCTGTGAAAACGAGCAAAAACAAAACAAAACAAAAACAAAAAAACCCGAGTCTCCAAAAACTCTCCTCTCTTCTGAACTCTGAACCCATAGCTCAGAACTCTGGGGCAGGAAAAAGCTAATTCATGGAAGCTAGAATGACCTAATCTGTGTTTTCCACTGTCAGACAATCAACCAAAATGTATTAAACTTTACTATGTGCCAGCTTCGGCACTGTACTTGTCATCTGCTTTCAAATGCCATCTAGACCAGAATATGGGCTTTCCCATCATTCTCCAAATCCCATGTCTCCAACAATAGTGACCTTCTTGTGTATTTATTTTGTATATAGTCTGCATGTACTTATGTACTGATAGAAGCAGCAGGGAATATTGCTTCAAGGTGACTTCAAAACCTAGGAGATATGGATTTAACTTTCACTTAAGATTTTGTGACCCAGCAAGTCCCTAACGCCTCAATTTTCTAAGACTCTGCATTGCAAATAAGGTGACCATCTTCATAGATAGTATTTACCTTGCCTGGAATTCCCTAAGTCAGCTGTTTTCAAACTTTTTAGTCTGGGGACTCCTTTGTACTCTCAAAAGTATTTATGTATTTATGTGTTTATATGTTAAATATTATTTATATATTATATTAATGTATAAGATTATATTAACATATGTTAGTAATATGTTAATTATTTATTATATTGCCAGATAACATATTACTATATGTTAATATGTTAATTATATATTAGTATATTAATAGTATATTGATTATATATTATATTAATATATGATATATTACTATAATGTGTTAATGTATTGGTTGCATATTTTGTTAATTATATTCCATTAACATATGCTATTAATTGATGTATTATTATATATTTATACTAACTATACTATACACACACTAATATATATGTCATATAAAATATACATTTTATGACATCATATGTTAAATACTTGCCAGCACATTCCTGGTACTATGCAAATAATGCCATGCATTTAATTGTTCGCAAACTGGCAGGTTCACTTCACTTTGGTCCTTGACTATATTATATATGCCATCTACTTTTTTTAACCCCTTGCTTTAGTTTTAAAATCAATACTATGTACTGGTTCTAAAGCAGAAGAGCAGGAAGGGCTAGGTCAGTGGTTCCCAAACTTTTTTGGCCTACCGCCCCCTTTCCAGAAAAAATATTACTTAGCCCCCTGGAAATTAAATTTTTTTTAATTTTAATAGCAATTAATAGGAAATATAAATGCACCTGTGGCCATCACCACTCTCCTGGATCGCTCCAGCACCCACCAGGGGGCGGTGGTGCCCACTTTGGGAATCACTGGGCTAGGTAATGGGGGTTACGTGACCAGTAGTCACCCAGCCAGGAAGTGTCTGAGGCCAAATTTGAACCTAGGACCTTCTGTCTCTGAATCACCTAGCTGCCCCCTCTATATAATCTTATAAATGCATTCAGCTGATCTAGACTGGAATATGGACCAAGTACTAACCAACCAAAACTATCTAGCAGACAACTGAGCTCAAGACCATTGTCCAATAAGACCAATATGGTGTGAGTAGTACATAGGGATATGTAGAATGCTGATAATGTAAGTCAAAATTGCTGTTGGTGCAATATTACTACTAGAAAAAAAGAGTAATTGATGGGATCATGGAATCCATCTTTAGAGCTAGAAGGAACCTTAGAAATCATCTAGTCTTAGATTTAAAAAAAAAACAAAACCTTATTTTCTGTCTTAGTATCCATTTCTAAGACAGAAGAGATATAAGGGCTAGGCAATCAGGATTAAGTGATTTGCCCAGGGTAACATAGCTAGGAAAAGTATGAGGCCAGATTTAAGCCCAGGACTTCTAGTCTCCAGGTCTAGCTCTCTATATGCGGCGCCACCTAGATGTCCTAGTCTTATATGTCCGATAGCTAAGCAAACTGAGGCCAAGAGAGGTTATGACCTTTTTATAAGGTCAACATCCAGAATTTGAAAGGTCTTCTGATTCCTGATCCAGAGGTTTTTCTTATTGGCGATGACTTGGCAGTGGTCTTTTCCTTTATAAAGGCACTGTATTGACTTTGACATGGATGGCTTTTGTCAAAGCTTTAGTATGAGAGTTGTGAGTTCCATATTCTGAAACTTCATCCATAATCCTGTCATATTTGCTAAAGAATGAATGTCTTACCTCTTGGATGTCATAAATAGGAGCTGAGTTACTAATATATAGCAAGGGCCTCACTAAAAGAGAGTTTCATTATCTACTAGGCAATTTCATGCATCTATTCTCATTGTAAAGAACCTTTAGCATATTTATTTTTCAGGGCTTAATTCTTACTGCTTTCCTGCTTCATAACTCTACGTTCCAGGTTTTTTTTTTTTTATCTCTCAATGTCCAGTCACCCACAATGGAACAAAATAAATGCTTGAATCTTAAGTCATTTAAAATCCTGACTCCTCACTCTCATATTATGCACACTGGACTCTGCTTCTGCCAGAGAGCGCATCTCATTCCAGATAAAAGTGTCTCTCTTTGCCTACTTAAGACTAATTGGTTGCCAGATTAGCCAATTAGTCTCATTTCACCTTCTAAAAAGGCACCAGCTGTGCCTTATCTTTGCCCAGAACCTCCCCTGATGCTTAGGGTTCAGCTTTCATTCAATTCTTGCAATTTTCCATTTCTGCGGATGCACCCAGGTGCCTTGAGGCAGTGGACATATTTTTAATATGTCTAATGAGTAAAAACAAAGAACTTCAGCTCCAGATAATGCCATTAGGCCAAGAATGCCCAAAGTAAATGTATATTCTACTTTAATTAGCATTTTCATGGATAGTACATTATGGATCACAGGCACACAAAAGGCTTTGCCTTCAGTTGCAGCACACTCAGACGATTAGGATTTTAACTCTGAGTTACTGAGATGTTCAAACTGTACTGAAGCAAAAGGAATTTGGTGGATTGGGGCCAGATTGCTGTCATATGTTCAAATGTTCTGTGGCCTGGATTCTCCTTCTGTGTCTCTGTCCCATGCTTCATTTGATTTCAGTGGAAACGCTACATTGTAGAGGATGTATATAATGGGAGAATTCCTCTAACAATAGGATATTCCCTTGAAGAGGCCCCTCATTTCACCAAAACCACATCAATGTCCACATTTACCATGCCTTTGGCATTGGAATACCCTTTTTTAGAGGCACTAGGAAACAAACTATCTGTGGAAAAGAGTTGTTTCAAGCAACTCACAAATTCACTCTTCATCCCACCCCCTTTTCCAGGGGTCATTTGGAAGGCGGGCCACATGTGGCATAACAAACATCATTATCTGCAGATGGAACTCCAAGTATGTGCGGAATGAAAGGACTAGCCTTAATTCTCCACAGTGGACTTGGAAATGGTCATTGGGAAAGTGAGTAATAGACTTCAGTTTTCCTCCCATTTTTAGAGCATTGGGACTTTCCCTGAGTCTTATAGGAGATCATATTTGGGACCTAGACCTAGAGGGACCTCAGAGACCGCTGAGCCTAACCCTCTCATTTTGTAAATGAGGAAACTGAGTCCCATTTTTTTTTGTTGTTAAATAGTTGTGTTTTCTTTTTTGAGTGGGCTGAGGATGGACCACTTGATTCAACACAGAGCAAAAATCCTAGGGGAGGTCTTCACAACACCCTGGGATTTTAGCCTCTTCCTCGACTGTGATAGAAGGTCTGGAGCATTAGTACATCCCCAGGTGGAAGTTCTGGACTTAGTAGGCATGGTTAGAGATAAAGAGGGATGCTCTGGCTGCAGCTCCAGACTTTCCAGATGGAGTATACTAGGCTTGAGCAGCCTGGCTGTTTGCCCTGGCCCACTTAATATGTTCCTCCTGGGCAGCCTGGACATCTTCCTTTATTCCACCCCAGTTCTTTGAGGGCAGAAACCTGCAAGGCTTGGCTATAAAATAAAATTAGAGCCCCTGGCTTGCTTGTGCAAGGGGAAGGTACTGATGGCTTTGAGGTTGATGGAGGCATCTTCCTTACTCTGATCCCCAGACAGGGAGGTGATACCATGACTGCAGGAGGCATAGTACAGTGAAGGGCACCTATTGCCATTGTCAAGGATAGGATTTGAACCTGGGTCCTCTGAATTCACAGTCGCTCCCCTATCACATTGCCTTATAAAGCACAACAATGCAATAACAATAGAGAGAAGAATTGATGTTCTATTTTTATAAAGAGATTAGCAGTATATTTTTGTGGGAGCTAACATTTTACAATCCTTACATAATCTTAATTCAACAAACATTGATTAATATTGTCTCCTATGCATATTGTGTGAGATGCTGGGAATGCAAAGACAAAAATAACCACCACAAAATAGTTCCTTACCTCAAGAAGAGTAAGGAAAAATGTTGTGAACAGAAGGAATCCAAGTTCTAATTGTGTGCATATAGTACCATCTAAATTGAATTTAAATAATAATTTTCCAAAAGATTTGGTAAAGGCATAAGACAACAATGACTTTAAATTTGTGAAAACAATGTTTTTAAAGGGGTTTTTCTCTCCTCCCTCCTCCCCAACTCCCTCATTGGGTTTGTTTTCAGTTTATAAATGTGAGGCTTTCTGACTTTTCATGGGAGAATGCCTTCATCTTTTGTTAGGGTTCAAATTCATCTTTTTGCTCAAAACGTGCTTACAAAATTGCTTATTGCACTATTTTAGCATGAAATTGCAGGCTCTACTATGCAAAAATGAGGCTTACTATGGAATGCCCAACCAAAATAAATTATATATGTTTGAAGCATTCCCCAGTGGATAGCACTAGATGACATCAGACTCTCTTTCAAAGGGGCATGTGACCTCTTCCTTACTAATTAGCTATTGGAATCACCAGTGAAAAAATTTGATAAAGACTGCTTTATACAAGCATCTGCTGATGTGTTATGCAGGAAGGGTGAAGTAAACATATGTCACCAGATGGCTCAGAGTTTTAAAATAAAGTGTATTTATAAAAATAAACATGCCTTTACCTTAGTTAAAAACTAGTGACATTAAGACATGAAATCTTCAGTCCACCCTGCTCACAGCTGTCAGGATAATCTTTCTCAAATATGATTTTCATCATGGCACTCCCCTGCCAAAATCCCATAAGTTCTCCATTACCTATCAGATCAAATCTAAACATAGCTTAGCCTTCAAAACCCTCTAATGTTTCGCTCTGACCTCATCTCTCATTATTCCTCTACATAATCTCTTTACTCCAATCAGTATGGACTCCTATTCATACTCTTTTGTGTGCTTCTCATATAGATTGTAGAATCTCAAATTCATATTTAGTGTTGGGCCAGTAGTCTAATATCCTAATAAGAGGAAACCTACACCCAGTGGGAGAAATGACTTGCTAAAAAGTCATATAGTACTAAGTAGTAGAATCAGAACTTGAACCCAGGTCCTCATACAGGGCAGTTTAAGTGGTACAGTGGATAGAGCATTGTGACTAGATTCAGGAAGACTTGACTTCTGTTCAAATCCATTCACCAGATACTTACTAGTTGTAGGCAAATGATTTAGTCCTGTTTACCTCCATTTTCTCATCTATAAAAATGAGCTGGAGAAGAAAATAGGAAACTACCCCAGTACCTTTGCCAAGAAAACCCCAAAATGATGTCATCAACAGTTGAACATGACTGAAATGACTGAACAATATAACTTCATAGTCAATATCCAATGCTGTTTCTACTGGAAAAAAGACACAATGCAGGTATTTCTCTGCCAATTCATTCCCATTCCTCCTTGCAAAACTCAATTTCTCTCTTCCTGGAAGAGACTTTTCCTGGTTAACTCAACCCCACTTTTGTTATTGCCTTAACTTTATGTTCCTTCCATGTGTGTACATTTGTAATTTGCATCTGCAAACCATTTACCCATTCCTATCACCTGTTTTAATGCAGATATATAGATATATGCCTATATACATCTTTAAACACACAGACACACACATACTGGTACCTATATGCACACACGTATACATGCCTGTACTATCTTGGCATATAGGTCCATATATACTATGTGTGTATAGTGAGTGGATAAGCATCCATTTATTTTTCATATATCCACAGATATATGTGCATTTGTAAACTTTGATTATAGCTACGTGTATAAATAGTTATAGGTTTATTCTTCATATATATTTTTATGTGTGTAGATTTACTTGTATGTATATGTATATGGGGACAGGAACTGTATCTTCTACTATTCAACAAACATTTTTCATTCATTGTCTCACCTCAATAAATGCTTAATAAACTAATGAAAACATAATGTTGCACATGCTCAACTTACATTCTCCTCTGTTGCCCCATCATGGCATGGAAATGACTGGTTTCTTAGTATCTGTTCCAAAAGAGTATAAACTCTAATTGGTTCTACAAAGAAAGAAAGTGCCATCTTAGATTTTGTCTACTGTGAACTATTCTTCCTTTTTTTGTAGCTCTCTCTATGGAATCTAACTTGAAACAGTTTTCTCCATCCCCCATCTTTTTTAGTTGAAAGCCTTGCTTTTCATTAGATTTGTAAGACACTAGGCAAATACGTTCTTACTGGCCTTTGTTAGGTATACTTCATCTCTTCCCAGCAATCTGTGATAATTTTGAGCCATGGTCCACAAATCCTAATCCCTTTCTCGGATGACACCTTCTTAACCTAGTTCACTTCCTAATTAATTTTCCTCTTCTGCATTCCTTGACTTCAATTTATACCACTGAGGAAAACATAACTTGTATCCCTGTGGTCTTCAGTTTGTTACTCAAGAATTCATATCTGTTAGGGATGTTTTTAGATCCCTTCTACCACTGTTATTTGTGACCAAGTGAATCACTAGAAATGCATAGTTATCTGTCTTACTAAATCTTAGAAGGTTCTCTGATATATACGGTTATATGCCCTGGGAAAACAACATCTTTATTGTTGTTACATGCTCACAAATAGCTAACTCAGCACCTCTGAGCTGGGAATTACTAACTCTACTAATACTCTTTTTTCTTCTTCCTGTGACCTTTACTAGGAGATCTTTCCTGACAGCATCTGTAGCTCCACTAAATAGATTATTCTTGAGAAACAATCAGTTTCTTCCTCCTCAATGGAGGGGGCTCCCTTCTCTTCAGGAAGAGCTTCAAATAAGCCTGTGTTTTTCCTTACCTTTCTCCCTTGTGTAACACTTTTTACTCTTTAACATCTTAACAAGAGTCATGTCTCTTCTCCCCAAACAATTAATCCATAAAAAACCATTTATATGTGCTTACTACTTATCATGTATTGGGCTAAGTACTAAAGGTACAAAAAAGGTAATGTCCCTTTCCCCCCTATTGAAACATCACTTCTGTTTTATTTAGAAGAATTTCCTTCTTCCAAAAACCCCAAATGCGAAGTATTTTTTTAAATCTATTGCCTCCAGGAATGGTTTTTTTTAACTTTTCTTTATTTTATTCCAATAACAAATCTACACATAAGTTTTCCAAGGTTGCATGATTCATACTATCTCCCTCCCTTCTTCCCCCCCCCCCAGGAGTGGGTTTTAAAAACAAAATCTTTTACAAAGGTATATTTACTAAGAAGGTATAGCAAGAACCAAAGTACAAGAACTCCCCCAAGGACCACTGTTTCCTCTACATACACACTTGGTCCCTGGAGAAAATGTTCTCAAATTTAAAGTAATTCCTACAAAATATCTCTGCCTTCTGGCCCTAAGAATCCTTTTCTCCCTTTAAAGAGTCTCTACCATAATGTGGAGACTAAAATTAATATACCAAAATGCTAAATATTATATTTATAAATATTTTATTAATAATAAACTAACAAAAGAGACTAATTAAAAGGTACTAACCAGCTCATTCCCAGAAACCAAAGAGAAAGAGGGAGGAGTTACAGCCAACCATAAAACAATAACATGACCACGCAAACATGGAGGCTCAGGAGAGATTAAAGGGAATTTTGGGAAAACTAAGGACTTATAGGGGATGAAGTCCAAGGTTCAAAAACTCCATTTATACAACCACATTCACTTCTGGGTGTGGGGAGTAGTCCCTCATAGCTGGGTTGGCTCCTTGCTGGGTGGTCTGTTCACCAGACTGCTCACAACAGATTCTGTTATGCCTCCAATTGCTAGACCTCTGATGACTGTAGCGACCCTTCAAAGCTTACATGGTCATAATCTAGGCAGTTCCAACTCTTTGGGAACTCAGTCACTTAAGATCAAGAAAGAATAAATATGAGAAACAACAGATTCAGTGACTCTGTGTGTTTATAAACCATGGTAGCCCATCAAGAAGCCCAGAAAAGTTGTGTCATCAGAGGTATCAGGTGTGTGATAGAGTGCTCTCTCATGTTGAAGGTTTGCCCTTGAATATCAGTGTGACTCAGAAGTACTGTCATTATAGGATACAATCATGTTGAATACGATACACGTGTAGTTGCATGTCATTGCATGACAAGGCATGTCATTTTGTGACAGCTGTGGTTGCACATCGGTTAAGACCAGTGTGTTGTCACATGATATAGGTGCATCATTGTGTGAAGTGGGCATGTAATTGTATGTTATCTCATGATGCATTTTGTAATTGCACATCAGTGTGTATATAGTTATGTTATCATGGGTGTATTTCATATTACAAGTGTGATGTAGCATGACTCAGATGTGTCACTGCATATTGACAGCCTCACTCAACTTCCTACCCTTAGTTTTCTTTTTTTTTTAAACCCTTACTTTCCATCTTAGAATCAATACTTTGAATTGGTTCTAAGGAAGAACAGCACTAAGGGCTAGGCATTGGGGGTTAAATGACTTGCCCAGGGTTATCCAGCTAGCCAGACTTGAACCCAGGACCTCCTGTGTCTAGGCCTGCCTCTCAATCCATTGAGCTACCTAGCTGATTTCCCTATCCGTAGTTCTAAAAACAACTTCACATCAAGGGCAACTAGGTAGCACAATGGATAGAGTCAGACTTGGAGTTGGGAGGTCCTGGTTCAAATCTGTCCTCAGATACTTCCTAACTGTGAGACTTGGGTTCAGGGTGCTGGGCTATCCCCATCAAGGTTTCAAGGGAGAATGCCAGTCGGTGGTGGTAGTGGTTTGACTTGCCTAGTACACACTGCCTCCTTTTTTTCCTCTTAGAGTACCCCAATTCTTTAGCTAGCTGGCTAGCTCTATGTGTGGTAGCTGATTGGGAGTCAAATATTCATGGAAAGCAAAGAATTTGGGGAAGATAAATTTAGTAGAAACTGAGGAAAATTTGAAGGAAAACAATTTCCTGGACTAGATATTGGTATTAATTAAAATGGGTTTGACAAATATAAGAATTTAAAAAGTTGTGGTCACCATTTATAATAAATATTAAGTCTTGAGACTGTTAGTAGCTTTAGTAGCTTTATTATAGCAAAATAATGATAGTAAGAGAGGGAAATGTAGGAAGGAGATAAGGAATTCTCTAGCCTACCACTCTAAGACTGCTCCAAAGAAATCTAGCTCGCTCCTCCAACAAAGTTCTAATCTCTGGCCAGAAGAGCAGGAGAGTCTCAGGCTCCAGGTTCCAATCTCCAGGTGGAAGTCTGTGAAAGTCTCTTCAACCCAAGCAAATCACCAAAGCCAAATCCTCAAGCCACTAATGCCAAATCCAAGGCAGAGTTGAATGCCTAATCAAGCTGAGCTGCCACAAGGCTGTCACCAGAAGCCTGATAGGGTCCAAGAGGTTCCCACTTATACACAGTTTTCTCCACCCATCAGCTCTCCTTATCACATCTCAGGAATCAATCACAGTTTCCCAACTTGCCTAGCACTGCCCGGGGGTGGGGGTGGGGGATAAAATGATTCAGGAAGATGAAATAGTGTTTAGGGAGTTAAATCTGAAAAATTAAGTCCAGAAAGAATAATGAGAAAGTAGTTAGCAAGAAAAGACAAGATTAGTAAGAAAACTAACAATTAAGAGTTTTAGTAAAGGAAATTGAAAGAGCTTTGGTGGGTGAGTTGAATTAATAAACCAGAAAGGAGTTTGGTACAAGGCTAAAAAGGAGTTTGGTGTGAAGTATTTTTTTAACTCTTACTTTATTACTAAGTATTGATTCTAAGACAGAAAAACAGTAAGGTATAGAGTCACCAAGATATGCTTAACATCAAAAAATTTACATCGTGTTTTAGGCTTGCTTTAAGGATTTTCCCCATTCTTTTAAGAGTTTGACAAAACTGGTGCCTAGTCACTGTGGCAATGAAGAGTGGAATATAATCCATCTCCAACTTCCAAACATTCAAAATTTCCTTTGTAATGCAATTGGTTTAACAAAAAGAATAGTGTGGTGGTTGGATGTTCAAGTCAGCCCATAAAAGTCAACTTAACTATTCATGTGACCATAGCCATTTAGAAGCATAGCATAGATTTAGAGATAGAAGACATCTTAAAGACCATCTAGTGGACCAGTGTCTTCATTTTACAGTACAATATACAAATATATACACAGGTGGTTCTACTAGTATACTATATAAACATATACACACATATAAATATTATAAGGGGAGAGAGGGAGAGAGACAGAGTCAGAGACAGAAAGAGATAGAGAGGCAAAGGAAGGGAAGGAAAGAGATAAAGGGAGAGAGAGAAGAGAGAGACAGAGAGAAAGAGAAGGAGAGAGATACACAGAGAGAGATACAGAGAGACAGGGAGGGAGGGAAGAAGGGAAAGAGAGAAAAAGAGGGAGGTAAGGAAAGAGACAGACAAGGAGAAAGAGGAAGGGAGGGAGGGATTGAGACAGGGAGAAAGAGACTAAGAGACAGAGACAGAGATAGGGAGAAAGACTGAGAGAGAGAGAGAGAGACAGAAAGACAGACAGACAGACACAGAGGTAGTCAGAGGATATATAGACCTTGTCAGACTGGCCTCAGAACCTAACCACCATATATAACCTTGCTCCTGGGGTTCCATGAATTCGACCTGCAAACAATGAATGCATTGAGCTTAGAACACCTTCCCTGCCTTCCCCCACTCCCATTCTACAATCTCAGCAGTGACAAGGAAACAAATTGGTCCATTTTCTCCCCTCTCCTACCACAGCTGAAATAATTAGCGTTTTCCTAAAGAACACTTCTTTTCCCTGACCCATACACAGGGAAGGTTTTAACCTAAAAGAAAACAAAGCTTCTCCTTGGACCAGGTTGGTCTATGTGCTTCCCTAATGCAGCTTCCTTCCCTGTACCCACCTGCTCCCCATTCTGAAACAGTAGGTCTAGGACAAAGCTGCTCCTTGGGGCTTGATTGGCCCTGGCTTCCCAGACAGCAGCTTCTTGGTCATCTAAGGGTTTAAGAAGTCCTAGCCTTAGGGAATCTAGTCTCCTATGACTTGGTGGATTTCTGAAGCTCACATGAGTCCTGAAGCATTTCCATATGGAGACAAAGGGTCGAAGATGTCCAGAGAAACCAAAAGTCACTGTATCCTTATTGCATCTCTGTGCTTTGTTGGAACAAAGTAAACCTCCTTTGTTAAAAGTTTAGTGGCTGCCAAGGTTCCCATTGTCTTTGGGAAAAGCACCTAGTATCCTGACCTCCAGGACTTCCCAATCCCCTTCAGCCATTTATTTGTCGTTATGTTTCTAAACTTTGTGTTTACAAATGGAATAGTGCGGATTCAGATTGAAGTAAATGAGAAAGAGAGGAAAGAATTCTGTGTCCAACAGTTTAACTGTCCCTTCAATTATAGGAAACTTTTCTCTGCTTTTTATCTTGCTTTAGCCTAGTTCAGCTGTTAAGCAAAAAAGTTAAATATGAATTGAACCTAAAATTCCCATGAATTTGATTTCACCTTACACAGCTCTAGAAGCCTTACTTGGTATTTTTATTTTTTCCTTTAAATATGACTATGAGTTTGCAAATAAAATACTCGACATATACCAAGACTGTAGGATCAGCTTTATTTTTATCATCCACTACAGTATTTGTCCCTTCCCCATCACCCCCTCCCCCTTTTCCAGCTGCTCTGGCCAGGAATTCCCCCTGCAGTCCAGCCAACCACCTCCACATCTTCCTCTTGGTGTTTCATGCTGGCATTACTTGATAAATGGTCTCCAGCTGTGCCAGTATTCTGTCTCCCTCCCTTTTCACCCTCCCTCTCCTTCCTTCTCTCTTTTTTCCTTGTTCTTTTTTCCTCTGTCCCTCTCATTCAATCTAGGGTAAGAAAAAGTTTTTGATCTGAATTCCAGTGATACTAATAATAGTTTCTTACATTGCAACCTTGTAACCTGTCTTAACATTACCAACCTTTTACATTTTAACCCCTGGTGAAAATTTCCATATTTCTAGTCCTTTAGATGTCTGTGAACATTGCTGGTACCCTTATTCCTTCATTTATATTCCTCCTTTCTCTTCCTTTTTTCTCTTTATTTTCAATTTTCTTTCTCTCTCTCTCTCTCTCTCTCTCTCTCTCTCTCTCTCTCTCTCTCTCTCTCTCTCTCTCTCTCTCTCTCTCTTGTTTGTAACAGCTTCAGCTCTATTCTTTGGGTTAGCCCTGTCCATAAAGCTGAAAAATAGAAGAGATGGGGAGGATGTGATGTACCTCCCCCAGAAAGACTTGGGGTAGGATTCTTGAGAAAAGTTAAGCGCAACTGACACAATGCATCAGGGGAATAGAGGTACCACCAACTAAAGGCTGGGGTTAGAGAGGTACTTGGATGTCAAGCAAGGTAGCAGCCGACTTCTCTTTGCTGGGGCTGGTTTTTGGGTCCTCACAGCTCCATTAGATCTAGCTATGGAGGCAAACAATTGCAAGTAAACCCTGCCAACAATAGGATATTTGAACCAGAGAAATTGGAGACTGTGGAAACTTCTAAATATTCTTCTGGATCTAGCCTGAGTTCATGTTCCATTTTGCATGAGATTCCTGAGTCTTCATCTAAAGAGTGTTTAGGTAAGTAGATCATCAGTTGAGAATCATGTTGTACTTATTGTCAATGCTTCTGTGCCTTCTAGCAGAAAGATCTGTCAAGTCACATTAAATAAATTAAATCATGTATTTTCTAGAACTCTTGGTTTTGAAACAGTCTGTGTACTGTCTAGGAACCACTGACAACCTACAGAGGACACAGCCTAAGAGGTAGATATTTCAAAGATATATAAGTAGTTGGGAATATTTCATCCATTTCTTTTGGCAGCAAATCTTCAATGCCAAACTCACACAACTAGGGCTTCATAAAATATAGCATAGTTAAGGAAAAGATGTTGTTTCCAGTAGGATGAGGACTCAGAGCTGATTCTGAGTGAGTAACCAGAATAAAGTAACCACAGGAAGAATGCTAGTTGACCTGGTCACGCAGAGATCAGAATTAGCAAAAAAAAAAAAAAAAAAAAAAAAAAAAGGATTTTTTTGTTGTTGTTGTTCATTCATTTCTGATTCTTTTCATGACCCCATATGAGTTTTTTTCTTAGCAGTGGTACTAGAGTGATTTGCTATTTCCTTCTCCAATTCTTTTTACAGATGAGAAAACTGAGGCAAACAGGGTTAAGTGGCTTGCTCAAGTTTATAAAGCAAGAAAGTGGCTCAGACCAGATCTCTGACACTATCTTCTGTGCCACCTACCAGCCCAAAGGGTGTCTACTCTCTGAGAGTCATAAAGAACTTAGCTCCCTTAGCAATTCTACTCAGTAGGGCAAATGTACATAACTGCCAGGATGAGCTTAGGATTGCTTAGCTTCCACTCTTCCTGCAGACAAGATCAAGAAGAATGGCTATCCATGTTACATGATGGTTAAATATGAATTCTTTGTCCTACTTTCTTTCTCTATTCTTTTATTCCTCAACTTGACTTGCTTATCAGGTCAGTTCATTTTGATGCGGGACCTTTTTTTTCCCATTTTTTCTCTGTCTTTAGACTTGGTTTTGATATTTCCTGATGTCTCATGGAGTAACTAATTTTCCTTTGTTCTATTATAATTTTCAGGGAGTCTGTTATTTGCATAAAAATTTGTATTTCCTTTTTTAAAAAACCCTTGGCTTTGAGTTAATACTAAATCTAGATTCCAAGGCAGAAAAACTGTAAGGGCTGGGCAATGGGGGTTAATGAGGGTCTGGGGTCACACGGTTAGGAAGTATCTGAGGTCACATTTGAATCCAGAACCTCCCATTTCTAGGCCTACCTCTCAATACACTGAGCCACCTAGCTACTCAGGCATTTATTTCTTGATAGTAATCTCTTAATTCTCCTTCCAAGGCTTTGCTATAGTGATCTTATTTCATTTCCAGTTCTATATTTTAGAGATCTCGCTTAATTCATAATCTTATTTTAAAATTCTTGCTTTATCTTCTAGGAATTCCAGTTAACCTTGTGATTAAGCTATATTTTTCATTGACGCATTAGTTAAAGATTCAAAGGAGTAATTCTCTTGAGTTGTTGTCTTGGATATGCTTGACTCTGCTATACTTTGTGGTAAATATCTTTTAAATTTACTCATCTTTCTAGCCCTTCTTCCTGAATGAAGACTTTGTGTTGGGGTCAGGCTTTACATATGTTTAGACTTGGAGTTGGGAAGACCTAGGTTCAAATCCTTCCTCAGGGACACACAGCTAGTAATAATCTAAGGCCACATTTGCATCCAGGTCTTCCTGATGGCTGACCTAGTGCTCTATCCACTGAGCCCACCTAGCTGCCTCTCTGATCTCTTACTGTTATTTTATTTGACTATCATCTGAAAGGGCACTTTTCTCTAAAACATACAAAATAATTTCATATTACCTAGATTTGAATTCAGGTGGGAAAGGGACCCAATAAGAAAAGCATCCAAAAAATAGGAAATATGTATCTTTTCTAAAAATGATCACCTACCTCATATTTTATATTTCTGTCTGCATCATTTCTTTGCTTTTATCTACACATTTTGCAGACAAGACTACATTTAATTTTTTCTAAGAGCCATCATTTTATTTCCCAACTTCTCTGTCTTCACAACATAAGCATCATAATGGGACCTATTCTATTCAATTTCCTTTGCAAGTAAAAAACAAGAAACAAAACAGAACTCTGATTTATCATGCATTCCAGGAAAGTATAAATACCTACTCCTAAACTTCACTCATGTTGTGCCAAAAAAACTGGTCTTTAAAAGGCTCATAATAGCCAGTCCTTCCATGGTGTAAGAAAGATAAATGAAACTATAGAATACAACTTTCTTCTCCCCAGCTAAGTTCTTCTTTGTCTTGGTTTGGTCTTTTTGACCATTTGCCAGAAATATATTCAAAATGAAAACCACCAGGTAACTACTGGTAAAAAAGAAAATAAAATCAATGAAGTTCAACCCTATCTGGGCTATTAAGAATCAAGTGTCTGGGGCAACAAGGTGGTTCAGTGGATAGAGGGCCAGTCCTACAGATGGGAGGAACAGGGTTCAAATTTGACCTCAGACACTTCCTAGTTATATGACCCTGGGCAAGTCACTTAACCCCCATTACCTAGCCTTTACCATATTCCTGTCTTGGAATTCATACTTAGTATTGATTCTAAGACAGAAGATAAAGGTTTTTTTAAACATTAATTTACCAAAAAAAAAAAAAAAAGTTTCAGGCCCATGCTCCTTGCTGGTAGACTAGCAAACTGATGGAATCTTTTTAGAAAGTAATACAGAAGTACTTTTGCAAGAGTTATTTTTAAAACACACACCCTTTTAGCAAATAATTACATTGTTGAGAATGAACCCTGAGAGTGTTCTCCAAAAGAAAAACATAGCTCTTTCTTCAAAGATCATTATAGTTGCATTACTTGTAATTGCAAAACAAAACAAAACAAAAATCTGGAAATAACCTAGATGTCTGGCAAGAGAGGATTGGTTAAATAAATCATAATACACTGATGCAATGGAATACTATAGTGCAATTAAGATCAATAATTACTAAGAATATAAATCTTCAGAGACCTTTATGAAATAATTCAATGTAAAAAAGTGCAGTTAGAAGAACAGAAAGCACACTGTGTCTAGAAGAAAGGGACGGTGATCAGAAATGAATGGGTAAAAAAAAATTTTTTTTTAAAAGAAAGAAATGAATGGGTAACCAAAACTAATGGAGGCACAGAGCTTACTGGAAAACCATTATGGACAATAAATATGCTGAAATTCATTTATTCAATTTAATTAGTTTTAGTGCAAGTTTAATTATGTTTTTATACCAAATATTAAGTTCATGCTAAATCATCAATGACCATTTGTGGTCAGTCTTGTTAATTGTTGCAATGAAGGCTCCCAGCTTCTGCTGAATAATAGCAAACCTGTGCAGATGCCAATGAAAGAAAACAGGTACTATCAAGAATTCTCTCTGGCTATCAAGTGTCCATACAAATGAGACACCATTAACTCTTCTGTAAATAATACTTTTCTCTTTCCACATGCAAATATTTAACAAAGAACTGTAGGGACTGGAAGAATAAAATGAGCACACAGTGTACTTGCCAAAGGACCTAGTGCATTATCTTTATTAATAGAACAAATTAAAGTTAGTCCATACAAGTGTTGATCTGCATTTTTTAGAATCTTAAAGCAAGAAGGTAAGTACTATTTTAAATATTCCCTAAGTGGCTGTCAACCACCATTCATTGCCACCATTGTGGACAATAAAGGGTAGCAATAAATGGAAATATTTATTTCTGGCTATCATCCCAGAGGAAACCTGGGGATACTAGCACTGCCTTGAAGCATTAGAAAGGCTATTTGTCATGTGGAATTGGGACTAGACATCTTCAGCTTGGCCACAAAAAGAAAAACTAGGAGCAACATGTTGGTGTTGCAGAAACGCAGATATAGCGTCCACAATGGATCTGTGCTGCTCACACTGGTGAAGTGCCCCTCCTCAGCACACAGATAACCTATGTTACAACTACAAATCCATGTTTTCATTGTTCGGTCATTTTTCAGTTGTTTGTCCTTTTGTGACTCTATATGGGGTTTTTCTGGTAAAGACATTTCCTTTTTTTTTTTTCCATTTCCTTCTGTTCATTTTACAGATGAGGAACTGAGACAAATAGGGTTAAGTGACTTGCCCAGGGTCACACAGGTAGAAGAGTCTGAAGCCAGATTTGAACTCACAATGAGTTTTCCTGACTCCAGGATCAGCACTGTGCCACTTAACTGCCCCAGACTCCGCAGAGGTCTAAGTGGAATGGGCTACCTTAAAGGCAGCTAGTAGCTGGGATTGGAGCTGGAAGTCGAGTTAAAATGTAACCTCAGATACTAGCTATGAGACCTGGATAAGTCATTTAACCTCTTTTTGCCTCAGTTTCTTCAGCTGTAAATTAGGGATAATAATAGCACCTCTTTCCCAAGGCTGTTGTGAAGATCAAATAAAATAATATTTGCAGGGTGCCTGACATGTGGTAGGCACTTAATAAATGCTCATTTCTTTCCTCAGAAGTGGTAGGTTTCCCCTGAGTAGGGTTCCTCTATTGAACTCCTTAGTACAGTATCTGGCACAAAGTAGGTTCTTAATAAATATTTATTTGATTGATTGATAGAAGACTAGATGACCTTTTGTAGAGAAGAGCTCTGGGCAGATATGAGTTGTATTAGATGACTTAGACGGTGTTGCTGATTCAAGTGAAGCTTTTCTTGGTCCTCCCCAGATAAATGATTTTGCCCACTTTGACTTCTCTTTTGCACTTATCACATTCTACCACTTGTTTTATGAGCTGATGACAATGTCTTTCTTGAGCTCTGAGATCCACTCTACCTCTGAGATTCTTTGGGAGACAAAACTTGGCTTGGTGAAATGATCATCAGAGTTTCACTCAAAGATTAGGAATAAAAATGGTGACTGCTTCAGACAGGAGAGGGAATCTAATAAATGCAGGGGATCTAGAGGGACAATATTGCAAAATTGGTGGGATCAAAGACAGACTATATTCATATATAGTGAGAATAAAATATATAGTGAGATTAATATATAGCGAGAGTAATTATATAATCTATAGTAATTTTGCATAAATTAATACATATGAGATTAATAATATATTAAATAATTACATATTAATGTTATTTATAGTAAGAGAAATATATTATATTATTATGTAATATTATATAATGACATTATTGTATAATATTATATAACATTTAATATATTGATACTATAATATATAGTGAGAGCAATATATAATAATTATATAGAGATTAATATTATATATGATGAAAGCAATATATATTGAGAGTAATAATATATAGTAATTATATAGCAATTAACATTATATATGAGAGTAATAGAGAGAATAATAATATATATAACATATAGTAATTATATAGATAGATTAATATTATAAACATATATATAGTGAAAGAACAGAATCACAGAATGTTAGAGCTAGAAGGAACCTTAGATGTCATCAAACAGAACCCCTTCTTTATATAGATGAGAAAACTGAGGAACAGTCCTTTGTGTCTCTTGACATTTAACTCTACTTTAAATTACTATTCTTTCATTTGCAAATACTTCAATGTCTCTTATGATTATGACCATATAGTGATGAGTTTATCTTTGTGGGGAATTCATATTTACTGACTACTTTAAAGCTAGACATTGAGAGTTAATTTTTCAAACAGTTTTAAATTCCCAGTTTCATATTGGATAAATACAAGGTATGTACTAAAAATATAGATTATCAGAGTTATTAGTATGAGTAGCACTAAACAGGCTAGAGATGGCATTTGGCCTCATTATGTTGTTTATACCCCAATCACAGCTGTTAGAGAACAAGGAACAATGGCTTCAATGGGCAAAAGATGCCTTATCCTAGTATTTAAGACCTTTGACAATCTGGTTCATACATACCCAGTGCTGGTGCCTTCATTCTGTGGATTATCTCTTAGTTATCCTGTATTTAGCATGTCTGTACATCAGAATTTTCATGTCCTTTCTGCTATTAAACTAAGAGTTCCTTGAGGGCAAAGACTATCTTTTGCTTTTCTTTTTATCCCCAAAGCTTAGTATGGTGCCTGGCACATAGTAAGCCTTTGATATTTGACTGATTGACTGCCTTTCTAGCCTTGTTTCACATTACTTTTCTTCCTGGACTCTATCCCATCATACTGGAATATTTAGTCACTCTTTGATTCATCACACCTTCTGTTTCTCTGTTTCATTGCTCATATTGTTCTTCATGCTTGGAATGGTTTCCCCTAGCCTCCATCTCTGTCTATTGGAACCTCTTCCTTCAAGACCCAATTCAAATACCAAAGTTCTCTTTGATTTCCCCTAGCTGAAAGTAGAGTTCCCCTTTTCAGACTCCTAATACCACTTTAGTCTGAGCTTCTCCATTACACTTAATCATATTATGCCAATTGTTTTTTTCAGCCCCTGGCAGTCAGCTGCTAAATAAAGCTAAAATAGTAATGAGTAGCAGTATATCCTGGATCATTTAAGAAAGGAAAGCAAATACTAATTGAAATAAAATGGTGGACAGTCCATTTGGGACACTAGAAATACCTTAACAGAATGTTATGTCTCACCCTGCCTTCTTCTGTCCTTAAATTTATTCTCATTCTCTTTTCCCTCCTCCCCATCCATGCCTGGAATGAACTCCATGAATTTCATCTCTATCTATTAAAGTCACTCTCTTGAGTAAAAGTTCAGGTCACATGCTGCCTCTTCTACAAAGCCTTCCTTGATCTAGAACAATTTGATCTAGATCTTCCTTGATCTAGAATTTTTCCCCCAAGTGAAAATAATGCCTTATGCTTCAAGTTTCTCATAGAACATTACCCAAACCATTGTTAACACTTTTAACAGTATTACTCTTCCTCAAACTATAGTTAATATTAAGGTGTTTATCTTTTGTCTGTTAGAGTATAAGCTTTTGAGGGTATGGTCTAGTTTATCTTTGTATCACCAATCCTAGGCAAGACTTGAACACAGTAGTCATGTAACAAATATTTATTGAACTAAAATGAAATAAAATTCTCTTAGGAGCTGGCCTAGAACTGATGGAATGCTAATGGGTTCTAGAATTTCAACTCTGACTTTGTGGGACTCTTGTTTGGTTAGAGGTGAATATACTACAGTTTTTGTGCATGCTGTGGCCACCAGTCTCACCATGCTTCTGGTTTTAGATGGGAGGAGTAAGGGAGAGAAATAAATAATAATTTTGAGGACTATGAGAGTGACCCTTTTTGAAGGGATATCTTTCTCAAATCCTCTTTCTCCTATATGATGAATTATCTTCCTACTTTATGTAAAACCTTCTTTTCAAATGGTAGACCTTCATATCTCATAGTGATGACAAATCAGGGTGGAAAATTTAAGCCTGTCCTTTCTGTGCATTATATTTCCATTACTTGTCTTTAGGTCATACTTCAAGCATAAAAAACAAGGCATAGACCATATGTAGCATATTGATGAATGTTGGTGTTGATGTTGTTTAGTTGTTTTGGTCATGTCCAACTTTTTGTGACCCCATTTGCTGTTTTCTTTGTAAAGATACTGGAACAGTGTGCCATTTCCTTCTCCAGAAAGGAAGAAAGGAAGGAAGGAAGGAAGGAAGAGAGAGAAAGGAAGAAAGGAAGGAAGGAAGAAAGAAAGTCTCAGTTGCCTTTACTTGTCTTGCTCCATGTTTTTAGGCGGTTTTTTTACTTAGAAAACCCTTCAGGAATCTGAGGAACTATCCTAACCTACTTTGGTATTTTGTCCTCAAAGAAACCCAAAAAGCACAAGGACATTTATTTCCATTTGTAAGGAAGCACAGATAAGTAGGATAGCTTTGAAAGTTACATATGGAATTATGAACTTTTTAAAAAAGTAAATGGTATGAAGAACTCTGCCAAGGATGGTCCCAAGCCCGGCTGAAAAAGGAGGAGGGTTGGGCGTGAGGCTAGCAACCTCACCCTGTAAAAATCTCACTTGCTACAGAAACTTCAACCTCATTAAACCAACAAAACCAACGATCGCCTAGTCTGGAAGATTGCTCTCCAACAGGGTCCATGACGTGTGCTGGCAAAAGCCAACAAACTCCAGGTCTTTGTCACATCTTGAACATCAGATGGCCTGAAAGGATCTCCAATACCAGACTCTGGGAGGGAACAATTCAGTGTCCCATCAATCAGGACGCTATGAGAATCGGAGGACAGCGTTGCTGGACAAGCACTGAGCTAGAACCCACCAGGGAGGAGGAAAGTCAGAAGGCCAAAACAGACCTGGCAAAGATATGCCGAAAATGAAACAAAGACCGTCGGAATGACAGGGGCCCAGTTGGGGGAAATTGCCCAGAACAGAGTCCTTTGGTGTGAGATGGTGCGGCCCTATGCTCCTCTGGGAGTCAATAGGAATTTTTAAAAAATGGTATGAAGTGAAGATTCAGTTTCATATAAAATCCTCTTTTTGTGTTCTATTTTCTTAATATAATTTTCCCTCTTTTGTTGTGGAAAAAAGGGGAAAAAAAGAAACACAAGGAAACTGATGCCAGTATTTAGTGCCAATATATGCCTCATTGAAGAATGATACTTTTGAATTACACCTGAAATCTTCATAAGTAAGAAAAAAATGTAAATTCTGGCCCACATCAGCAGATTGATTTCATTCATGTAGGAATTAACTTATTTATATCTCAGATTTTAAACTAATTAGAAACTACAAAAGAATCCTTGTATGGAACAAATAGTGGGAAAAAATCTTTTAGAGCCTTCCATTCATGCTGTATTGATGTAAGAATTTTGTTGCACTCTAAAATATAGTTTCCAGAGTGGACAGCTATGGTTGAATAACAATAAGGATTCATCTCAGACAGGGATTCTTTTTTTTTTAAATTTTAAACATTTATTAATATTCATTTTTAACATGGTTACATGATTCATGCTCCTACTTTCCCCTTCACCCCCCGCATTCCCCCCACCCATGGCCGACACACATTTCCACTGGTTTTATCATGTGTCCTTGATCAAGACCTATTTCCAGATTGTTGGTAGTTGCATTGGTGTGGTAATTTCGAGTCTACATCCCCAATCATGTCCACCCCGACCCATGCGTTCAAGCAGTTGTTTTTCCTATATGTTTCCTCTCCTGCAGTCCTTCCTCTGAATGTGGGTAGCATCTTTACCATAAATCCCTCAGAATTGTCCTGGGTCATTGTATTGTTGCTGGTACAGAAGTCCATTACATTCGATTTTACCATAGTATATCAGTCTCTGTGTACAATGTTCTTCTGGCTCTGCTCCTTTCACTCTGCATCAGTTCCCGGAGGTCTCTCCAGTTCGCCTGGAACTTCTCCAGTTTGTTTTCCTTTTAGCACAATAGTATTCCATCACCAGCATATACCACAATTTGTTCAGCCATTCCCCAATTGAAGGACATACCCTCCTTTTCCAGTTCTTACTCTCCAGCATTTTATAGTAGGGCTGGAAACGTGGGTGGCAACTTGATGATCCAGTGGATAGAGCATTGGACATGGATCAAGAAGACCTGAAATAAAACCTGTCTTCAGATATTTACCAACTGTGTGACCCTAGACAAGTTATTTAACCTTTGTCTGCCTAAATTTCTCCATCTGTAAAATGGGAATCATAGTAGCATCTCCCTCCTAGGGTTGTTGTGAAGATAAAATGAGATGATATTTGTAAAGAGCTTTGAACACTTTAAAGCACTTTATAAATGCTAATGATAATAATAATAATTAATATTATTAATTACTTTGGCTCCTCTGGTTCAGGGTTCAGGGATATTTCCTGGCAAATTTGTTTCACACTCTCCAGTGTGAAACCATAGAACTCTCAAGTCAGCTTGGATTTATATTTATTACCACACTAACAGAAAATGTATTATCATTACCTAAAGGAGGAAGGGGCATTTAACTGGAATAGAAAAGGAGACAACCAAAAAATTAGATACATTCTTAGCAGCCATTTCCCAAATAGGTACAATCCCATTCTTCTCTTTTCACCACAGTTCCATCACAGAAGGATTCCCCCTCTATTTCAGGTTTCCACTTATAAACAGAAAAACTGTACATCATCTTGGCATCTGTGAGCATCTGCTAGTTATAATTCTTGGTCTTCACCACTCTGCATACTGTACATGCCCTTAACAAACTCAAGAAGTTTCTGTAACTTGACTAACTCACTTTGATATAAGTCATCTGGCAGCTGATCTAGTTAAATCCTTAGATCTGTCTCTGGATGGTTTCATGGTTCAGAACACCTTATCATCTCACCTCATGGTTTTGTTTCCATTTCTTCCTTCTTCTTTGCCCTTCCCCCCTTTCCCTCCATCTCTCATATATGTGACAGCTTTTTACTGCCAATATAGCATTCCCATAGGTATTTGAAGTCTTGGCTACCTGTATCAGGAATGATGGGAAATGTAATTCCTAATCAGTGTGTTCAATGCCATCCTATAAAATGGCTTCTATAAAAAGGGCTTCTAACCTGTTACACCAGGATCTTAAGGTCCTAATAAGGGCAAATATAATGTATTGGAAAGAATCAAAGGATCATAGATTCTTATAGTTGAAAGGAGACTCAGAGACCTTCTAGTTCAATTTGTACCTGACCAAAAATCCTATTACATTAAAAAATGATCATCTAGCTTTTTCTTAAAGGCTTCCAATGATGAAGAACCCATTAGACTTGAGGAAGTTTATTCCAATTTTGGATCGCTCTTTGTGCTTGCTTTGGGAGCACATATACTAATTTTGGATAGCTCTAATTTCTAGGAAATATTGCTACATAAATGCAATTTATAATCATATTCTAACTTGAATTACATTCTTGATTCCTCTCTACCATTAAACTGTAAGCTTCTTGAGGGCAGTGTTATTTTTCATCCTACATTTATCACTTACAAATCTGTATAACCTTGGACAGGTCAATGAACCTCTCTAAGCCTCAGTTTCCTCACTTATAAAAAGACATTCCTTCTAGCCCTAAAACTATGATCCTCTTTGTGTCTGCTACAGGAAGGAAGGAAGGAAGGAAGAATAGAAGGTTTTTTCTATTACAAATCTGGTATCTTACTCAGCTAAAGAGGAACTGTCAGCTTATGTTAGTTTAAAAGAAATGTTTCCATCTCCAAATACTGGCTTTAAAAATAAAAGTTTGACATCAGTGAGAACTAGCTCCACACTACTTTTCTAAACTAGAATGTACCAGATTGTTCAGTTACACTGAATGTGGAGGAACTTAACAAATGATCCCAGCACAGACCTCAGTTAACAAAGCAGGCAAAACAGTATTTCAGTGAGAGCAAACAGGGAAAAGGCCAGTATTATTTATGATGGTTAGACCTTTAGGGGAAAGTAGCAAAGGAATTGTCATTTAAAGCCAGAATCTTCCACTCACTCATTATCTGCACAGAACAGTTTACTTTGGCAATGGTGGTTCAATGTATTTTCCCCTTCGCATGTCTCTCTATCGCCACAGGATTTGACTGTATCTATTAACATACAGAACAGTGAAAAATGTTTAATAAGGCAACCTTCAGTTGCACAAACAAAGAAAGCTTTCTGACAGGTAGTTCTAATACTAGTCAGTTGGAGTTTATAACCCACTAGTTGCAAAGTCTTTACCAATTTATTTTATTTAATTTTGCATTCATATAAACATTCTATAGTTTGAAGCTATACATTAATTCATTAATTCAATGAGCATTTATTAAATACCTATTATATGCAGAGCACTCTGGGAAAGATGTAAAGATAAATGAGATGACACCTCCCCTTTCCATCTTGGAATCAATACTGTGTATTGGCTCCAAGGCAGAAGAGTGGTAAGGGCTAGGCAATGGGAGTCAAATGACTTGCCCAGGGTCACACAGCTGGGAAGTGTCTGAGGCTACATTTGAACCTAGGACCTCCCATCTCTAGGCCTGGCTCTCAATACACTGAGCTACCCAGCTGCCACTCCTCCCCACCCCCAACACACACACACACACACACACACACACACACACACACACACAGAGACACACTTTTAAACAGCTCACTATTTAGTGGGAAAATGGCATATACAAATTAAATTTTATACAAAATTAGCACATTAGAATTTCATAAGAGGAATAAATAGGATTATGGTAGGTAGCAGTATAATAGAATGCTAGACCTGAAGTCAGGAAAACCTGAGTTCCAATCTGACCTCAGATGCTTTTTAGTGGTATGATTTGGGGCAAAATCTTCCTCAGTCTACCTCAGTTTCCTCATCTGTAAAGAAGAGATATTAATAGCATCCACAGTTGCTGTTAGAATAAAATTAAATGTGATCTTGGACAAGTCACTTAACCCCCATTGTCTAGCCCTTACAGTATTGATTCTAAAACAGAAGGTGAGTTTAAAAAAAAAGAATAAAATTATAAAATATTTGTAAAGCACTTTGTAAATCTAAAAGTGCTAGCTATTATTAATATTGTATCACATGATCCCTTTAAAAATCTTTTTAATTAATAAAAAATTATTTTATCTCACTCCTACCTTCACCTCAAAGGAAAAACAAGAAAAAAGAAAATCCTTGTAACAAACACAGATAGCCAAATACAATAATTACCATATTGCTCATGTCTAAAAATATATGACTCATTCTGTATTTTGAGTTGATCACCTTGCTGTCAGGAGAGTGAGTGGCATGTGTCATTATTCTTCTGTTGTTGGGTCTTTTCAGTCATGTCTAACTCTTCACATTTGGGATTTTCTTGGCAAAGACATTGGGGTGGTTTGCCATTTCCCTCCCCAGTTTTTTTACAGATAAAGGAACTAAGGCTAACAGGGTAAAGTGACTTACTTGCCCAGGATCAAACAGCTAATAAATGTCTAAGGTCATATTTGTGTCCTCCTGACTCCAAGTGCAACACTCCATTCACTGCTCCACTTAACTGCCCATCATTCTTCTAGTTGGTTATTACATTGATCCAAGTTAAGTCTTTCAAAGTAATTTATCTTTATGGTATAGTCTTTGTTTAATTTGTTCTCCTGATCCTGCTCACTGTGCTCTATAACATTTCATGCAAGTCTCCCTAGGTTTCTCTGAAACTATCCCTTTTGTCATTTCTTGCAGTACACTAGCATTCGATTATATCACAAATCCCAATTTATTCAACTTCTCCAATTGATGGACAATCCTTTAATTTCTAAGTCCTTGCCAATACAAAAAGGAACTGCTCTAGATATTTTTACACTTAGACATCTTTTTCCTCTTTTTGTTGATCTCTATATTAAAAAAAAGCTTAGTACTCACATCAGTGAGAGTGTTCCCTTGGCAAGGAGGGTGGATCAGAGAAAGCTTAATGGAAAAGGTTATATTGAAGGTCAACGTTGAAGAATGAGTATGGCGGCAGCAAGCAGAGAAGTGTGGCAAAGATAGAAGACAACAGGGTCAAAGAAGTGCAAAAGTTTGGAGAATAAAAAGAAAAAGTGGTTTTTCTTACCCTTCCAAAATAAAACAGAAGAGAAGAGATATTCAATTCATGTGGGTCAGCCTTTGCTGAATGATGACTAGGCTCATAATTTGGCTAGGTGCCATTGGATATGTATAACATGCAGTGTCTAGTCTTACATGACTTCCAAATCTCAGTGGGGAAGCAAAACACCTCAAATGGGAGTTTTTTTAAGCATTATTATTAAACATTCTGTATGATCAGAAATTACTTTGTGAAATAACAGGTCAGGACAAGGAAAACAAAAAAATATATATATATATTTAATATAATTAAATTATATTTAAATAAATTAAAAATATTTGTGTATATACTTTAAGGTTTATGAAGTATCCTATATGCATTATCTCATCTTATCCTCATAAGAATTCTGTGAAATAAGTGCCATTTTTATCCTTATTTTACAGTTGAAGAAACTAAGATTTGTCAATACCATACCTACCTACTAGACTAGAAATTACATAAAGGCAAGAACTGTACATCTAGCAGAGCTGTGTGACTCCCACAGTGTTGTGAACACAGTAGGTGCTTCATAAATGTTTGCTAGATTTGTCGAATTTCAGCTGTGTTGAGGGATCCCGACATAGAGGGAGAGCTAATCCTCTCTCAACTGCAGCCTGGGCTGGAGGAAGGTTCAGTTTCACAACTTGGACTGGCACAGCTGGAATAAAGGTTCCCCCATGATCAAATTACAATTGGAGTTCCTGTAATCTGTTCAGCTGTCCAACGTTAATAGACAAAATGTGGGAAAGAAAGAAGATGGGAATTGAAGAGTGGGGATAGCAGGGAGGAGGAAATAGTCTGTTTTAGTTCAAGAGATTGTAATTTCACCCTTTTTTCCCCTTGTGTTTTTCAGATTAATTTTCTAGTGTTTTCTGGAATTGTATCTGTTTAAATCCCTAGACCTTGTCACTATTTATAGGCAGAGACACTTTTAAGTGGCCAGGCTTCAAAGGACTGGGGGAGGAAGTGGTATTCTTCTCTAGACTGTACTCTTGTTCTTTGAAGCTACGACAGCAGGTGGAGGGCAACACTGGTTAGCTGGCACCTAAGTCTTAAATCTCAATTTTATGTTAGTCTGCCTGGGAATTGATGTAGTAAAATTAATTAGGTCAGGAAGAAAAGTTGAAATGAACTTTGTTGGAAGTGTGAGGACCATAGAGGATACGGCTTCATGCCATTTAACATGGTGGTGGAGCACTCAATCAGACTCTGAGTTACAACTCTTAGAATGGGAAGTTTCAAGAAGGAAGCATAAAAATCTACCAGAATGGGAAATTATCTGATTTGGGTGTTTTAATAATTCTTAATAGAGACTTAATTCTCTCATCTGTAAAACGGAGATAATAATGGCACCCAACTCACAGGGTTCTTATAGGATAAAATGAGACAGCATATATAAAATACTTTGCAAACCTTAAAATGTTATATAATTAGTACTTTTTTTCTTGCCCTAACCTGTGATTTCCTTGATAGTGTCTTCCAAGTGAGAAAATAGTCTACTCATGTTGATCTGTGACTGTTCTATGATTTTTAATCCATCAATAGACATTTATATATTTATTATAGCATTTATCATATATTTACTTTGTATATCTTTATATAATATATTTATGCATATATAAACATAATAATCATGTAGAATTTTTTAAATAAATACATTTTTTAAAAACTCTTACCTTCCGTCTTGGAGTCAATATTGTGTCTTGGCTCCAAGGCAGAAGAATGGTAAGGGCTGGGCAATGGGGGTTAAGTGACTTACCCAGGGTCACACAGTTGGGAAGTGTCTGAGGCCAGATTTGAATCTAAGACCTCCCATCTCTAGGCCTGACTCTCAATCTGCTGAACGATACCCAGCTGCCCCCAATCATGTAGAATTTTTAACATTTATTATATATTATATTTATATAGTCCTATGTAGTAAGGACTCTCTTTTACAGACCATTATCTTTTAAGACCCTTTGTATAAGCTGAAAATTATACATAACAGAGAACTCCTCTATTTAATAAATATTTCATATGCAAACATACTTTTATGACTTTATGACTTTTCTTAGTTTTATCAAAGTTACCAAAATTGCTACTCATACTTTGGGACCATATCTTTTTTATTATTATTAAAACCTTACCTACCAAATGCATTAGTATCAATTCTAAGACAGAAGAATATCAAGGGCTAGGCAACTGGGATTCAGTGACTTGGCTAGGGTCACACAGCTAGGACATGTCTGAGACCAGATTCAAGCCCAGGTCCTCCCAACTCCAGGGGAACCATTATTAATAACTAAATAGTGTTAATGACACAAAGAGAAGCCCTGCTCTGATGGGAACACACAACTGAGAACTCAGGCAAAGACTAATGTAAGAGCTAATGTTTGGGGCAAAACAATGGAATGACTCACACTATCACTTCTCAGATGGAAAATGAGTGCGATTGGGCAAACTCATGCAAGACTTTAATCAGCTTGGGAAAATGGCATGGATCTAGCATGTAACTAAAACCTTTTATTTTATGTATTTTTCTGCCTTTATTTTTTAAGATTGCCAATTGCATGGACTGAGTTAGCATGTTCTGAGTTCCTGTAAACCGAGGTCCTACTGTATGTGCCAGGCACTGTACTAAGCAGTGGGAACATACAAAAAAGTAAAAGGTAGTCCTTGCCATTAAGGAGCTCGAAACTAATAAGGGAGATAAGATGCAAAAAATAAAAATAAAAACAAAAAATAAAACAACAACAACAGAAATACATACACACACATACACAAGCTAGCAGAGGCAGCTAGGTATTGCAATGGTTTGAGGGAACATTGGACTTTGAATCAGGAAGATCTGAGTTCAAATTCAGTCTCAAGCACTTAACTAGTTATTTGTGATCCTGGGCAAATCACTTAACTCTTGTTTGCCTCTGTTTCCTCATCTGTAAAATGGGAATAATCATACCACCTCTCTCTCCTATGATTGGGTTGTTGTAAGGATCAAATGAGATTCTCATTGTAAAGCTCTTAACACTGTGCCTGGCATCAAGTATGTATGACATAAATGTTAGCTATTATTATGCAGGATAATTAGAAAATAATGAACATAGAGGAGGCACTATAAAAGATTGGAAAAGGCTTTCAGTATTCTGAAATTTGGTTAGGATTTTAAAGAAGCCAAAGGGAAGTCAGTAGACAGAACCCAGAAGGGAGAAAATTCCAGTCTGGGAACAGTCAGAGAAAATGCAGAGTGGAAGGAGCATCTTGTTCATGGAACAGTCAGGATGCCAGTTCCCCTGGATCAAGGTACATGGTAGGAAATAGGGTATCAATTCAAGAAAGGGAGGAGGCAAGGATGGAAAGGACTTTGAATGCCAATCTGAGGATTTTTTATTTAATCGTATTTGCCAAATCCAACTGGTCTCTTCTCCTTAGCCTCTCAGCAGCCTTTGACACAGATTATCATTCTCTCTTCCTTGATATTCTCTTCTTTTGTAGTTTTCTGGGGACACTACTTTCTCCTGGTTCTCCTCCTACCTAACCGACCACTTCTGGTTCCTTTGCCAGATCCTCCTCCAGATCACATCCTTTCATAGATATCTCTCAGGTTTCTGTCCAGGACCCTCTTCTCCTTCCTCTATTCTACTTCACAGTTTTGAAATATATAACAACAAAATAACCCTCTGATCATAAATATTGGCAAGGCTTAAAATAGAAAAATGCCAAAGGTATTTGCCATTATAATGGAGGAGAACCTGGGGAAGAGTCTAAATTTTAAAAAGATCTCCTGTGGTTTGTGAAATCCCCAAGAAGCTCATTTTGGGGATGGCGTTATACTAATTGCATCAGAATAAGTCCCAGAACAATATAGAAACTCTTAGAAGAAATCAATAAACACTTAAAGGAATTTGACCTGACCATCCAAAACCCAAATAAATGAAGAATATCTATTGTCCAGATGACAATATGCATTTGGATTGACAGCCTGTAGAAACTTTGTCTATCAGTGTACATTTCTAAGGTGGTCAGGAGAGACAGACAATGAGGTGGGCCCCAAATCAAATGAGAGAAAGATAATGAGTTGGATTTACTTTCAAGAAATTACAATGCTACTTTAAAGACCTAAAGCATCCTATAAAAACAAAGGCCCATATTTTCTAAAAGTAACGTTCTACCCAAATCACTGGATTCCTGACATGTGGAATGCAATAGTCTCCAAATAATTGTAAAAGAGTATCACATTGGGCAATGAAGAAGTCCATGGTGGGTGTGAAAAAATATATAACTAATAATATAACTATGTAACTAATATAACTAATGAGAAGCTTTATAGAATAGGAGTAAAAGAAGTCATCAAGAAATTATATGATAGCAAGAGAAGATGGGCTGATTGTGTGTGACCATGTAACATGGTAAGGAATAATCATTATGTTCCACTTGTACCTTCTCAGTATCAGGAAAAATTGAGGAATATCTCCAATAAACTTGGGTGGACCCCCATGGCAAATTTTGGGGAGGGCATGGACTTGACAAGGTTGAACTGAGGATCTGCACGCTTCAGTAATCTTCCAAATCAATAAAATCACAGGATCTAAAAATACATTTAATGCAAAAGAAAACATATGATTTATCGCTTGTTTTATGAGAATATGATTTGGAGTTTTGGTTCTAAAAGATTACTCTACTATAAAAATGAATAATAGAGAAATAGGTTTTGAGTGATAATATATGTATTACCCAGTGGAATTGCTTGTCGACTCGAGGAGGGGGAGGGAAGAAAGGAGGGAGAGAATATGAATTATGTAACCATGGGGGGGTCAATATTTAAATAGAAAAAATAAAATAAAAATAAAAATACATTTCAAATGTAAACCATTGTTTGAGCTTTGTTGTCTTTCATATAGAAGAAAAGAAATATGACATCACTGGTGATATCTTTTGAGTGGAACATAAATTGGATTTAAGTGAGACAGAGTTGCACAAAGTTATCAGATCACTCTCTTGTCCAGAGTCGTCCAAGTCCAATGGCCAGACAAAAATCAGGAGCACTGGTGATGACTTGGGATGCAGTGGATGACCTTGGCTTCTTTGATGTCTAACTGAATTCTAAGTGCTTCTTAGTACCTGCTTTAGCCATCTTCATGAGCTTTGGAACAAATTACTCCTATCCACCCCTTCTGCCAGCCAGAATTTGAGAGTAAGTTATTGTTAAAGGCAAAAGCACTAGATTAAGAGTCAGCAGAATAGAATTCTAGTGCCATTTAGAATTATATCACTACCTAGCAGAGCAAATCACTTAATATCAGTTTTCTCATTTGTAAAATGGATGTAATGATTCCTATCTCAGGAAGATGTCAAAGTACTAGAGATAATGTTAAGGGAAGGGTTTTGGTAAATGTGAGGTATCTTCATGATGAGTTTTGAAGTGCTTTTCCACTTTTGTGAAAAAAAATTTTAAACCAAAACTTTCTGCATTTTCAGAATAGCAGGTGTAGATCTCAATAATTCACAAGAGATAAAAGGCAGCATGGAAGAGTGAAGAAAGAGGGAGGGGGCTGGTTTTAAGAGTCAGGTGGACCTGAATTCCAAATCTGAATCTGTCACATACTAGAGCTGTAAACATGGCGTTATCACTTACCCTCTCAGTGAGGGTTCCTAGCAATGCTTCAAACTACAAATCTATACTACAAATAGAGTTGCTGGTGGGAGTTTCCCAACATGGATTTCCTGTGAAATCCAAGATCATACCAATCTCCCACTTCTAAAAAAAATCCAAGAAGGATGCCAATGATAAAGGCCATGTCTTCATGTCTATTAAGATGTCTGTTCACAATACACAGAGCATGATTAATAAACAGAGAGAATTTAGAGTTGAGGAAAATCTGACCTCATTACTATCCCTGAGATTTAGTGGAATGGAACTCATTGCTAATAGATTCAGAAGGATATATATTATTCAAGAGGAACAGAACAGATTTTTTTAAAATGGTAGCAGGGTAGCATTATGTATGAAAAAAGATATCAGCAAAGGGAAGCTTTTGGGTGGAGATAAAAACTGAAGCAATATTGTTCTGGGAATGTACCATAGATCATCTATCTAGATGGGGAAATGGACAAGGAGTTTAGAAAACATCACAGGGCTGGCACAAAGGGATGAGATGGTAGTTATGGGGGACTTCCACAATCTGGACATCTGCCAGAATTCTATCTTCGCCAAAGACAAAGCAGCTGATAAATCTTTGACTTGCTTTAATTATAATTTCATTCTTCAAAAAGTTAAGGAAGCTATAAAGGCATTTCCTACTCTAATCAGCAAAAAGGAACTGATTGCAATAATATAACTGATAAGGACCTTGAGTGAATGTGACCATTCTATCTTAGAAGCTGTCATAACTGGAAAATTCTAAAGTGTACCTTGAATTTGTAGAGAATAAATTTTAACCAATTCCAGTTCAACAAAAATGTATTAAGTAGCTATAGAGTGGGAAACCACATGTTTGTTTGATGATGGGATGCAAAAACAAAAAAAATCTATGTCCTTAGGGAGCATACATTCTACTGGAAATATGTACACAGATATATAAATTTCAGAAGAAGCACAGTTAGTAACTAGAAATTCTATAGAAGTCAGCTCAGGAAAGACAAGAAATGGCTAAGAATGAAATTCTGAAAATATAAACAGAAACAATCTTAATGCAAAAGAAAGTGGTGATCTCCAAGTAGCACAGATGGTAAAAGATAGAAGTATTTGGAAGGGCAATGGAAAGACAGGCATATTAACAGACTCTTGGTAGAACTGTAAAATTGCCTGCTATTCCAGAAAAATGAGAATTATGGAATAAAAGCCACATTTAGGTGAATTTGTAATGATTGACAGCAGAGTAGTAAAAATGAGGGAGAGGGAAAAGAAGATACTCAAAATTATATAGTTTTTAGACCATTCGCAAAGTGTATTGTCTATTGATCCTGTAAATTGGAGGGATTTAAAAGGAGAATGCTGACTTCAGTTTTAGAATCTGGGGTGTTAACAGGACATAATGATGAAGATATTCATCTGACAATTGCAGATATTGAGTTTAGTAAAAAGATTATAAGTAGATGAGAAAGAATGCTATCCACAGCTAAAGAAAGAACTGTAGGAATAGAAATGCAGAAGAAAACATATGTTTTATCACTTGTTTATATGGGCATATTATTTGGGAAAAAGATTACTCTATCATAAAAATGAATAATATGGAAATAGATTTCGAGTGATAATACATGTATTATCCAATGTAATTGCTTGTCAACTCCAGGAATGGGGAAGGAAGAGGGAAGGGTGACAAAGTGAATCATGTAACTGTGTGTGTATGTGTGGGGGGGGGAGGGGAATATATATATATTTAATCACTTTGCTTTAACTCCAAAAAAAAATCATAAGTAGAGATAAAGATTTGGGAACTACCCACAAGAAAGGTCATAATAGAAATCATATGGAAGCTCTTCCTTATTTCCTGAACGTAGTTCTGATAAAATAGAAACAGGAGTTGCCTCAATGCTACACTTTCAACAGAATAATTAACACCAAAATCAGAGGTTCTCTATCACTTAGCACTACACCATCCACACATGGAACCATCAGTTATAGCAAAGAGAAAAATGTTGAATGCTGAAGAAAAGTTCACTTTGGCAGTATACTTTCCAAGGATGTCCACATACATGATGGGATTGGTACATACATTGCCAGAGCTAGTTCAGCGGGAGGCTCTGAAAGAAAATATGGTAGGCTGTCTACCAGACTGACGGTCTACAAAGTTTTCGTAGTGACCTCATTGGTGTTTGCCTGTGAAACCTGGTCAGTATTCCATCACCCTACCAGGAAATTGAACAGCTTCCATTTGAATTCTCTTAGGAAGATTCTGAAGATCACTTGGCTAGTTAAGGTACCAGACATTGAAGTCCTTTCTCAAGCTAAACTGCTAAGCATTTTTTAAACTCTTCTGCAGAAAGCAGAACTCTGATAGGCTGGCTGTGTTATTCAAATTCCAAATGTGTGTTTGTCTAAAAGAATATTTTACAAAAAACTCACACAAGGCAAGTAGTCCACATGGAGATCAGAAGAAGCAATATAAGAACACTCTTAAAGTCTCTCTGAAGAACTTTGGTATCGATTGTGAAACAGGGGAAACACTGGCATAGGACCATCCAGCCTCTTATGCCCAAATCAAAGAAGGATCTGGGCTCTATGAGCAAAGCAGAATTGCGGTAGCTCAAAAGAAATGTGAGATGAGCAAATTGAAAGACATCTTTATCCCAAATGTTCATACAGAATATTTGTGCCTGACCTGTGGTAGAACCTTTGGAGCTCGTATTGATCTGGAGCTGATATTGGTCTGATCAGCCACAGTCTGACACACTGTATGTTGGCCCAAATGAAGGATAATGATGAATGAACTCTTCTAAAGAATCTGTTTGGCCTGGTCTATGATTAATGTCATCAGCATGATACTGTGGAAAGAGCACTAGATTTGGAGGCAAAGGACTTAGGTCTAAACACCAAGTCTTCTACTTGCTTCCTGTATTATGTGGGGCTAGTCACAACTTTGCTGGACCTCAGTTTCCTCAGCTGTATAATGAGAGACTAGATAATCTCTAAATTTTCTTCCTGCTTGAAATCTTTGACTCTATAACCCTAAGGCAAAATAAGGACAATTCTTGGGCTTCCTTCTGATATATAGAAATTGGTATCTTACCAAGGATATGTGCTTTCCCAGGTAATACAAGGATGAAGAGATCCAAGGAAGACACATTGAATCACACAAGCCAAGTTAGAAAACTCCTAACCCTGTAGGAGTTGAGGATCCTGGTTCACCTAGTCTAGGAAGTACCCCAACAATGCCTCTCATTGAATAATAACTTATCTATATCAGCCTGCACATGAACTTAAGGCTAGGGAGAGAGGTCTATGATGGCAGGAAAGACTTAGAAGGAAGGGTCAACGAACTATAGGTCTCACATGATGAGGATGAGGATGAGGATGGAGGAGTAGGTGTCCTATCCTGCCCAAAAAAGGGCAAATAGACGTCTGTAAATGAGAAAAGCACCAGTACTGGGGAGAGGCAATCTCTATAAGGTAAAAATATGAAATATAATTCAGGATTCAACAAAGTGTAACCCAAAAGATGAAGCTAAAAAAGTATCAGGGTTTTATCTAATTGACAAAATCTAAGTTGAGATGGCATCATGAAATACAATAGAGAACCAGATATTTGGGCTAAGAGTTTTTAGTATCATATCAAAAGGCATACCAGGAATTAAATATATGGAATTTCAAGGAGTCGAGTGTATGATCCAACACATCCCAAAATTTCAGCCTTTTATGGTGGTTATTTCATGGATTAACCCAGGGAGTTATCTTTGTGTCAATTATTTATATATAATCAGTGGTCATATCAGAATTTATAAAAAGAAAAAATAATGATTAGAAAACATAAAGCACTCGTAATTTCTTTAGATTTTTCTATTACTATTCACTCAGTCTTTGCAGGAGTTGTAGCTGTGGGTAGGAGCTGGGAAGAATTATTTCCTCTCACTACACCATCTTGGCAAGTCTCCTTTGAACTGAATCATAAGTGAAATATTTTATGAAGTAGAGGAGAAGACAGAGTGTATTCTAGTCATGATGGGCAGGCAGTACAAAGGAATAGAGATAGGATATAGAGTGTCAAGAATGAGGAACAGAAAGAAGGTTGGATCATAGAATGGAGTAGAAGTAATTTACACTACCAGAAATATAGGTTGATGCCAGGTTGTGAAGGGCTTTAAAAGCTAAACAGAAGAATTTATATTTTTTTTCCTAGAGGCTATATTCAGTCACTGGAGTTGACTAAATAGAGGAGTGACTTAGATCTCTGCTTAAGGAAAAGCACTCTGGCAGCTATATGGAGGATGAATTGAAATGGGGAGAGATTTGAATCAGGTTAACTAATTAGGCAGCTATTATAATAATCTTAGCAAGAGGTGTGAGGATCTGAACTAAAGTGGTGACTACATTAATAGAAAGAAGTCAGCTGCTAGAGATCTGGAGGTAGAACTGACAAGATTTGTTAGCTGATTAGAAGTAGTTTGGTAATTGGTTAGAGATAAAGAAGAGTGAGGAGTCCTGGATAATTTCAATATGGTTTCAAAACTGGAAGAATGAGAGAATATTGATTCTTTCAACTGAAATGGGAAAGTCTGGAAGAGGGAAATAATGAATCATATTTTAGAGTTATGTTGAGTTTAAGATGTTTTGGGGACATCCAGTTTGTAGCACCAGGACAACCAATAAATAAAAAGAGACCATTTCCCTAAAATAACATTGTTCATTAACAGTGGCATTCGATCTATTAACAGATGGATTCTTTGTGTCTGCCTCTTCAGAGAGAGATGCTCCTGGAGTCCAGATCTTCTCTTTTATGGCGAGGTGTGTCCTCTTTCTGATTGGCCTGAAAGTTCATCCTTTGGATCTACCCTGGTAGTCCCAATGAATGGATATTTTGAAACACAGGTGGACCTAGAGATCTAACTCCTCCCCCATTTCTTTGTCACAGTGGGAGGACAGCAGGCTACTCTTCAAGTAAGTGAAAGTTCACCTTGGCCAACACTTCTTTTAAATGCCTCAGGGAAAGTGCTCTTGTCTACAGATAAAGTAGGGTCTTAAGAACCTTTCAAAGACTTTAACAAAAGACAACAGGTCCCATCCCAGTTAGATTCTTTGAGGCTTGGAGTAAATTACTTTATTTGGAAGTAGGCTGATCTTCAAAGCTCAAGGCTTATGAAAGGTTTCTTATAGAAAAAAGTATTACTAATAAATAATACAATTTAATATTAATTTTCCTCACATTTAATACATCAAATAAGCAAATGGTAGTGCAGGACTAAAGCTCAGGTCAAATACTGTCAATTAGTCAATAAACATTCATTAAGCATTTACTATGAGCAGTGTCTCAGAGGTTAGAGCACCAGACCTGGAGTTAGCAAGATCTGAATTTAAATCCAGCCTCAAAAACTTTCTCATTATATGACCAGGGGCAAGTCACAACCTCTGATTGCCCAGCAAAAGAATCCACTGGAGAAGGAAATGGCAAACCACTCCAGTATCCTGGCCAAGAAAACCCCATGGATAGTTGTGGTCTGTAAAGTCACAGTCAGACACAAGTGAACAACTCAACAACAACATGAGCCAAGAACTTTGCTTGGTGCTGGGGAAGGCTGTACCTGGCCTCAAGGAGCAATGAGGAAAGGCAATACTCAAAAGGAAACCAAAAGGGAAGATGGGGCATGGTAGAATCCAGTATAAGAAGAGGAGCTGATGAGGAATGAAGAGCTAGCTGGCTGGCCTCTTCAAATGAAGGCTTCAAGAGGAGTACTCTGCTCTGCCCTCCACCCTCTGATCACAGGGACAACAGGTACCCTAAGGTACCTGAGAGGTGTGAATACCAAAGCTGATGAAATCTCTTAGGAAGATGATCTTACTGGTGAAGAAGTTTCTAGGGAGCATAATGATCATGGAGTCCAATTTTTGGGAAATATGGGGAACTGGATTCATACAAATATGTATGTGTGAATACACCTAAATATATATATTTATACATACATGTGCATCATCTACATAGATAATAATTGAACACATGGAAACAGATGAAATCTCCGAGGGAAAAGGAAGTTCAGGACAAAGCCTTGGTATGGATGATGAGCCACCAGTGATGACTGAAAAGAGAGAAATAGAAGGAGAACTTGGCAGTAGGGTCACAAAAACACATAAAGATAGTATACTAGAGAAGAGGGTGAAGGACTCACATCAATGGATTCAGAAATCCATCTATGTATCTTTTTAACTCTTACTTTCTGTCATAGTAATAACCCTAAAACAGAAGGGCAAGGGCTAGGCAAATGGGGTAAAGTGCCCAGAGTCATACATCTAGGAAATGTTTGAAGGCAGATTTGAACCCAGGTCCTCCTGACTCTGTGCCTTGCTCTATCTGCTGAGTTACCTAGCTGCCTCACTCCACTGAAATACTGAAGGATAAATAAATATATTTTAATGCCAAAAGGTTTTTATTCTCTGTGGCAAGAAGATATTTGCTTTTTTTTGTAAGTCAATATTTATGCTACTCAAATCCTCTAGTGGACAGTTACATATAGTGGGTGCAAATTTCAAGTGCAGAGAGTCTTAATTTTCAAGCCTTATTTACAGTACAGTACATACCTTGTTCAAGTTCAGGAGCTGCTATTCCCTCTAGAGAACCCTTCCCACTGCTAAGCACATGGTTCCCGTGGGACTAAACCCCTTGGTAAATCAGTCTTGGTAGAGCAATTACTTCCCTCTCCAAGGAGAGAAATTTCCCAAGAGGCTCAGAGCTACTAACAGGCACAAAGTTCCCTTAGAAATACTTCTGTTAAGTTATAGTGATGGTATTATCCAGTATTTCTTCTTCCTAATCCCAAATAATTTTTAAAATGTTTTATTGATGAATTTTGTTATACCTCCCACAGTGAGCTTACTTTGTAATAAAAATACAGAGTTAAATAGAACCAATGGAAAAAGTGACTCCATCTGTTCTGACAGGGTATACAATATTCCACACCTGTAGTCCCCTTTCTCTCTATCAATAACTGCTAGCACTTGATGATAAATGGAATGTAAAGAATACTCAATGAGTGCATGAAACATTTATTTTCTGTTTCCCAGACTGATCATTGCAGGAAATCTGAGATCAAATGCCTCATGGTGTCGCTTTTGCTTAACATGATTGTAGTTGCCATATATATTGTTCCCAGATTTCTACAAATTTCTCATATTCATAATTTGCTATGGTATAAATTATTGTTCTGTTGTTCAGTCTTTTCAGTCCTGACCTCATATGGGTTTTTCTTGGCAAGGATATTGAATTGGCAAAGATACTTGGAAAGATACTTCTCCAGATCATTTTATAGTTGAGGAACCTGTGGTACACAAGAACAAGTATTTTACCCTGGGTCACACAGCTAGTAAATATTCTATAATATTCATAAAAATCATTTCTATTTAGCCATTTCAAAATTGGCACAAATATTATACAACTTATAAATAACCAACAAAATTCTCAGTAGCATTCCTACATATACATATACACACAAACACACCTCTCCCACCAGTTCCTACCTAACTGAAACAGAAAAATCCTAGCCCATTACTCAGGCCACAAATCATTGCATTTCTTCTTACTTCTCCCCTCCTCCTCAATCCTGTACCTTCCCTGAACTCCCATCTCATCCCAGGTAAGCAAAATATAATAAAAAGAAAAACACCAGATCAGAGGTCCTTAGCTTAAGTCTTAATGCTGCCAAAGAACTTGCTATATCTAACCTTGGGCAAGTTATTTAACCTCTTAACCTCAATGTCAGCTAGGGCACAGTGAATAGAGCATCAGACCTGGAGTCAGGAAGACTCATCCACCTGAGTTCAAATCTGGCCTTTAAAATGTTCTAGATGTGTGACCCTGGGCAAATCACCTAACCCTATTTACCTCAGTTTCCTCATTTTTAAAATGAGCTGGAAAAGGAAATGACAAACCACTCTAGTAATCTTTACCAAGAAAACCCAAAATGAAGTCACAAAGAGTCGAACACAACTGGATAACAACTGAATGACAACAAAGTCTCAAAAGGGAAAGGAGGATCCATTGGAGTGGTATAGACTCTATTAGTAAATGTTTTACAACTGACTCAAAAAAAAAAATAGGGGCAGCCAGGTAGTTCAGTGAATTGAGAGCCAGGCCTAGAGATGGGAGCTCCTAGGTTCAAATCTGGCCTCAGACACTTCCTAGTTGTGTGACCCTGGACAAGTCACTTAACCCCCCATTGCCTAGCCCTTACCTCTTTTCTGCCTTAGAACCAATACATAGTATTGATTCCAAGATGGAAAGTAAGAGTTTTTATTTTTTTTTAAATGTACCCAATATACACTTTTAAGTTTAATTTCATCATTAACATTTTCTCCATCACTTCCAAGCCTTGACAATCAACAAAACAATAAACCAAGTTCTGATTCCTAGCTTTTGCCAGTTTTTGAGAATAAGTGGTCACAATGAAAATTTAACAATTATCTCTAACAAGCCAGTAAGAAATGACTTCAATCAATAAACATTTATTATATGCCTACTAAGTGCTATGCACTGAGGCTACAAAAAGAAGAAAAAGACAGTCTTTGACTTCAAAGAGCTTGCAATTTTAAAAACATTCTATTCTGTTCAATGTTTCCCAAATACATTAAAAATTGTTTAACATTCATTTTTTAAAATTTGGATTTCAAATTCTCTCCCTCCCTTTGAGAAGACAGTTAATATGATATCAATTATACACATGAAGATCTGCAAAATATTTCCGTATTAGCCATACTTCAAAAGAAAATATACAAAAACAAAAAACCCAGAAAAATAAAGAAAATTTAAAAATATACTTCAATCTGTACTCAGAGTTCATCTGTTCCTTTCTCTCTCTGGAGGTAAATAGCTTTTTGCATTGTGGGTCCCTTGAAATTGTCTTGGATCATAGTCTTGATTAGTGCAGCTTTCCCACTTGAACATCATTACAATCTTGCTGTTACTATGTATAATGTTGTCCTGGTTCTGCTTACTTCACTTAACATCAATTCATATAAGCCTTCACAAATTTTTCTGACGCCATCTTTCTTGTCATTTCTTATAGCACAATAGTATTCCATCACAATCACATTCTAGAATTTGTTCAGCCATTTCCCAGTTAATAGGTATCCCCTCAATTTCTAATTCTTTGCTGCCACAAAAAGAGCTGCTTATACATTTTTGTATAAATAAATCTTTTCTCCTTTTATTTGATCCTTTTGGATTATAGACCTAGAAGTATTGCAATGCCAAAGGGTATGCACAGTTTTGAAGCTCACTGGGGCATAGTAAGGGACTGACAATCTAATGGGACACCCCTGGGTGTAAGTGAAAGAATATTACATCTGTAGTTAGAGAACATGTATTATAATTACAGATCTGCTACTTCGGGTCTCTAGGATTTTGGCAAATCACTTATCATCTCTCTCCCTCTTTTTTAAGCTCTTACCTTCTGGTGTACAATCCATACTAACAATCAGTTCCAAGGTCAAAGAGTGGTAAGGACTAAGCAATTGAGGTTAAGTGAATTACTCAGGGTCACAGAGCTAGGAAACGCCTGAGGTCCCATTTGAACCAAGGACCTGGCTTTCCTTTTACTAATTTCCTAATTGGCTTTTTGTCAATGCATCTAGCAAAACATTGACTTTGTTCTCTCTCTTTATATCTCTTCTACTTACCTCTTATCTCTAACTATTGTAGTTAGAATTTTTTTCTTTTTCTTTTTTCTTTTTCTTTTCTTTTCTTTTTTTAAAACCCTTACCTTCTGTCTTGGAGTCAATACTGTGTATTAGCTCCAAGCTAGAAGAGTGGTAAGGATAGGCAATGATCAAGTGACTTGCCCAGGGTCACACAGCTCGGAAGTGCCTGAGGCCAGATTTGAACCTAGGACCTCCCATCTCTAGGCCTGGTTTTCAATCCACTGAGCTACCCAGCTGCCCCTGTATTTAGAATTTTAGGGGTACAAGATGATTATGTCAATTGATCAATTGGGGGAGACCAGTCTCCCAAATGATCACAGGGGGCACTGTGATCATTAGATTAAGTCTACACTGCCCATCTTTAGATTTAATCACCAAAGGTGAGAACACCTCCAAATTCTTGGAGGTCCTAATCCACATGTGCTAGAGTGAGTGATGAATAAGAATCGACTGACCTCCCCCAGGTGTTCTATGAGAAAGCATCTATTGTGATTGGACACATAAGCTTAGCTTCTCTTGGTCTCAGTTTCCCCAGATGTGAATGAAACGAAGCAATTGTACAAAGTTGATCTCCAAGATCCCTTCCATTTCAGACATTCTATGACTCATATGGCTATAAATTACTGCTTTGTACATTTATATAGAATGCTTGACATTCTAACTTCTCTAAACTGCTAAATAGATCAAGTTGGCATTATCTCATCTGACTTTTCCACTCCTATTCTATCTACCCATGTCTCAACAGAACCACATTAGGGACTTCTTTTCTTATAATACACTTCAAATCAATTGCATTTTCTGCCACTGACCATATCAGCTAGAGACAAGCCATGTCCTTTATTCCTCAAGTGTTATCCCTAATATAAAGAGCCCTAAGAAAGATCAAAATCCTATCTTGGCACTATCCTTTTTATTTTTTCCATTAATCTTTTTTCTCTACTTGTTTGTAAAAAAAAATTGTTGGTATCCATTTTCTAATGTTTTGAGTTTCCTAGTCTCTCCCTACCTCCCTCTCTTCCCCACTCCCTAAGTGCTTTCCTCATCACTTCTCTCCTGGACTATTGCAGTAGTTTCCCAAGTTGGACTTCTTTCCAATCTCTCTGTTATTTATCCATCCTCCACAGAGATACTAACAATTTTTTCCCCAAAGACCAAGAGTAGCCATGTTACCCTCTTGTACAAGATTCTTTAATGGCAGAGGCAATTAGGTAAGGTAGCATGGTAGATAGCACTCCAGACCAGGAGTTGGGAAGACATAGGTTTAAATCTGGCCTCAGACACTTCCTAGCTCTGTGACCTGGCTAAGCCACGTAAACCCCTTTTGCCTAGCCTTTGCCTTTTTGTCTTGAAGTTGTTACTAAAAAAGAAAGTAGAGTTAAAAAAAAAAAGAATTTTCAATGACCTCCTATTTCCTCTACAAATACAAATTCTTTTGTTTGGTATTTAAAGTCCTTTGTATTCTGGATCTAGCCT
Organism: Gracilinanus agilis; assembly: GCF_016433145.1. Lineage (NCBI taxonomy): Eukaryota > Metazoa > Chordata > Mammalia > Didelphimorphia > Didelphidae > Gracilinanus > Gracilinanus agilis. Next base: position 492,871,964 of record NC_058132.1, read on the forward strand.
GACCACTCATACTTGTTTCACATTACTTTCCTTCCTTCACTCAATATTTCATCCAAAATATTCTACTTGCCTTTCTCCATGTATACATCTTTCTATCTCCTTCCTCCATGATTTTTTACTCCCTACTTACCTACAGTTCTTAGAATGCTTTACTTTCTTCAAGGCTCAACTCACTTTCCATCTGCTACATGAGATCTTTACTGATCCCCCATTTGTTAGAATTCTCTCCCATCATTCCAAATTACTTTAAAATTGCTTTGTGTATACCTTATACTTGCATGCTATTCTCCCCACTAACCAGAAGTACATATATCTTATTGAAAACAGAATTAGTTTCATTTTTGTTGACATCTGACATAATAGCTTGGACATATGAGTTTCATAATAGGTGTTTACTAAGTTGCAATAAATTCTACCCATTGAACTAATGCACTGCTGACTGAGTTGTGAACTAATCCAACCATTCTAGAGAGTGGTTTGGAACTGCACCCAAAGTGCTTTAAAATTGTGTATACTTCTTGATCCATCAATACCCCTACTAGATCTGTAGCCTAAAGAGATTTTTTAAAAGGGAAAAAAACCTGTTTGTACAATAATATTTATAGCAACTCTTTTTGTGATGGTAAAGAATTGGAAACTAAGAGTATGTCCATCAATTAGGCAATGACTGAACAAATTGTGGAATATGATGGTAATGGAATAGTACTATACTATAAGAAATATTGAGAAGGATGATTTCAGAAAAACCTAGAAAGACCAACACGAACTAATGCAAAGTAAAGTGAGCAGAACCAGAACATTATACATAGTAACAGCAATATTATTTGATAAACATTTTTGAATGACATGCAGTGATCCAAAATAATCCTCAAGGACTCATGATGAAAAATGCCATCTACCTACAAAGATTGAGGCCAAATGCAGACTGAGACATAACTATATTTCACCTTATTTGTTCACTTTTTTTTTAAACCCTTGTACTTCGGTGTATTGTCTCATAGGTGGAAGAGTGGTAAGGGTGGGCAATGGGGGTCAAGTGACTTGCCCAGGGTCACACAGCTGGGAAGTGGCTGAGGCCGGGTTTGAACCTAGGACCTCCTGTCTCTAGGCCTGACTCTCACTCCACTGAGCTACCCAGCTGCCCCTGATTTGTTCACTTTTTAAAATTTATTCGAGTTCTCTTTCACAAAAGAACAAATATGGCAATGTTTTTTACACTGTTACACATGTAAAACCTATATCAGATAGCTTGCTGTCTTTCAGAGGGGAGAAAGGAGGAAAGAGAGAGGATGATAATTTGACTGAAACTTTTTTAAAAGTTAAAATGTTTTTCCAAGAAAAAAATAAAATATTATTAAAATTTGCTCTTAAATTACCCATAATCCTTTTATATTGGCATATATGCATTTCTAAATGGAAGACCTATGCTGTTTGCATAAAACATTTCTGATTTCCTGGAAAGATGCTATTGGGAACTGGACAATGAGTAATTAGTGATATGGGGAAAATCCTCAGATTTCTTTTTTTTTTTTTTTTTTTTTTTTTTATTTTAAACCCTTAACTTCTGTGTATTGACTTATAGGTGGAAGAGTGGTAAGGGTAGGCAATGGGGGTCAAGTGACTTGCCCAGGGTCACACAGCTGGGAAGTGTCTGAGGCCGGATTTGAACCTAGGACCTCCCGTCTCTAGGCCTGGCTCTCAATCCACTGAGCTATCCAGCTGCCCCCTAGATGCTTAGATTTCAAACTGTGATATTGGAGTTCATTTAGTCCAACCCCATCCTTTGATAGATGAGGAAAAAAACTGGGACCCAGAAGGATTATGACCCTTCCCCAAATTCACATAGTAAGTGGTAGAGCATTTTCTACCATACCGTGCCATCTGAAAACCCATCCTTACAATTTAGCTCTGCTCCCTTAGGCTCAGCAAAAACTTTTAGGTAGGTACAAATAGTGGATCTCCATCAGGGAAATATAAACCATAAGCAAGTTCAAAAACAAATCTAACAGAGGCAAAATGGTGAGACAATTTAAATTTGACTTGGAAGTGTTCACCATTCTTATTCTGCAAAGAATCCTTAATCAAAAAAAAGTATGCCTCCCTATTTTATTATATAGGAGGAAACTGAGGATCAAGGAAATAAATGAATTATTAAACAAGTCAAACAAGTATTTGGCATCAGAGGCAGAATTCGAACACAGGTTTTCAGAATTTAAAATCAATAACTTTGTTCTTCTGTACTTCTTAGACCTCACCATCTCAATTGTCCAGTGTATTTATACCATTCTCTAGTGGTTCTAAGGTCCCAACTCAGATTTCCCCACAACTATAATGTTCCATGATCCAAAAATTACCCCTTTCTCCACATCCACCATCTTTTTCTCTTCTTCCTGTGCCAAACTTCTTTTCTCTTAGAATGGCTGATTTCAATTTGTTAAGAATAAATTACCTTAAGCTATGAATGGCCAATATTAATGTCAACTGTAACAGAAGCCTTTGCATATTCTTAAAAATAGCATATAACTCAAAAAAAATGTGCCTCCAATAGTAGAATATCAGTGGAGAGATATCTGTCCAAAGGGTCTTGCCCAGAACTCCTCTAATTACACTTACCGAAAGATTATACAGGACTATTAGATAGGTTGAAGATATATTGGCTTTTAAGTGTTATACGCTAATATGCTATTGCTCAATATATATGTGTATGTTGCAAATAATTAAATTAGTACTAAGCCTTAGAGATTAATTGGAATATAATTACCATAATAAGCATTATTACATTATTTTATAACATTATTATAATTATATCACATGTATAGAGTGATCAACTTGTGCCCTTAGGATTGAATTTCCATGCTCAAAGCTTTATATGTGATCCTAAAAGCAAGGGTGAATGAAATTATTGTTATAAATTACATTGACACTGAGATTAAGCACAATATCATATCCACTGAAAGATCTAAAATAATGTTGAAAAACAATTAAGTGTAGGGGAAAGAGCATTAGATTTGGAATCCAAGGAACTGAGATCTAATCTTGATTAGACTAGATATATTAAAACATTCCTTTCATCTTTAAATCTATGATCTTGTGATACTATAAACCCGTGAGAGTATGTTAACTAGACAGGTATGTTTAATATGATATATTATGCTAAGCAACAAAAAATTTTTTTAATTCCTGGCTTTTTGTCCACAACACTAGTGAATTCTTACTTCTATCTCAGTTAAATTGGCTTGTTTTAATCAGTGGTTTCTAAACTTTATACAAAAGTTCATATTCCCATTTTTAACCAAAAAATTGCCACATTTCCTATACTTTTCATTCCAAATCCATTTATCAATTCTTACCTAATGATGTTTATATTTTATTCAATTTCAATTAAATTTTTCTTTTATATAAAATATAAAATTCAATTAGAAATTTAAGTTTAGTATACTTCTCACATGTAAATATACCTTAAACATATCAACAATATAAACAGACAGATCAAATATTTTTATTTTTATATTTAACCTTAATATGAAAACCTTAAAATTATAACCATAATTATAAATATGATGAGTTTATTTTGAAATGATAGTTTCCCAGAATATGGTATCATTGATATTGCTAATCATAATTATTTTTAATTTTAGAAATTAAATTCGTTCATCTTATTCCTTTTCTATCACCTACATTTTTCACTATATATAGATAGATAAATTGAAATAGGTCTAGAAAGAGAGATGAGAGAAAGAGAGACAAAGAGAGAGGGGTTTGTAAGGCTTATCATTTGTGCTATAATTTGAGCTACTTTGAATATACATTCCATAGTATTCTGCAGTTTCTCATGACTGTGGAATAATCTTGTCTTTTCTTGGGTTCTTGCAAAATGAATTTGTCATTAAAATTACTAATTTTAATAATATTTTAAATTTAAAATTATTTTATTTTATTTATATTATTATTCAATTAAATTATTTAAAAATTTCAACACTCCAAATTTAAAAATTAATTGTAAAATTAACCACACTTAATCTTTGCATTTGAAGGAGAAAGATTCTTAAGTCATCTATGGTTTCTTTCTATTTTAGCATAGTTTGTTGTTCATATTCAAAAGTTCTAGGCAGTTTTCTTCTATAATTTCTTACATTATGATCAAGTATTTTTGATTTTAATGTTTTATTGACAAATAAGTCTGAGAGATATATAATGCATTTGTTGGCATTGTGCATCTTCTCTTTAAGATCAATTGCCTTGGCTTGTGTAGAATTCACATATTCTTTTAAACTTATTTCTTTTTGCATCTCCTCTGCTAAAATTTTCTATACTTCAGCATTTTTTCATGTTCCAAACCTTATTATGTTATCAAATAAGGTTATATTTGTAAAGCACTTAAAATAGTACCTGGAACATAGGAGTTTAATAAATGTTCTTCTCCTTCTTTAGAGAAACTCTCCATTGTCAATTCAATTTTTCTAATTTTCTGAGTTCTAAAATTCCCATTGAGAATTCCAGGTCTTATGTATTCCTAATTCCTTCCCTTATGGGTTTCATTTCTTTATGGAACTATTCTGGAATTTCTTATGGTCATTACTTATTCTCTTAGAAGTCCATGGGATTCTGTATTTGTCAAGTTTTCGTTTACTTTCCTTTATATTGTAATTTTTCTTTTTTTAAAATTCTTACCTTCTGTCTTAGAATCAATAATAAGTACAGTTCTGAGACAGAAGAGTGATAAGGGCTAGGCAGTAGGGGTTAAATGACTTACTTAGAATCTGTTGGAAGTCGTACTTGAACCCAGGACTTCCCACCTCCAAGGCTATGTCTCTATCCACTGAGCAACCTAGCTGGACCTATATTGTATTATTTCTCAAGAGAGCTTTGAATTCTCTTTCACATTTTTAAAACATTCCTTTCTTCTGGCTTTAGAGGTCTCTGTTGTGCTTTTATTAAAGGGTTTTTTTCCAGAATTCTTCAGGCCTGTGTGTATGTATGTGTGTGTGTGTGTATGTGTATATATATATATATATATGTTATTCTTCACACTTACTGATTTCTTCCATCTGCTGAAGGTTATACCCCCTAGATGAGTTTCCAGGCTGCCTCAGCCTACTTCCAGAGGAAGAAACAGGGCTCCTCAGCCTGGGTCTTTGCCTTGAATAGTTTCTCAGAAGACAAGGCTTGCATCAACTGGGTTTCAGTCCCAATTCCTTCATGACTAACACAATAACCACTTCCTTCCCCTCTTTCCAACTCCTTTTTTGCTCTGTCATTCCCTCTCATGCATAAACTGAATCAGCATGCTATGAAGTAGGAAGGGTGATAAGAAAATTTGAGAAGAGACTCTTTAACCTTGACAGAGTGGATGGAGTACCAAAAAGGCCCTCATCAAAAGGCAGCACCCTCACAGACTCTCCTACTTCTTCCTTATATGACTGGCCTGAGTTGTCTGTTACTTATTTCAGAGTGGAAGGAAGGTGTCTGCCTTAAGATGTATGTGTATATGTGTGAGTGAGGCATCTCTAATGACCTCTTCCTCAATCCCCCTGTCAATCCTTTGTGTTCCTACTGAGGAAGCATGGCAGCTGGTGGGAGAGGGGTGCTAAATGAAGTCTTGAAGGATTTGAATTCTTCCATATTAACCACAAGAATTTTCACCTTGCTGTGGTCCTTCCTTCCTTCCTTTCTTTTCTTTTCTTTTTTATTTTTTCCTTCCTTCCTTCGTTCCTTTCTTTCTTTCTCTCTGTCTTTTATCCTTTCTTTCTTTTCTTTATTTCATTCTTTTTCCCTCTTTCTTTCCTTCTTTCTTTATTTCTTCCATTTTTTTCTTTCTTTTTCTTCTTTTCCTTTCCTTCCTTCCTTAGGTCCTTCCTTCCTTCCTTTTTCTCGTAGATTCATCTGTTCTATATTCCCTTTTTTGAAGGTTTAAGGAATTAAGGAATTAAAGAGATCTGGGGCAAAAAATGATTACTTGAACATATTACTGATCAAATGACCTGAAAGTCTCATAAATCTTTTTCAGTCACTAATCAAAATTGCTATTTTGTCATCCTATTATGAGAGTAATAAGGGGACATCCCCCAATATGTTAAAAATAAAATGGCAAAAAAGTGAGATTATTTCCCCATTAGCTCAGATCATATAGCAATGGTGTATAATAGGATTTATTCTGTTTATGACTTTGTGGCATCCCTTCCTCCTACTTGTCATTGATGAGGTGAAGCAGTGGTGGAGAGAGAGTCAAGAATTGCTCATTTCTAATAACTGAATCTCATATACCAGGAAGTTTTAACAGTGCCCCTAGGTATGTAAGTAGTGATTTCACTCATTGATGTCACCACATAAGCACAGGGAATAACCCTGGACTTCCCGGTTTTTCTGAAATAGCATTTGGATACAAGTTCTATATCACTTCACCAAATGTATCTGGTAACTAATGGACTGGATAATTTGATAACAGACAATAAGCTGTTTAACAAACTACCCTCAGATATGATATCTCTGCCTATTCAAATCCTACAGTTAGTCTAAGGTCCCGTTTTCTCTCTGAAATCATTCCAGGGGTTCCTCTTCCTTCCTCTGAACCATGAACCTTTTTGTCTATATCATTTTGTCCCTAATCATGCTGCCTTGAATTGTTAGATAACTTTAATGACATCTCCTCAACTACACTGTCCACTTCTTGAGGACCTAGACCACATATATGTTTCTTGAGTATCCCCCAGAGTGTCTAACATGCTGAACAGAGGAATAAATATTTGAATGAATGTCCATAAGTGATATTACAATGACCGAAAAGCAAATTTTCTTCCAATTTATTCAAATATTCAGATAATAGAGGCCCCTGCAGAAACAGGACACCTGATGGGGTGGGTTCCCTTGCTTTTTAGCTACCCTAAGTGTTTTCTTCCCTTGTGGAGGGTCCTCAAACCTCTTTAGGTCCTTAGGGAAGCTAGAGTCCTGCTTGAAAGGAAAAAGGTTGTTATAACAGTTTATAAGCCTCTATGTGTGTTTTTGTATATTCTATTATATAAAATAAAGCCTGCCCAGTTTTCAGACGAATTAATAAAGATTATCAATAGTTATATGAAAAATGCTCTAAATCAATAATAATTAGAGAAATGCAAATCAAAATAACTCTGAGGTGCTACGTCACAACCTAACATGATGGAAAAGGAAAATGACAAATGCTAGAGGGGAGATGGGAAAATGGGCTGTTGATAGAGCTGTGAACTGGTTTGACCATTCTGGAAAACAGTGTAAAATTATACCCAAAAAGCTATTGAACTGTACATGTCCTTTGACTCAACAATATCACTACTGGGTATATAGCACCAGATAGATGAAATAAAAGGAGAAGGGCCATATGTACAAATATATATATATATATGTATGTGTGTGTATATATATATACATATATATATCAGCTGTTTTGTGGTGGCAAAAAATTGGAAATTAAGAGGATGTCCATTAGTTGAGGAAGCATATGATTGTGATGAAATATTATGATGCTGTAAGAAATGACAGTGGATGGTTTCAGAAAAATATGAGAAAACTTATATGAACTGATACAAAGTAAAGTGAGAAGAACATTGTGTACGGTAAGAGCAATATTGTTTAACAATCAACTGAAAAACTTAGGTACTCTGATCAATACAATTCTAATCATAATGATTCTAACAGATTCCTGGTGAAAAAAGGGTATCTACCAGAGAGAGAACTGATGAACTCTGAGTGTAGACTGAAGCCTATTTTCTTTCACGTTATTTGTTTTTCTTCCTTTTAAAAATCTTACAACTTGGCTATGTGGAAATATGTTTTCCATAAGTTCATCTGTATAGTGGATGTAGTATTTCTTGCATTTTCAGTGGGAGGGGAATGAGTGGAGGAAAGGAGAGAATTTGGAGCAGAAAATAATACTTAAAATAAATAAATATGAAAATGGAAAAAAGAAATGATGAATGGGATCAGGTTTCAGAAAAACCTGGGAAGCTTTATATGAATTGATACAAAGTTAAAGTGACCAGAACCAGTAGAACAATCGATACAGTAACAACAATATTGTTAATATAATCAACTGTGAAAGACTTCAATCATTACAAGGGTTTACAATTCCAAAGATCTCATTATGAAAAATGCTATCACTTCTAGAGAGAGAATTGTTAAGACTCTGGATACAGATTGAAGCATATTCTTTTTTCTCTTCTTTTTTTTTTTTGGATGATAACTATGTTTAAATTGTTTTACATGAGTTCATATTTGTAATGGGTTTTGTATTTCTTGGCTTCTAAATGAGTTGGGGTTGAGAATGAAGAGGGAAAGAATCTGAAACTAAAAATACAACAAAAGGTCAGTCCTGTATTCAAAATATTGTTAACTCAGTTGTTTAAATGTCTGCTGAGAACTCTGACCCTTTTTGGTAGAGATACAGACATACAAATTCTGATATTCTGAAGGGAAACCCCAGGTAGGGCATGATTTGTGAAAAGCCTTTAATCAGTGTAAAGCCATGGATTACATAGAGATGATTATAATGCAAAATATTTCACATTAAGGTCAGAAGAAAGATGCAAAACATAATAAAGTCTAAGAAGAAAGGTTAAATGTTACTAAGGAGGATCAGTGGTTTGTATTTTTTAAATTGAGAAATCTTGACCTAAATTCCTGGATCTTGAGTCTGTATTATTTGGCACTCTATGGCTCAGTTAAGTACTGATGGCCACCAAAGACACATTTGGAGCTAACCTGTTCCCCATACTCACACTCCCCATCTTCTCCAGAAAATGGTAAATACTAAAAAAGAGGTTAAAAACAATAAAATACAGGGACAATCATCAGCCCTGTCCTCCTGAGAGTAACTCAAACCCTTCAGGTTAGTAAACAAGTGGCCAGGATCATCATCATCATCATCATCGTCATCATCATCTTCTTCTTCTTCTTCTTCTTCTTCTTCTTCTTCTTCTTCTTCTTCTTCTTCTTCTTCTTCTTCTTCTTCTTCTTCTTCTTCGTCTTCTTCGTCTTCTTCTTCTTCTTCTTCTTCTTCTTCTTCTTCTTCTTCTTCTTCTTCTTCTTCTTCTACTTCTTCCTCTTCTTCCTCTTCTTCCTCTTCTTCCTCTTCCTTCTTCTTCTTCTTTCTTTCTTTTTTTTTTTAATTTTTTAGAATCATTTTTCCATGGTTACATGATTCATATTCTTTCCCTCTCTCTTAACACCCCTTCACCTCAGAGCCAGCACACAATTCCACTGGGTTTTACATGTATCATTGATCAAGACCTATTTCCATATTATTGATAGTTGCACTAGGGTGATTGCTTAGAGCAGGGGTCGGCAACGTATGGCTCTCGAGCCATATCTGACTCTTTTGAGGGCCAGATATGGCTCTTTCTGCAGGAGCCATAAAGTCAATTTTTATTTCAGGCACTGTTACAGGAGCGCACACTGTGAGTACTGTATGGCTCTCATGAAATTACATTTTTAAAAATGTGGCGTTTATGGCTCTCATGGCCAAAAAGATTGGCGACCCCTGGCTTAGAGTCTACATTCCCAATAATATCCCCATCAACCCATGTGTTCAAGTAGTTGTTTTTCTTCTGTGTTTCTACTCCCACAGTTCTTCCTCTGAATGTGGATAGAGTTCTTTCTCATAAGTCCCTCAGGATTGTTCTGGATCATTGCATTGCTGCTAGTAGAGAAGTCCATTATATTCAATTGTACCACAGTGTATCAGTGTCTGTGTACAATGTTCTCCTGGATCTGCTCCTTTCACTCTGCATCAATTCCTAGAGGTCATTCCAGTTTACATGGATTTCCTCCAGTTCATTATTCCTTTGAGCACAATAATATTCCATCACTAACAGATACCACAATTTGTTCAGCCATTCCCCAATTGAAGAACATCCCCTCATTTTTCCATTTTTTTGCCACCACAAAGAGCATTTGCCTGGTTGCTTCTGGAAGAAAAGCTGAATTTTATTCCTCTTCTACATCTGTTTCTGCTAGGATCCACTAGATGGCCTTCAATGAATACAGTGGCATTGGTGGCATGTGTTTTGGGAGACAAAACTTATATGGGCTTGTTGGTCTCTTTTCCTAATCCCACCCTTTTACTCTTTCAAGCAAATATTCGTCCCCTGGCTGTCCATGGGCCAATCACTAAGAGAATACTCCTCCAAGATCCCTGAGGATCAGCAGTGAATTAGAAACTCCTGTTCTAGATTGAACACTTTAATGGAATACAAAGAGTTATATCTAGGCTGAAGGCTTTGTTTTGTTTTGTTTCTTTTCTTTTTCTTAAGGCCCCAAGAAAAGATTCTTGAAAGGATCTATTGTGTCCATTGTTAACTGTAAAAATGAATAGCTCTCCAGCAGAGAAGGGGTTCCTCTTCTGGTGTGGGGCTCATTGTGGTGATAATAGAGCACATGTCTACAGTATTCTTCAGTTTACAAGGCAACTTTCATTTATTTATTTATTTTTAAGTTTAACTTAATTGTTATTATTTATTTTTTGATTCATCATAACCCAGCAAAGTGAACAGTTTTAGTATTATTCAAGTATCAGAACTTATCTGTGCCTGCCTATCTTATTAGCACAACATTTGTCCATGTACTCCAATAAACCAACCAAAATAGGAGTCCATCCCATATGTTGAAGACCTTCCTTAATTTCTCTTGTTATGGGAAGACAGATACCAGGGGAGCACTTGGCTTATCCACTGTCACCCATTCCCCTCATCCATGTATTTTTTTTTAGAGGACAGGTGATTTTTATGAGGATAGGGAGCTTTCAGGAAGATCCTCCCACCTTACCTGACCCCCACACATCCATATAATTCAATATCTTCTCTGCAACTTCTGTCTGGGATGTGATTTTGTTTTTAAAACTATTTTTACATTTCAATAGAATTAGTTGTCCTTTGTCTAATTGGTTATACCCTCACCTATATCTTATCAGCTTTCTTTTACGTTGCCTTTCTCCTTTTGGATTGTAAGCTCCTTGAGGGCAAAGGCTGTTTTTTTCATATTTGTATACCCTTACCTTCTGTCTTAATATCAGTTCTAAGACAGAAGAGTGGCAAGGGCTAAGCAATCAGGATTAAGTGATTTGCCCAGGGTCACACAACTAGGAAATATCTGAGGCCAAATTCTGAGACCAAATTTGAACCCAAGTCCTTCCAACTCCGGTCCTGGAGCTCTATCCACTGTGCTACCTAGCTGCCCCCTTTAGGACATTTTATAAGAATCATTTACCACAAAATTTAGCCCTGATCTTCAAAATGTTGTGGGGAAACTTGAGGTGAACCCCAGGTCTGGGACAGATACACTTTGCAAGAATGCAAGACTCCAAAACTTAGCTTAAAACTAAAAAGAGAAATTTATTAATTTGGTATTTGTGTTGAATTTGCCTGGGAGAACAATGCAAGTGGGGCATTGCCTCCTAAAGGAGATGTATTCTGGGCTTTATATACCCTTTTGACAACAGGGTCTATGTGACTAGAGAAAGAATGATGATAGCATGTTACAGGGTCTCTGGAACCTGAGCTGGGTCATGTGGTTATGTCCTACACCTCTAAGTCAAAAAAGGGCAAACTGTCCAGTTTAGAGGAGAATCAGATATCTGGGACATGACGTAGATGTCTATCAAGAACAAGCTGTGTTGTGCCTATCTGTGATCATCAAGAATGAAGGGAGAGGCCAGGCCTCAAAGTCACCTTTATAAAGGGGATATAAGTCTTTTAAGTACTCTACATAATCCGGCGGGTTAGGGGGTCTGGGGAAGCCTGTACCCCCATATCACATATAAACAGTATCTGGCCAATTTTATCTGCCTTAAAACCCAGTTCTTTAAAATAGTGTCAACTTTAGGTAGATGTTTTGATTATTCCAAAAAAAAAAAAGTATCTGAATATTTGCTTCATTCTTTGGTCTTAAAAAGCTGCTGTAATATGGAAGGTTGGCATAGGGTCAAAAGTATGAAAAAATGACAATACTATGGCATCTAAATAACCCTGTGAATGAGGTAGAACAAGAATCACCAACATTCCCTAACTCTCCTACCTCCAAAATGTAATATCCATTTTAGAGATGAGGAAAATGAGGCTCAAAGAAATAAAGGGATTTACCCAGCTTCATAAAGTAGGCAAATATTAGAACTAGGAATTTAACCCAAATCCACTGATTCTTAAGACATATTGTTGTTGTTTTTTTTCCCTATGACACCAAACTTCTGCCCTGTATTGCAAACCAAGAGATACGGGCTCCAGTTCCATTTAACACTAACAGGCAGGTTTTTATTTTGTGAGAAGTTTTCACAATTTATACAATGACTTCACAAAGCCTAGAATTGATAATAGCACACAGGAGACACAATTTTCCAACCTCAGTCTGTACTTGCAAATGCCATATCCAAGGTCTGATTCACAAGCCATTAAAAAAAAAAATTAAAATTCTTGCTTTCCTTCTTAGAGGCAATACCATATACTAGTTCCATGGCAGAAAAGTGGTAAGGGGTAGGCAATGGGGGTAAGTGATTTGCCCAGGGTCACATAGCTAGAAAGGGTCTGAGGTCATATTTGAACCACTTCCTGTCTTTAGCCCTGGCTCTTAATCTACTGAGCCACCTAACTGACCCCTACAAGCCTTTTTTAAAGACATAATTTTAAAAAATTGTATGTAATTGCAGTCCCCATCCCTGGTACAAGTGTGGGTATTGATCTTCATCAATAAGGAAAATCCCATACTAATGGACTGGAGTTCAAATATATTCACTTTTCAGAAATATAACTGGTGTCCCTCCCTCCCTCTCTCTCTCTCCCTCTCTCTCCCCTTCTCTCTCTCTGTTTCTATCTCTCTCATCTCTTTCTTCTTTCTCTCCTCTTCTCTTCCTTCCTTCCTTCCTTCCTTCTTTCTCTTTCTTTCTTTCCTTCCTTCTTTTTCTTTCTTTCTTTCTTTCTTTCCTTCCTTCCTTCCTTCCTCCGTTCTTTCTCTTTCTTTCTTTCTTTCTTTCTTTCTTTCTTTCTTTCTTCCTTTCTTTCTCTCCACTCTCATGCTCTCCTTTCTTCCTACTCCCTCTCCCTCTCCCTACAATATACTTTGCAGCCTTTCTTCTCCATGCACACCAAAAGGGGAAGGGGTGGGGGGGAGTCCTGGATTTGAGATATTGTAAGATCCAGTTTTTAACTACTATTTATAGAGGCACTTGGGCCCAGAGCCTTCTGAACAGCTGGATCAGCAACCAAAAACATAATGAGCCAAAATCCAGGAAAATGAACTGAGCATTCCCATATAATTATTGATGAAACGCACTTTGTGAGTCTGGAGAAAGGATTTCTTAGTCACTTCTCAAGCACCTGGAAAAATGTCAACTATTGTTGGTTACTAAAAGTACCGTATTCACCCAACTCTTCCATATGTCCAAGTCACTCCCTGACTGTGAGCTGGCCTTTAAGGAAGCATATTAACTGTTTCAGATCAAGAAAGCTCCAGTAAGGAGGAGGAGAAGGGAATAAATGTTGAAGTGCCTTTGTGCCAGGGACTGTGCCAAGCACCTTATAGATATTATCTCATTTGATCCTCACAACGACCCTGGAAGGTAGCTGCTATTATGATCCTCATTTTACAGTTGAGGAAACAGAGGCAAACAGACATCAAATGACTTTCCCCGGGTCACACAGCTATTATTTGAACTCAGTTTTTCCCGACCCCAAGCCTAGCAGTCTATCTTTTGCATATCTATTGCATAATGCACATAACACTTAAAAATACTAATTTTTTGTTTGGTATCCAAAGTCCTTCATAACCTAGCCCCTTCCTACTTCCTACCACACACATATTCTTCATTTCAGTGATACTGGCCTCTATTGCTGTTTCATCAGCAAGATACGCCATCTCTCAGCTCCAGGTATATATTTTTTTAACCCTTGCCTTCTATTTTAGTATCAATATAAGGTATTGGTTCCAAGGCAGAAGAGTGGTAAGGGCTAGGCAATGGGGACTAAGTGATGCCCATGGTCACACAGCTAGAAAGTATCTGAGATCAAATTTGAACTCAGGATCTCCCTGTCTCTAAGCCTGGCTCTCAATTCACTAAGCCATCTAACTGCCCCTAGCTCCAAGCATTTTCTCTCTTTGTCCCTTATGCCTGCAACGCATGCCCATTTCTTACTCCTCTCTCACACTTTTGACATTTTGACATTAATTAACAATATAAATTGAGGTTGCTCTTAAAAAAGGGAAATACATTCCCTCTTTTCAAGTTGTTTGCAATCAATCCAGTTGAGATGATATGACATATATGCACAGAAAATCACAAAAGGACTTTGTAAATAAATAAATGAAACTCATTTATGAAGATTTGCAATTGTTAAGCATAGTACTAAGTGCTAGGAATATAAATAGAAATAAATTGAGACAGTTTTTGCTCTCAAGGAGCTCTCATTCTAACTGAAGAAGATAGTGCATGTAAGAGATTTTAAACTAGCATTTTCCAAACCATTTCACAGAGCACAAAAAGAGAATTTCAAGAGAAAATGTAAATTTTAGACTTATTTTTCCTCTGCAATGTTAAATATGAAATTATTCAATTATCCAAAATATTTCTATCATGCAGTAATTGCTTGGCATCAAAAGAGGCTTAATTATAATCTATTTTGCTCCTAGATTTCCCTGGCCCTATTTAATCCTAGGGATATATAGAATGGCTCTGGTGCTACCAGATCAACTCAGGGGTTTTACCAATCTATTTCAAGCCCCAAAGCAATCCATAGCTATCTTGCCTTGGGAAATACTTCATTATATAATTCTAAGGTGTTGATTGCCATCTTGAAATGGAGACTATAACTTCCCTCTCCTCAGAAACCCCCAAATCCTTCAGTTTCATTTCCTATCTTTAAAGGCATGAACTTCCATGTTTTAACTAGTATTTCCAAACTGGAACTGTATTGCACCCCTGTAAAACATCAAAATTCTCTACTCTTTCTTCTATATCTTTAGCTCTCTGTGGCTAATTGTCCTATTTTATTAGTAGGAACTATTTTATTAGTAAAAATCTCAGATGATTATAAGGACAGCTAGGTGGTACAGTGGATATAACACTAGGGTTGGAATCAGGAAGACCCATTTTCATGATTTCAAATCTAGCCCCAGACACTTGCTATGTGACTCTAGGCAAATCACTAAACCCTGTTTGCCTCAGTTCCTCATCTATAAAATAAGATAGAAAAGGAAATGGCAAACCACTCCAGTATCTTTGCTAAGAAAATCCCCCCAAAATGGGGTCACAGAAAGTTGGACATTACTGAAAGGACTGAACAATCTCAGATGAATGGAGACTTCAGAGATAAATGAGATGAGAAACTGGAACATGCTAGGGAAGACAATGAAGAAACAATTGCAGGGCAGTGGGCACAGCATTTAGAGTCAGAGACAGCATTATCACAGAAATGGGCCAGGCGAATAACTTCCATCTGCTTTAGTATTAGACAATTCCCATCATCTACTGCCATCTCATCTCCCAGCCAAGATGTGAAGAACTTCCAGAGCAAAGAAGAACAATCTTCTCTTCAATCTCAAGTCTTCCATCTCCTGCTTTACCTGCCCCTTGAGGGAAGAAGAAAGTCAGCGGGGACTGGTAACTTCCTGCTGCCATGCAGATTTAGTTTCCATTTTGTGCTGCTCCATTTGGGGCCTCATCTCCAACCTTTGATGGGAAAAGGAGTACTAAAATGGGAACTCCTGTCTCACCATATGACCCTGTGTCTTCCATATCAGGTTGTTCTTGTCTCCATCCCAATATCTAGGCTCTCTTGAGAAGAGGAATGGCACCTTCCATTCAGCAATGAACACTCATCCATACCCTATACATCCCAGTGATTCTGAGCCTCTGTGGTTCATCATCCAAACTCTATCACCCATCCTCCACAGACTGATTGCTTATTCCCATTCCCATCAACCCTCTCATCCCAAAGTTCCAACTGTGAGAATTACTATTCTAAACCCCTATTCTTTTGGAGTTGCCATTCACCCCATTCTGATTGGGTTAAGAACAAGGCCTGAGGCTTATCTGTATAAGAGAGATGCATTTGCACTCTGGGAGGACATCAGAAGCCTCCACATGGCTCTCAGGCACCTGGAAGATTCTTGCCTCTTGACCCATGTGACTCCTAGCATCTGGAAGACCAGCCTCTGACTCAACTGAGGTCAAGTCTGGCTAATTGGAGAGACCCAGGAAAGTAACATCACTGAAGGTATAAGTTCAGGTAGGGAAATGAAGTTGCTCTCTTTGGTGCAGAAAGGAGGAGTGTGAATTCAGGTTAGCTAGAGGAGGAGACATGGGAAGGGAATAGCCAGCCACAGGTAGCTTTTCTTTCTCTGAGTCACTAATATTTAATAAGTAATTATAAATTAAGATACGGTCTTCAGAGAATTTTAATCTGAACACAGCCATATACTACCTTCTGCTTCCACTGTGTCCTCTGGATGCCTATTCCATGGGCAACACACTCCCCTTCATCCTAACTCTTCCCTTCCCATATTCTAGATACTAATGAAACCTGGCCTCCCCTTGGTGACTCAGCCTCCCTGGCCTCTCCAGAAAAGTTGGCATTGTCAATCATTCCCCTAGCCCACCGATTAAGGCTGTGCACACTACCATTTTTAGTTTCTCTCTACACCTACATTATTGAGTTAAGAGTTAATCTTTAAAGAGAGACTAAGTAATCCCTCTTTAGAATCTCTAAGGAGAGATTAAGCAATCTGTCCTTAGAGCTTCATGTTATTCATCTCCACCACCCAATCAAAAAGTTGTTACTTATTGTCTACAGATCTCCAGATTAGTCCCATTCTTTTCTCAGTGAGTTTGGGATTTGGTCCACAATTTTTCTCTCTTCCCCAACTCCTGCCTTTATAGGCCACTGCAACACACATATTGACTCTTCCTCAAATGCCTTGAATATTCAGATGCTGAACCTACTTACTCCCTATAACCTACTTACCCCTCCAACCTCAGACACACACTACTCTTGATCTTGCCATCACCCACAATTATACCTCCTCTATGTTCAAGAATTCCAAAAATTATTCCCTCCTCCATCCAGTTACTAAAGTGATTTTCCTAAAGCGTAAGTCTGAATATGCTGCCCCTCTTTTCAGTAAACTCAGTGGCTCCTTGTCATCTCCAGGAGCGAATACAAAATCCTCTGTTTGGCATTCAAAATCCTTCATAACTTAGTCTCCTCCTACCTTTCTGGTCTTCTTATACCTTACTCCCTACCATGCTTTCTTTGATCCAATGACAGTGGCCTCCTTGCTATTCCTCAAACAAGACATTCCCTCTCTTCACTCTGAGAATTTTCTTTTTTAAAAGAACCTTAACCTTCTGTCTAAGAAATTTGGTTCTAAGGCAGAAGAGTGGTAAGGGCTATACAGTTGGGGTTGTGACTTAGCTGGTCACACAGCTAGGAAGTGTCTGATACCAGATTTGAACCCAGAACCTCTGTCTCCAGGCCTAGCTACCTATCCACTGAGCCACCTAGCTGCCTTCTCTGGGTATTTTCTCTGGCTATCTAGCATACCTGGAATGCTTTTCCTCCTCATCTCTACCTACTGGCTTCTCTGACTTCCTTTAAGTCCCAATTAAAATTCCATCTTCTTTGGGAAAATTTTCCCAACTTCTCTTAATTTTAGTGTCTTCTCTCTGTTAATTATTTTTTATTTATCTCATACATAGTTTGTTTGTACATATGTGTTTGCTTACTTCCTCCCCATTAGATTGTGAGCTCTTTGATGGCAAGAACTGTCTTTGGCTTCTTTTTGTACCCCTAACACTTAGCACAGTTCCTGGTATATAGTTGGTGCTTAGTAAATGTTTACTATTACCTGTGTGGTGTGGGAAGTCAATTAGCCTCTCTTGGTCTCAGTTCTTCAATTATAAACTGAGAAATCAATTAGATTGCAGAGGGGGTGGAAGCTGGATGCGGAAGGAATACATAACTGTGTTGGGAAACCTATGGCATGCATGCCAGAGCTTGCGGGAGGGGCTGCTCTCCTCCCCCTCTCCTTGTGTGCCAGAGGACATTTCTTCCATTTCCCACTCCTGTGCCCAGCAGCCCAATGGGAGCGCTTCCCCCTTCCCTGTCTTGAGGAAGCTGGGGTGGGGGTGGGCGGTCGCATGCAGTGTGAGGGTGCTATTTGGGCATTCAGTCTCTAAAAGGTTCATCATCACTGGAGTATAACATAGAGGAATCAGGTTTGTTTTGTTTTTTAAATAAAGTTTTAAGATTGGATGAGCTTTGATATTAAAAAATTCTATAGATCTTTCATCTGTAAACCTACTACCTTCATGTCTAAATCATGGATTACAGTGAGAAGGAGCTATGTTGATGTTGTTCAGTCATTCAGTCATGGCTAGACAAATCTATGAGGTTTTCATGGAAAAAATTCTAGAGTGGTTTGCCATTTCCTCGTCCAGTATATCCCCCATTTTACAGATGAGGAACTAAGACAAATAAGGATTAAATAACTTCCCCAGAGTCACCTAGTAAATGTATAAAATTGGATTTAAAACTCAGAATTTCTTGACATCAGGCCCAGCACTCTATCCAGTGCACTAACCTACCTGTCCAGAGGCCCACTATTCCAACACCTTTATTTTATGGATAAGGAACTAGGACTCAGACAAATTAAACAACTTACCCAAGGCCATCCAAGTAGTAAGGAGCAAGAGGCAAGATTCAAGCCCAGTTCTTCTCACTTCCAATGTGGCTTTCTCCATTGTACCACACCGCCTTCCCATTGCTGCTTCCCCATTGCCTTCTTTAACCTTCTGAAAAACTTGTCATTTCTCATATCCACTGGTTCTGAAGTTATCATTCCTGTGAGGCTATGGGTACATTAATAACAGAATTAAATATGGCATCTAGACAATACACGTAAAAAGTAGGTTGGGGACCTGCATTTCTCAGAGGCTAGCCTCAATTCTTCATTTCACTCGTGGACTCCAGTGTAAATGGACTTTTTTTTCATGTTCAATCCAGTCTGAGCCTCTTCACTTTTTGGAATGTTATAGTAAATTTATATCTAGCTCCAAGAGAAAGAATAGAACCTGAATGATTTAGACTAGAATCTAAACCAGTGATTCCCAAAGTGGGCACTACCGCCCCCTGGCGGTTGCTGCAGCGATCCAGGGAAGCGGTGATGGCCACACTTTTTTTGTATTACATTCTATTCTGAGTTCAATAAATAGTTTCATAATTTCCAGGAGGCGCTAAGTAATATTTTTTCTGGAAAGGGGGCGGTAGGCCAGAAAAGTTTGGGAACCACTGATCTAAACTATCCTCCTAATAATGGTAGAGAGCAAAGCTAGTTGACTTCCATCCCCACTAAACAAAGAGATGGAACTAGGCATCTTCCAACTTCTGGTGTGTACATAGGTGAGGCCTTAAATATGCTCTTGTCAGACTCCCTTCAAGAGAACGCAAGCCCTGTTGGGCAGGTGAGATCGTGGGCTCCTTGTTCTTCTTTGTTTCCGGTTCCTGGGGTGGCTGTTTGCTCTCCCACAGTTAGTGTGTCAGCATTTCCATTCAAGAGGGTGTCGTCAGGCCTTTATTTGTAAGTCAGCCATAAAAATGTGCTTTGAGCTGAAACTTGGAAAACGGAGTAATTACCATATTTGAAAGAAAGCCAACTTGTCCTTTGTTAAATTGCTGAGAAGAAGAAAGCAAATGGCAACCCACTCTTTTATGCTCGGTCCATGACAAAAAAAAAGGGCCTGTGTTTTGGGGTGTTCTTTAAGTAATAAGCAGCAGGCATGGTCTCTGGCTGTTTACACACACTAACTTTCAAAAACTGTATCCCCAGGAGTCCCAAGTGTCACTTCTGCATGTGGGTGGCAACCAGACTCCAAGGATGAACAATGCTGAGCTGGAGAAATCTATTTTTTTTTTTAGAAATATTGCAATATACTCAGAGCTTTGTCACTAAGACCTAAAATTAAAAGCAGGCAGAGTGTCTGTTCTTGAGCCTGTTTTCAGCTGCCTTTCAGACTTTCTTTTGAAAAAGTTCTAATCAATCAAGTAGAAAGCATTCACTGACCACCTACTATGTGGCATTGCCCAGAGGAATAATAAAAAGGATAAGCTATACTTCCTCTTCTCAAGTTCCTTACTATTTAGTTGATATATAATGATAAAAAATCATCTTGCACATTAATGTTTATTTTGTGCCAAGCATAGTACTAACTGTTAGGGATAGAAAGAGAAAAAAAAATAAGATAATCGTTGCCCTTAAGGAGCTCACACTAACTGGAGAAGACAGTACATTAAGTTCATCTACAGGGCAGATGGAAAGGCCCAAGTCGGCAGTGACTGGGCAGATGACAAAACCTGGGATTCCATAAAATATATCAGGGTGTCTGCTCCACAGGAGCAGCCTGCCATCGCTGAAAAAGGGGGAGTGGGTCTATGTAGGTCAAAGGAGAAAGGAGGTTCTGTGTTTTCCATGCCAGGGGCAGCACAAAGGGCCAATGTCAAGCCAGGAAAGGAAAATAGAGGAAAGTATTGGCAAAAAGGTTGAGGGTGAGCTCTACAGTAGCCAGAGAAAAAAGTTGGAGTCCTACATGATTAGGAGTCTCTAATCACCCCAGATGTTCTGGTTGGGGGCCTCCAGTCACTCCAATTGGAGTGCATATTAGGTGCCAAATATTTGTTAGATGAATGAAGATTGCTTATCCTAGAGAAGACTTGGGAAAAATATAATCACTAAATATTTGAAGGTGCTCTATATGGATTAGATTTATTTATTCATTTCACAAATATTTATTAAGTGCCTACTTTGTGCTAAATTCAGGGTGGGGGGATATAGATTTCAGTTGTCTCGATCCTCATTCTTATTGGACTTATTGTAGCAATCCAGGTATACATTAATCTTGATATTATTTTAAGAGTGCCCCAAAACTGACTCTTGTATTGCTTATGATTGATTTCTGTAACCTTGAGCTGAATTAAACCTCAACCTTGCCAAATTCCTAGCCCTTCCCTAAAGCTACACTCTGGAAGACTGGTCAGTTATCTCAGTCTCCTTGCCTTACCTTCAATCAATCAGCATTTGTATCAAGACCTTAGGCCTCATGGATTCCTGATCTAGATGTTTGCTCTACCTATTATTTCAGGTTCCAACAGTTTGTATCTCCTGATTACGTATGTATCAGACCATTTGGCTCTCCCCTTCCCACCACATACGGTTGTAACCCCAATAAAAGTAGATATATGACAGTTGAGAAGAGAGCTCTGAACAATGGAAGCTCTTAACCATCAGAGCTCTGAACCATCTAAGCTCTTGACCTTCAGAGCTTACTTGCTGTCTGTCTACCTTATCCCAAAACTTTCTATGTCTGCGTGTCTTTATTGTCGCCTTATGTTCTCTTTCCATTAGTCCTTAACCTGTAACCCATTTTCACTCAGTCTTTGGTTCCCCTTTCTAAGTGTCCAACCCACTAGGAATCTTCGTGGAGCTGCTAGACGGCTTCATTTATCATCTGGTTTGGTTGGCTCCTAAGAAGAGAATTAAGATCAGTAGTTGATCAGCTTTCATGTCAACCTAATGAACAACTTTTTAACAAAAAGGGGATTTAAAGACTGTTGTGGTATGCCTCAAATTAATGAGTTCACCACTGGATAAGCTCAAGAAGAACCAAGGTACTGCCTATATCACAGGCAGTTTATACTTCAATTATAGGTTGGACTAGATGCTATGAAAGATCCTTTCTAGTTCTAAGATTCTAAAATAGTGTAATACTGAGATATGAATAAGCAACTTATGACAATATGGTAGACTCTATGTGCAGTTAAGTGGCACACTGGATAGAGTACCTGGTCTTGAAGACTCAGATCTGACCTCAGACACTAATGTGACCCTGTGCAAGTCATTTAACCCTGTTGGCCTCAGTTTCTTCTGTAAAATGAACTGGAGAAGGAAATATGGAGGCAGGTAGTTGGCTAAGTGGATTGAGAGCCAAAATTAGAGATGGAGGTCTTGGGTTCAATTCTAGCCTCAGACACTTCCTAACTGTACAACCCTGGGCAAATCACTTAATCCTTATTGCCTAGCATTTACTGCTCTTCTTTCTTGGAATCAATACAATACAAGACAGAAGATAAGAGTCTTAAAAAAATTGAAATGGTAAACCACTCTAGGATCTCATCAAGAAAACCCCAAAAACTATGCTCAAAGAGCTTTAAAAGTCTGTCCGCCTTTTGATCCAGCCATACCACTGCTGGGTTTATACTCCAAAGAGATAATAAGGAAAAAGACTTGTACAAAAATATTTATAGCTGTGCTCTTTATGGTGGCAAAAAAATTGGAAAATGAGGGGATGTCCTTCAACTGGAGAATGGCTGAACAAATTTTGGTATCTGCTAGTGATGGAATACTATTGTGCTGAAAGGAAAAGTGAACTGGAGGAATTCCATGTAAACTGGAATGACCTCCAGGAATTGATGCAGATCGAAAGGAACAGAACCAGGAGAATATTGCACACAGAAAATGATACTTTGTGTATAATCTATACACATTATAATACATTATAATGAATGTAATGGCCTTCTCTACTAGTAGCAATGCAATGATCCAGGACAATTCTGAGGGACTTATGAGAAAGAAGCCATTCGCATTCAGAGAAAGAACTGTGGGAGCAGAAACACAGAAGAAAAACAACTGCTTGATCACATGGGTCGATGGGGACATGATTGGGAATGTAGACTCTAAACCAGGGGTTCCCAAACTTTTTTGGCCTACTGCCCCCTTTCCAGAAAAAATATTACTTAGCTTAACTACTTTTATACTATCACCGCCCCCTTACAGTTAATCACCGCCCCCAAATGCTCCTGTGGCCATCACCGCCTCCCCTGGATCGCTGCAGCACCCACCAGGGGGCGGCAGTGCCCACTTTGGGAATCACTGCTCTAAGCTATCACCCTAATGCAAATATTAATAACATGAAAATAGGTCTTGATCAATGACATGTAAAACCCAGTGGAATTTCTCATTGGCTACCCAGGGGGCAAGGAGAGGAGAAGGGGAGGGAAAGAACATGAATCATGTAACCACGAGGGAAAAAAATTCAAAATACAAAAAAAAGGAAAACCCCAAATAGGGTCATAAAGGATCAGCCATGACTAAAACAACTGAACAACTATATGTACATTGGTGAATGTATGCAGTCCAAGTGGATGAACTACTCCATTATAATCATTATTACTTTGCCTTCTATTAATAAATGTTCCATGATTACTCTTTAATAATGTCATCTGGCTTAATTTGTTTAAATAGCAAGCAAATCAGAGGAAGCTCAGAAACTGTAATTGTGAGTAGTAAGTGCCTATCTCCCCATATATTAGGCTTACCTCTAGGATGAGTTGGGATCCTAATTTTGAGGAGACATCATAATCTGACAGTGAGGGATTGAAAAGCCATTCTTGTCTCAGAGAGTGAGGAAGAGTTAGAGATCAATACCACCCCATACTTACCCCCATGTATATATCTTGTATTTACTTATCTGTGAACTTATCTATATGCCACAGTAGAATGTAAGCTCCTTAAGGCCAGGGATTCTCTCACTTCAGTATTTGTATATTTAGTACCCAGTATAATTCTGGACATTTAATTGGAACAAAATGTACTTGTTGGTTACCTAAAAAAATCATACAGGAGTATGATTTGAAAACCCTGATGATTAGGATGTCTCTGCTTGGTGCACTAACAAATATTAGCAAAAGTTGTATTATAATGTGCCCCATTTATTTTATGGTTTCTCTGTTTTACTTGTTGATACTTTTTTATGATTAACACAAATAATAATTCAAAAACTACTTTTTTAAGCCAATGGAAAAAAATCAAATTAGTTTAAAAACTTTTAAAGGAGCTTAGCCTGATGATAAACATATTCTTCTTTTAAAAAAAATGACTTTGAATACTAAATGCTACAATTTCACCCTTTGGGCCTTTGCAGCCTTATTTCCCCAAGGAGAATCTGGGTTGCTGATTAAACAGTCCTGAAGCCTAAAACATATCATGCTAGAGACTCCCTGTTTGGGAAAGTTGTTTAACCTCCTTATGATTCAATCTTTGCCTGGAAAGAAGGTAATGATATTTACCTGTCTCAGGAAAATTATGAGAAATCATTCATTTTTATAAAAAAACATTTTAAAGAAGATATTTATAGGATAAATTGTAGATAATTTTAGAGGGAAGGTATTAAAATTAAAGACTAGAAAAGGCTTCTTACAGAAGGTCAGACTTGAGAGCAGCCAGGGAAACCAGAAGGGAAGATGAGGAGGGGGAAAATTCCAAGCGTGGCAGAGGGTAAAAATGTCCAGAATCAGGAGATGAATTGTCATGTTGGAGGAACAAAAGCCATTATCAATGGATCACCCAGTACAACAGAGCTGCAGAGGACTGTGAAGTATAAGACTGAAATGTTCATGTTAAGTTATGCAGGGCTTGAAAAGTCAGAGGATTTTACATTTGATTAGAAGCAGCTGAATGGCATAGGGGAGGTGAAGAGAGGGAGGGAGGGAGAGAGAGAGAGAGAGAGAGAGAGAGAGAGAGAGAGAGAGAGAGAGAGAGAGAGAGAGAGAGAGAGAGAGAGACCTGGAACCAGGAAAATCTAAATTCAAATCTGGTTTTAATAACTTAATAACTGTGTGTGATCTGCCTCAATTTCCTCAACTATAACATGTGATTAATAATAGCACCTATCTATCAGGGTTGTTGTTAGGATCAAATAAGATAATATTGTAAAGCACTTGGCAAAGTGCCTGGCACATAGTAGGTTCTTAACAAATGCTCATTCCTCCTGAGACTGGAGGTAGTAGGGAGCTGTAACAAATAAATACAATTTAATTTTTTTAAAAAAAAAAACCTTTGCCTTCCATCTTAGAATTAACATTGCGCTGGTTTTAAAAATATAAAGAGTGATAAGGACTTGATCAGGGTCACATAGCTAGGCAGTATTAAATTTGAACCCAGAACCTTCTACCTCCAGATCTGACTTTTTATCCATTGAAGCCTCACTGCCCCAAAAGCTTATTTCTTAAAATAAAAAAAAAAACCTTTATTACAGCAGGATAGAAATTCACAAGAGATTAAAGATGGAAGAGAACCATAGAGAACATCTGCTCCAGCCCACTCATTTTCTAGATGAAGACACTGTGCCCAAATCAAAAGAAGGAAATAGAAGATAATCATTTTCTTTTAGGTCTTAGATTGATGCTTAGGGATCTGTTGGCCAGCTGCTCTTATTTCTTTATTTATTTTTAGATACCATACCTCCTGTTCCGAAGAATTCCTATAATACAGTGATCATTGGGCCACGGATGCACAGAATCCTCTGCAGTCCTGTGGTCTTCTCTTGAAAGCCTGCCATTTAGAGGTTAGAAGGAAGTGGTTTCAATTTAAAAAGGGGAAGAAAAAAAAAGAGAGAGACAGTGATGGGAAGAACTCCCAGTGTGGATTGGAAGACAACCTCAACCAATTCCTAAGTACCAAAAGGATGTAATAAATTGTTGGCTGCAAATCATCACCGACTCCTGGTTTGGGGGAGGAGGGGAGAGGAGAGGGCTTTTGGAGAATGAGGAAAGAAGCCAGAGAGCAGTAAAAACAGACAAGTGGTGCTGGAGGGTGAGATCAATTAAAGACTTTACAGTAGAAGTACTATGCTAGGAAAATGGAGAAACAGTTGAGAAAAAATAAGGATGAGTTTGGGAGGAGGGAGATGAGGGAGGGGGTAGTTTCATCTTTTATCAAATAAAGTAGCAGATACTGTAGGCTCTCATGATGTTGCTTTTCCCACTCTTATGTTTACCAATATATTTCAATTTTGACATTACATAAGATATGGGTCCACCCTGACCTTTTTTTAAATTTTCAAACCTCTTCAAGAAAAGAAAGCAAATATTTCCCATCCCACTGTACTCTCCTTGTATACATCTGATAATTGAGATACTTGCTTGGAGAACCAGACTCATTTTGGAGACATCTGTTTCTCTCCGTTTGCCCTTCTGCCTGCTTCCAGTGAGACCAAGCAAGAGCTTTCCTCTTAATTAATTACTGTTTACATTGCATCTGAGGTTCTAGGGAGAGAAGCAACCTGTGCTGGCCAAGGCCTGGGTATTAATAAGTACTAACGAACAGACAACGAAATCCACTGAACATTTATGGGTTTTATATATCAAGGGACACATCATAGAATCATGAATTTCATTCAGAGTTGTATGGAAGCTCAGAGGCCATCTATCCTAACTATGCCTGGAAAAGAATCTCTTCTATAAAATACTCAGCAAGGATCTGAGAAAGAACTGTGGGAGTAGAAATCCAGAAAAAAAACATATGATTTATCACTTGTTGATATGGGTATATGACTTGGGGTTTTGGTATTAAAAGATTATTCTATTACAAAAATGAATAATATGGAAATAGGTTTTGAGTGATAATATATGTAGAACCCAGTGAAATTGCTTGTTAACTTTGGGAGGGCAAAGGGAAAGAGGGAAGGAAGACAAGAATCATGTAACCATGGGAAAAAAATTAAGAAATAAAATAAATAAATAAAAATACTCAGTAAGGAATCATATAGTCTTTTCCCCCCTCAAGGAAAATTGCTGTCCAAATTCTAATTTACCCAGAGCAAATAGGCCAAAGTCAAAGATCACAGATTTCAGGCTAGAAGGAATTTTAGAGGTTATTTAGTCATAGAATCCTGGGTCAGGTAGATGGTATATACTGTGAATAGAATGCTAGATGTAAAGTTAGAAAAACTCATCTTCCTGAGTTCAAATCTGACCTCAGACACTTACTAGTTGTGTGACCCTGGATAAGCCATTTAACCCAGATGTCCTCGGTTTCCACATCTGTAAAATGAACTGGAGAAGGAAATGGCACATCACTTCAGTATCTTTGCCAAGAAAACCCCAAATGGGGTCACAAAGAGTCTGACTTGGTTGAAACAACTGAATGACAATGACAAAGTCATAGAATCTTAGGTCTAGAACTAGAAAGGATTTCAAGGGGCCCTCTGTTCCCGTCTTTTCATTTTATAGATCAGGAAACCAAAGTATGGGAATTTAAAATTATTTATCCAAGGTCACTCAAATAATGTGTGAGAGGTGGGACACAAACCCAGTTCCACTACTGTGATAAATGGATTCTAGTTGCATTTGACAGGTCCATCAAACATTTACTTATCCAGGTTTTAGAGTGTGAAAGGGGTTTTGAAAAATCGGTTCCATAAAATTTCCTTCCGTTAAAAAACCTTGAAGGTTGTACAAGAACCATTTAGTTCATGCTTAGAGAATTTTAATATGATTAGGTAAGAGCTGTTTTAATACATAAAGCAACTTTTTAGTAACCTTATAAAGTTTTTCCTCTTCTAAAGAAAATTTAGTGGTTGGCTAAACTAAGTAAAACTATGAGCCTCTGAATTTGGAAGGAACTCAAATCCTCACTAAAGGCGATCTCTTGTTCCTCAGAAACAGAGCCTAAGGCAGAGTAGGAACATACTTCCCTTTGTAGTCACTAGAAGTGTCTCTGAGGGGCCCTTGAAATCCTTACAAGACTTTCTTTCTCTCCTTCTGGGCCCATTACTCTGAAACACTACCTAGCCCAGGACTGTGTATAACAGATAGTTGTTTAATCAACTGCTAGAGTAACTGCCTTTCTTTGAATTCTAGTATAGATCCCATAGTAGGCATTTAATAAATGCTTTTTTCACTTGACTCATACCACTACTTTGTTATACAGAGAAAATTTTGGTTTAGGGATGATTCTTAGGGGAATTCTGTTAGTAAACTACTCAAAGAACCCCCTATATGCCAGCATTTTCTAAGCTAAATTGGTCAAAGAATACTTATAGATTTAAAGTATAGAGATAGAAATGATAAATATTAGCCTGGGGCACCAAGAATTGTGGGATACTCCCAGACTACCAAGACAGAAGGATTAGGAAAATTGGACACAAAATTAAGGAAATTAAGCTTATTTTCATACTTTTCTTTAAAAAGCACGTTTAAGAAGCATATTTTGATGTAGACATAATTTCACATGAAATATTTTAGAGTGGGAAATAGGAGCATCAGAACAATCTCCCAGGGCTCTTTTTCAGAGCCTGAGAGACATAATTTGGGAAGACCTGTGGCTAAAAGATTTTTCTACCTTTGAGGCATTCTAAAGGCAGGGACCCCAAACACAAACAATGTTCTTGTAAGAGTTCCCTGAAGTTAGAGCTATTCTGAATAGCACTATTCTTCTGAGGGTACTCAAAACGCTCTCCAGTCATTCCTTCCAACTTCAGAATGTCCCCAGGAGGAAGGGAGGTGGTAAGAGCCCTCACGGCTAAATGCCTGAAAATCTGTTGAAAAAAGGTTGTTAGCTAAAATACCCTCTGCCTGAACTTTTATCCAGGTATTAGCAGGGATCAATATTTGTAAATGATATAAAATGGACAGCATTTGAGACAGTAGAGTGTAGTATAGAAGTTCTTAAACTATAAATTCGCAGATTTCAGGAAAGGGGTAGAGATCTATGGACTTGGATAGGGAAAAAAAATGAACATCTTTTCTAATTAACATCCTCTGCAAGTCTATAATTTTTCCCCCTATGGATTATTCTGAGAGAAATCCATAGGTTTTGATTGATAGCCGAAGAGGTTCCTGACACAAAATAAGGTTAAGGACCCTTGACATAAAAAAAATAGAGAATTAGCTTTGGAGTCAAGAAGACCTGACTCTGATAAGTATTAACTGTGTAAACATAAGTCACATACTATAATTCTTGGTGACCCCAAGAAACTCTAAGACTATAAAAATTGCAGACAAGTTGCCAACTTATAGAAGCAAAAGGTGTTTCCATGCTAGGAGATCATCCATAGTTGAAATCAAAGGTTTAGATCTCACCAGCACTCACTACCACTACCCCTAATCAAGCCAGTGAAAACAAAGGTTAAGATATATAAATTCTTTATATGTAGTCTTCTACAAAGGTTCTTTTTTTAATAGAATTTATCCACAAGAGTTCCAGCTCCCCCTTCCTGCATCACAGAAGGCATCATCCGAGAGACATATGTTCATATAAATTATGTCTTCTATGTTTCTATTTTTCAATTTTCTCTAGAGGTAACATTCACAATTTATTCTTCGAGTATTAAATTTGTAGCTGTGTATGATGTTCTCTGTTCATTATTCTGTGTAGTTCTTTCCAAGTTTAAAAAAATTAGCCTGCTCATTGTTTCTTATAGCACAGTAGTATTCCATCACATATATCACAATTTGTTTATCCATTCCTCAATTGAGATTCAATTTCCACAATTTCCAGTTCTTTACCAACTAAAAGAGCGTTGCAATAAATATTTTAGAACTTATAAATTCTTTCCCTTCTTCCCGAATTTCCTTGGGAAACAGACCCAAGGGTCTAAGGGTATACACAGTTTTGTAACTCTCTGGGCATAATTCCAAATTGTCCTCCCAAATGGTTGGATCAGTTCACAGCTCCACCAACAGTACATTCTATAAAGGTTCTTGATAGAGGTCTTTGAGACTAAAAAATTAAGTTCTAGCTGCCCCCACCATGAACATGTGAGTAGTTCTGGATGCTCATATAACCACCTAAAGAGAAACAATTTTATTCTGTTCTCTCATTCGGTCTATTTTCACCTCTATTTTCTGCCTAACCAAACTCTCCTTAAAGAATGAAGGCCTGAGTTCAAGACCAGGCTCAGACAGTTTTAAGCTGTCAGATCCTGGGCAAAACAATTAACCTCTGTTTACCCCAGTTTCCTAAACTATAAAATGGGGATAATGATAGCACCTACCTCCAAGAGTGTGTGTGAATTTAATATAAATTATACCCCTTCTTCCTTTTAGAAAGAAAGTATTTGAAAATCCATTTTGGTCTAATCCCATGTTTTGATTTGACTCACATGCATACTATGGGAGGATGCCAAAAAACTCATCTTTCCTTGGCTTCTCAGAAGATGCTTGCCTCCCTTAAATGACTGCCTGTTCTTTGATCTAGCCATACCACTGCTGGGTTTGTACCCCAACGAGATAATAAGGAAAACTCTGTGTACAAAAATATTTATAGCCATACTCTTTGTGGTGGCAAAAAAAAATGGAAAATGAGGGGGTGTCCATCGATTGGGGAAGGGCTGAACAAATTGTGGTATGTGTTGGTGATGGAATACTATTGTGCTCAAAGGAATAATGAATTGGAGGAATTCCGTGTGAATTGGAAAGACCTTCAGGAATTGATGCAAAGTGAAAGGAGCAGAGCCAGAAGAACCTTATACAGAGAGGTGGATAAACTGTGGCACAATATAATGTAATGGATTTCTCTACTAGCAGCAATGCGATGATCCAGGACAATTCTGTGGGACCTATGAGAAAGAACATTATGCACATTCAGAGAAAGAACTGTGGGAGCAGAAACACAGAAGAAAAACATTTCCTTGATCACATGGTTCAATGGGGATATGATTGGAGAAGTAGACTCTAAATGATCACTCTATTGCAAATATTAATAATATGGAAATAGGTCTTGATCAATGACACATGTAAAATCCAGTTGAACTGCTCATTGACTATGGAAGGGGGGAGGGAGGAGGGGAAGGAAAGAACATGAACCATGTAACCATGGAAAAATATTCTAAATTAATTAATTCAATTAATTAATTTTTTTTAGAAAGAAGATGCTTGCCTCTTGCCCCATGTGACTGCTAATGTTCAGAAGATTGGCTTCTGAGCCAGACTGAGGTCAAGTAAGTCCAACCAGAGAGACCCAGAAGGGGTTATAAATTAGGGATCAAGGAAGCAGCAAGACTCCCGGTCTGGGGACTTGCCTAGTGGGACAGTTCTCATGAAGTCTTTGGTTAGGAAGTAGCACACTGGCCTTTTGACTTTTCTTGGCACAACTTCTCTTGGCTGGGAACAAAGACAAGAGGTGAGAGGCAAACTCAGATTAGTGAGGCCAGGCCTTATTTAATAATTATAAATTAATACGCAGTCTCCAGAGAATTTTAAATTTAAATAAGATGTAAGGATCAAATCAGAAAATATTTTTAGAGTGATATATATAAGTGCAAGCTGTTATTTATTTATTATTATTCACACAAGTCTAAATCATAGAAGAAAAATAAGAGCTGGAGATATAGATTTGGTCTTCACTGTATTCTGCTTAAAGTAAATATTTTAAAGCCATGATAGTAGATTAGATTACTAAAGCATAGAGTAGAGCAAGGTAAGATAAGTGAGTCAAGAACAGAACTCAGGGAAAATGTCAGCAATAGTAGGGGGTGGTTAGAAGGAGATAGACCAATCAGAGAGGCTGCAGGAAAACCAGAATTTAGTGTCAGGGAAGCCAAGGGAAGGATGAATTTTTAGAAGGAAGGAGCAGTCAAAAAATTTTGATGCTGTAGAGAAATCAAAGATGATAAATGAGGGTGGGATAAACACAAGAGATCATTGGATGCAAATAGGACGTCATTGGTAACCTTTGAGAGAGGAGTTTTGGTCCAGTGGTGGGAGTGGAAGCCTGATTGCAAGGCTTTGAGAAGTGAATAGTCAGTTTGTCCTTTGTTTTATGAGACTAGTAAATAGTTGCGTGGTCTCTTTGCTTCCTTGACTGCCTGATGGACTGATTCAAAACCAATTGCTCCCTCTTTGCTACACAAACTAGTGGTCATCTGTACATCCTGCAAAAACAAAGAGTATGGACCTTCATTAAATATCACATTTGGATCTAGTACAGGGATCTTCATCTAACCTTCCTAGGACCCGCTTTTTTCTCATCCTAGAATCTGGAATGTTTTCTTACAAAGTGAATATAAATCCCTCAGAACTACTGTTTGCAATCTGAAATCTAGTGATCTTTTCACACAATTTTAGTACCGGTTTTTTGTTTGTTTGTTTGTTTGTTTTTTTTGCTTGCTTTGTTTTTGTTTTGTTTTGTTTTGTTTTAAGTCAGGAGAAGTAATGCTAGAAACCAAGATTATACTCTGAGGAGAAATATACTAAGTCTAAAACTGGGGATTTATTTATTAGCTCCCTTCCTCCAAGCACTTCCTTCCTGCCCTTCCCCTTTATTCTCTGCCTGTCTCCATCTTTCCTCCACCTTCAACCTCCCTCATTTCCTACCAAGTGTACAGGATATGACTAAAGGGGAAAAAACATCACCTTCACTGCAAGACTAACTAAATAAAGATGACAGACATCAGCACAATATTTGATAGACTGTAAGTTCTCTGAGGGAAGCATCTGAGTTTGCCTTTCTTTGAATCCCTAGTACCTAGCATAGTACCCAGCACAGAGTAGATCTTTAATAAATACTTGCTCATTGATCGTTTTATTTCTTTAGTGCATGTTCTGTCTAGGCAGTGCACCAGATGCTTCAGGGAGACAAAAAAAAAAAAAGTAGGAGATTCCTTTCCTTGAAGAACCTAAGGATGAAAGGTAACCCTTCCACGCTGGGAAGAAGCTTTGTTGTTAGTCATTTTAGTCATGTGTGACTCTTTTTCATCCCATTTGGGGTTTTCTTGGCAAAAATACTGGAGTGGTTTACCATTTCTTTCTCCAGCTCATTAAAAAAAAACTCTCTTACTTTCTGTCTTAGAATCAATATCAGTTCCAAGTCAGAAGAGCAGTAAGGACTAGGCAGTTGGGATTAAAGTGACTTGCCCAGGATCACACAGCTAATAAGTGTCTGAAAGGCTGGATTTGAACTCAGGAAGATGAATCTTCTGGACTCAGATTTGGTGCTCCACTGTACCACCATTTTGATGTCTTAAGAAAGAAGCTGAGCATTAGATCAAGGTTAGATAAAAGACCTGGTGTTCAATGTAACTCTCTTGTTTACTCTAAAACCAGTTTTCCATTACTCTTCCAGCTTCTGAAAAGCCTGCATTCATTCAGCTGGTCATTGCACAAACATTTACTAACTTCCTCTTAAAAAACAACAACAAAAAAAAAACAGATCTATGATCTCATCAATGTGGGGAGCTCCTGTAGAGAATTCTCTCTCCCTTCACTAGTCAGCACCTTCTCAGCAATTTGGAGAATCGCCTAGGGAACTAAGAAGTTATACCCAGGGAGATGCAGCCAGTGTGTGTCAGAGGGAAGAATGCAGCCCCAGTCTTCCTGGCACCAAGGCCAATTCTCCATTCACAGCACCATGGTGCCTCACTGCCTCTCAACTGAATACTTAGGTAGTTGGGGAGGAGGATACAGGCATCTGTATTGGTATAGTCCATTCCTTTAAGAAGCATATAGTAAAGGAAGGGGTTATGGCAGGGATAAAGTATAGATAGACAGACAGAAAGTCAGACAGACAGATAGATAGATAGATAGATAGATAGATAGATAGATAGATAGATAGATAGATAGATATTTATATTTTATATATACACATTTATTTATATTTCTTTATTTTTATTATATATACATATATATCTATATCTACATCCATATATATCCATACATACATGTGTATATGCATATACAAGTATCCCTTCCAAATCTTGATTTTTGCCATCACAGTTTTGATTTATCCTGGGTCAGCATAAGAAATTAAATGGGAATTTGGGAAGAGTTTTGCAGAAGTCATAGATGATGTGTGAAGGCCAGCAGATGGCACAGAAAAAAATTTAGATACTCAGAAATGCATAAAACATATGCATAGTATTGTATAATATCAACATATTTTATCTTTTAACAACATTAATATAAACATTTTCTTTTTAAAAGTTAAAATAAGTAAAAATTTAAAGTTTGCAAAAATGTGAAAAACAGCAGATGAAACACAAAGGCTAGAAATATAGAGATAGCTTTAAAAGTTTCATAACTCATAAGTGCACATAGGGTATTGTAAACACCCTAGAAGATAAAAAGAAAAAATTCAGACTTCTTCTGTATTCGTTGTTATTGAAGAATAGTTCATTGGGAAGGGGAAGGACATATTGGTAAGTGAAGGCAATGTAAAAACAAGATACTTTGAAAAAATTGGAAAAAATAACAATCTAAATATTCTAGGGAGTTCAGAAAAGAGGAAGAGAGAACATTTCTCATTGAGGATAGAAATAGGAGTGGGAGTGGGGAAATGTGCAAGGCTGGTGACATACTCCCTGCAGAGTTTCCTTTTTCCTGGAGCCCCTGTCCCATGTTGAGTTTGGAAGTAGTTTGGCTAATTTGACCTTCGGGGCTTTAGTTTCTCAGGCAGGCCCCATCAAAACTTTGCTTTTATTCTGTTCTGCCCTTTCCTGAACATTTTAAAATGTGTACCTCATCATCTCTTCCCCAGGGGCTTGTGTTTATATTCCCACACTTCACCCCTACCAAGATTTTGAGCAAGCAGAGAGTTGGAGCTCCTTTGCCAAAAATGCTTCTTGTTTACTTTAGAAGAGTAAAACACTTCATGTGTATTTATAAATTGGACCTTTGTAAAACTGTAAACTAAACAGATATATAAATTTTCGGCAATTGAGGATCAATATAGATTCTTCTAGTGTTCCTGAATGAAAATAATCCAACAGCTGAAATTAAAAAAGAAGGAAGGAAAGAAGGAAAGAGAGGGATAAAGAAAGAAATGAGACAAGGAAGGAAGGAAGGAAGGAAGGAAGGAAGGAAGGAAGCAAGCAAGCAAGCAAGGAAGCAAGGAAATGGCAAACCACTCCAGTATCTTTTCCAGGAAGACCTCAAATGGGGTCACAAAGAGTCAAAAACAATTGAAAGCAACTGAATAACAATACCACATGCTAGGCTCTATACTAAACCTTTATAATTATTATCTCATTTGATCATTACACCAACCCGAAAGAAAGAAAGAAAGAAAGAAAGA